>NC_051252.2:9597029-9918510 GCF_015237465.2 Chelonia mydas | reverse complement strand
TTAAGGTTCGCATTGGAGATGGAACAGTGGACCAAAGTAACATCAACAACAAGCTCCTTTACAAAGCTTCGGTCATGAAGAAGACCTCTGTGAGGAAAAAGAAGCATATGGATGAAATCTTTGACCATGAGATCTCTGCTTTCTTCCCTGCCAACTTGGACTTCCTGTGTTTGCAGGAAGTGTTTGACAAAAGAGCAGCAGAGAAGTTGAAACAGCAGCTCCATCACTATTTTGAATACATTCTATATGATGTTGGGGTCTATGGCTGCCATGGCTGCTGTAGCTTTAAGTTTGTTAACAGTGGCCTGCTTTTTGCCAGCCGCTACCCAGTTATGGATGCTGCCTATCACTGTTACCCCAATGGAAAAGGAACGGACTCCTTGGCTTCCAAGGGGGCCTTGTTTCTCAAGGTAAGGCCCTTTCTTTTTGAAACCCGTAATTGTCTCTAGTGCACGCTTGGTTATAAATAACCTGTACTGTTGGTCAATAAACTTTGTTAGAGATGGGTCAGAGAAGCAGTTTTCAGATCTGGATTACATTTAGGCTAGAATTTGTGGTTTAGGGAATGTACTAAGGTGATAGACGTGCATGAAACGTTGAAGATTTGGGGGTAGAGTTTGAGTTCAGATTTAAGGGTGTCAAAGTATCAAGCTGTTCTCTTGAGATTTTGCTCTCATTTTGACGAAATCTCTTTTTAATAAAACATGTATGCTTTAAATAAGCCTCGAGAGACTCATTAACAGGTGAGGGATAATGATGCTACCATTCACTCGCACTGTGTGTTTACAGAGCAAACTGGGGATGTTTGAGGGACAGGCAGCCTCAAAACAAAACAAAAACTAAAATTATTTCAAGAGATATATGAACTGTCTTTTTAGCATGTAATGATGCCTCTCCCATTGTGTGAGGTGACAGTTGATAAAGAAGTAAGCAAAACCAAAGGAAAATGTTTGGCACTGAAAATTATGATAGTAGTTTATGCAGAGTAAAAGATGTAGTGGAGGACAGTGGTGAGTACCAAGTGCAAAACGAGTGGACCAAAAAGTCTGGGGAGCCTGTTTCACGTAGTGACTATTCAAGAGGGTTGTCTTGTAAAATTTTCCAGGCTTTGGAGAGCAGGTCTGAGATGCTTCTCTTTGGGAGGACAGTTTTCTACAATCAGAGTGCAACTGCCCATTCTGTTTTCCACATCAGAAGTTTGGGAGCATTATGTTTTTTTCACTTTCTTAGGACAATTAATTTAAATAAGATGATAGTTGTGAGAATATATGATCTGAAGTAAAGAGTTGTGCTTGTCAGAGTCAGAGGAGGCAGATACTAGACATCTCCATAAAATGAGCTGGTTTTGCAAGACTGGCAACATATTGTGTTGAATTCTTATGAGACTGGCTGTATATCTCACCGGAAACTACAAAGCACACCCCTTCTCATTTTGGATTTGACCAAGAACCAAAACTGTAAGGCTAGACTCAGATCCAGGGTTTCTAATCCAAACGTATCCAAAAATCCCCAGGAATATTAGATTTTAGGTTCTGGCCTTTGACATAGTGTGAGGAGTTTTCCCAGGGTGCAACCTGGACTGTGGGTCTGCTGAGTCATCCTGTCCCACCAACCTGGGCTCCCTCTTACACTGTGATGCTATTGGAAAGCTAAAAGCCTCTGGCAGGTAGTGCACTTATGCAGACATCCACAGGCAGGGACACACCCAACTGAGTTGCACGAATGCTTCTCCTAGCCGCTCATGAACCAACAATAGAGAGGCTCCAGCAAATTCCCTCCAGCTCCCCAGCCTTGCACCCCTGAACTGTACTATCTTGCCCTGGACAGAAGCCTGACCAGTGTAAGTTCATTACCCAGTCTGCCCCTTCCTCGATGTGGAGAGGACACACAGTAGCCTTTGTAAACTGAGCTGAGATTTCCCAAACACTTCATCCAAAACATACTGTTTTAGGTAAAATATAAAACAAAGGTATAAACTACAGAAATATAGATTTTAAGTGATTATAAATAGTAAGTATAGAGCTCAAGGTTGGTTATCTAAGAAATAAAAGTAAATTTGCTATCTGAGTTCTAGAATCTAAACAGGATTTGAATCGAGCAGTGTCTCACCCTGACAGTATAAACAGGCCACAGATCTTCAGTACTCAGGCTGGAACTCTCCTCCAGCCCAGGACCACCCTCCCCAGTTCAAAGTCTTTGTCCTCCAGACATGTTTCCAGATGTTGAGTTGTGGGGAGAGTGAGGCCAAGTCATAATGTCACTTCCCCTCTTGATAGTTTCTTCCAGCTTGCTGGAAAGATATATGCTTGTGACATGGAGATCCACCCCCATTGGTCAAGCAGCCTCCATAGTCTACATGATGTCTCTGAGAAGTCTTCTGGGATGGTTGGGAGTGTGGATTCCCTTTAACAGACCATGAGCACATCTGGCTACTCCATTGTTGTACCTGAAAGGCTGGTTGTGGGTGTTCCCAACCTCAAACATATTTCAGTAACACACATAGCGCAAAACTTCATTACTTCGCATACAATGATAGCACATACAATCTAACAGGATATTAAAGTTCAACAGATCAAGAATTTTAAAATGATACCTCACAAGGCATACCTTGTACAAAACATCATCATTATGTGTCAGTGGTGAATATGGGGGTTCCAGGGTGCTGCTTTAAGGTACAGAGTGCCACACATACCTCCAGTTTAAGAATTTTCTCCAATAATTTAAGTCCAAGGTTTCATTTACAAACAATAAAATGTTTCAAGTGCTCAAAGCAGATACATTTTTCTTGCAGAAGTGCACTTTAGATTGTTCAAAATCCATTGTTGTAGTAGTCATTAAGAATAAGAGACTGAAAGTACAGCTTAATAAGGTTCAACGCAAGTAATGAACAATGGGAGCTCCTGTAATTTTTTCTGTAAGGTCTATAGGTGAATGGATAGCTGATAGAATGTTTTGGTAAACCCTAATAACAATCAAATCAGAACCTTTAAATATGGGAATTAGAAGACAAGCAAACATACACATACATACGGTATATAATTTGTAATCATTTACGATTCCTAATATATATTACATATTACAGAACCAAAATCCGAGGTCTGTACACCGTGAGCTAATGAGGTTCACATTTTGGACCTGAATTTTGTAGCCTGAGGTATGTTTATCAATAAAAAAAGAACTAAAGTTTGTTCTGTCATCATTCAGAGCTGCATACATAAAACAAGTATAAACTCTCTACAATATGGAAACTACTCAGGTCACAATGATTCCACTTCAATTTGTGCATATATTAAGGATTAAGAGATTGTTTTTAATCTGCTTTCAGCTGCCCATTGCTGCGTCATTGATTTGTTACCCTGCTAGGAAGTCAGCAGTGTTTCCATTCCCCTTGCAGAAAATTAAGCCTCTTTTCCAGATACCATTGGGATAATAGACTTAATTATTGATTCAAGTTCTTAAAGTCACAGTTTAGCAGGGGATGAGGGACCAATTTATTATAAAGACTCCAGAAGGGCCAAGATCACTTAAATTGGTACACATCTCAGACCCAGCTTGAAAACAATATTTGTTTCATGCCTGTGTGATTCTGACATATTGTATTTTATTCCCCAAATGTTTTTATTCTGAATTAAGTGTACTCTGTATTATGAAATGCTTTTCAGTTTGAATTGTACATTAATGGTTACTGGTCATTTCTTTCATGAGAAGATGCAGGATGATCTATATAGTTTAGCTTTGACACAACTTATTTAGTAAAAAAAAAATTTTTAACACTTCACAAACAGCAGAGTTTATGTATTACTGAAACGATAACCTACAACAAATGAGGGGCTTGGATATTATGGGCCTGAGCCAAAGACCACTGAAGTTAGCAGGAATCTCCACTGATTTCAGTGGGCTTTAGATAAGGGTTTATATGGGGATGTCTGCATCTGTACAGAACATATGGTCCTGCAGACATCTCTGCAGCTGGGAAGTGTATTTCCTGCAGGAAGCAAATACCATGCAATGGAACACACCCTGGAGGACAATTGGTGTTGTAAAGCTCTAGAGCTCTTATCACGGAGTGACATAATTCATTTTGTTGTGTTTGGAACAATAGTAATGAGATTTCATAGGACAGACAACTGTGTTTTTAATAAGAGCTTAACTAGACTACATGTGAGGAGAGGCCATTCTAGGTAGTTTTCAGCAGATATCTGTCCCTAAAAGTCATCCAAGTGCCAGTACATTAAACCAAGGGAGCACTAAGTTATATCATCACATCATCAGCATAAAATCTGTCTGATTGTAAAATACTGGTTTTTTGCCATACCTGAAAGTTGTCTTTTCAAATTAACTATTTTATAGAAAATATTGTGACCATGCTTAAGAGTAATACAGGAGAGCAGCATCTGAGCTTCTCCCTTGACCATGGGGGAGCCACATGGCCATGAGGTAATCAGCTGCCTATTTCCTTCAAGCTGGAACATGGTGTGTCTTACAAGAGTTATAACATGGAAAATGTCCCTGACATAATGCCAGGTGTCTGGCAGTCCTATTCTCCACTAATTTTACAGGCTTCATCATCTGGCTCTTCTTAGTCTTATCTCATTCTTCATTCTCAGCCTCCAAATGCTCCCTGGAACCCCTCTTCAACTTGCTGTCCCCCACATGCTTATTTTGCAAATATATTCCCAAGCAATCCTCATCTATCTTCTCACAAAGTACATTCTTTAGATCCTGTTTTGATTTTCCATAGTGATTTGGGAGCCCCTGATTGGAACTGGATGTCACTAGTTTCCAGATTAAGATTTTCATTTGCTAGTAGTTATTCCCACATTGCTTTGGACCATATCCAACCTAATCTGATTTAAATTAGGGGTTTATCTCAGCATCAGTCCATGTAGTCTTGTTGAGGAAGAGCCTAGCTGCTCCCCATTCTAATTTCAGGGATGGAGTTAAAATTATTCTTTATGCAGGCAGGCATATTGCAGGACTGTGTGATTAGATTCTGTCTGCTTCATGTGGAAAGGAGCACATGCTGCCATTTTAGGAAGAGGAAAGCTATGTCTTTCAAAAACAGAGTAGTACTTCAGAGTCTTCCTCTTACCTCTCCTGTACCACAGATTCAGCTCTCAAGATAAAAGAGGAATGACCTCCGTACTGTGGGGGAGAGGCTGGGGGAGGGGGGGGAAGAAGAGTTGATTGGGGTGAGTGTCATGGGGTTATGTATTTAATCATGTACAGTTTCCAGCCATCATGATGACAAACCCTTAAACCTTGCAGAATCTCAAAAAAAAAGCTAGCTTCCAAAATCAGAAGAATGTTCACAGGGGAATGGAGGGTGTGGGTGTGTGTCTTATTTTATTGGTATCATCTGTCCCCTGCTATAGAGCAAATGCAGCATGAAGCTAGATAAATTTAAATTAAATTCAAAACTGTTTGAAATTTGAGTGGCTTTTGCATTACAAAATGAGACTATTTCACCAAAAAATTCCCTACATTTCACACACTTGCATCTTTGAAATAAGCCCTTTTTCCAGTGAAGAGGGAGCTCTGTTATAAATTAGGATTACCCTGCCCCCGATTGTGAAGTTCTGGATTTTGAGGGGTTTGTGTAGACAAACAATATAGTTTATCTGGGGCTATAGATAGCTGAAGTATCAGTAGTAGTATCTGTAAAACACTCAGCTCTTACCTAGTGCTTTTCATCCATAGATCTCAAAGCACTTTACAAAGAAAGGTCTGTATCATTATCTCTATTTTGCAGAAGAAGAAATTGAAGCACAAAAAGCTGATGTGACATATTCAAAGTAACATAGTAGGTCAGTGGCAGAGCTAGGCCTAGAGAGAGAAAAATGGAATCCAGAGCCTTTTAATATTGGTTCAAACCTAGTCTTGACCAGTGGTGGCTGACTTGATGCCAGCTGACCGCTTTTCATAGGCCTGTGTAAAGGCGGATTTTATAGTCCATCACAGAAGCCACCATCATCCTTGGCACTTTGGCTGGCAATTTCATGAGCTAGACCATGGATTGGGCATGGAAGCTTGAACTAATTTCTCCTCCATAGAAGGTGATATCTCCAGGTCAAGATTAAGGCATTCTAATAGGCTTGGCAGAACTCAATTTCTATTATTTTTCAAATTTTGACAATTGGTACTGATTATTTTATTTTTCCTGATTTTTAATTATTTTTACAGTTGTGGGAAATGGAGGGGGTAGAATTGGGATTAGGGCTAGGGCAGCGCTGACAGCAGGGCTACAGGGGGTTGCCAGAACTGATAGCAGGGTTGCAGGGGGCTCCCTGTTGGGCAGCGGGGCTAAAGACACCTGGGCAGAATGTGCAGGGGAAACTGTAGTCCTGGGCCAGCAAAGCAGAAACCCTGGGCCAGGGATGCAAGGAGGAAAACAAGCTCTGGGCTGCAGGGGAGGCCACCCCACTGCTGAACAGTTCCTGCCCAAGGTGGGCTCCAACACTCTTGGCTGGTGAGTAAGTGAGCAGGGCCATGACAGCAGAGCTGCAAAGGGCTGATGACACTTGATCCCAGCAGGTGCAAGGTGTAGAGAAGGCTGCAGTCCTGGTGGGGCAGAGCAGACACCCCTGGCCAGGATTGCGAGGAGGAGGAGGAAGGGGGAGATGAGCCTCCAGTCACTGGGGATACCTCTCCACTTGAACGGCTCCGTCCCTGGGCAGGAGCCATTCAGCAGTGGGATGGCCTCCCCCACAGTTGAGGTTTGGCCTTCTCCTGATGTCCCTGGCTTGGGGTCTCTGCTCTGCCAAGACTGCAGCCTTCCACACACCTTGTGCCTGTAGGATTCCAGTGTCATTGGCCTGTGGCTGTGCAAGGAGCTGTCTGCAGCTCCATTGTCCTTCCCTCTCTCCCTCCCATAACTGCAGGGCTACAGAGGGTTCTCTCTACTGCTGCAGGGTCAGTAACACCCAATCACTGCATGCGCAAGGTGTTGCACCGAGTCACTGTTGGAATTACTGTTGGAATTTTTTTTTGTGATTTCAGTGTGTGAGCTGAAATCCATGTTTACTGACATCTCTCAATTTAAATAGAATCCTGCCAAGCCTATGTATTAGCAAGACAGTGAGGGGCTGTTGCTTCCTGTATGCTCCATGTTCTGTTGGTAAGTGGAGAACTTAAGTCTTCAGAACTGTCAATCCAGCACCTTGTTCCCTTGAACCTCTGGCAGTGTTCTCCATCTCAAACATGAGGGTCCCTTTGGTACATAATAAGAGAGATCTAGGAGAAAAAAATTCTACTCACATCTAAGAGACAATTTAGTAGGTAATGCATTAAATCAACTGGTCTCTGCTGCCACTGAAGACTAATGAGAAAAAGTTACCAAACACGCCGGAAAACCAATCCATTTTCATACTCTGACAACTTGGGCCCTGCAAGACTCTGCCTTGGATTTGGTGACATTGTGTTCTAGCACAGAGTTCCCCATTTGTTCCCTCGGGAAACAACCTCGGACTCTTTTGCAGATTTTACATCTACTGTCATAGCCTTTAATGTTGTTTCACTACAAAAAGGGGAGAGATATCTTTGCAAAGTATGACTGTCTCACATGGTTTTCTGTGCTCATGATGATGTCTGATAAGCCAGATTGCCTCCTGATTGGATGAAAGTAAATACAAGTGGGACCTTGTGAACGTCCATGGTAGTCATGAACTTTGCTTTAGCGTGAGTGCATTCACACACACACACACACACAAGAACACACATTTTTTTGTCCTACACTCAGCTGAAGAGTAACTTAGTATCATAAATTTCATAGAAAAGAGAATGTGTTATCTCCACTAGGTAAGGGGAAAAAATCAATCCATTTTTATTCTGAACAAACAGTGCACTGTATTTGTCAGAAGGTGAGGTCTTACCCGCAACCTCTTTTAAGCATGGACTTTGTCTTATCCACTTGTTCTACCCAAGAGTGTATGCCATAAAATTTGTCCACTTCCCTGCCACTGAAACGCCAATGCTCTTCCAAGCTGGGTTCTGATATTTGATATTTTTTATGTCTGCATTGTGATATCATTTTGTATCCTGTGACCTAAGTTTCTTTCCTACCACAGTACAAGTTGGGGATCTCAATAGGCTGTTAGCTCCCCATCTCACTATAATACATTCTGGCTAATATTAACACCCTGTCTCTCTCCTCTTCTGAACAAAGAATAGCACAGTGCTGTAATGAAGTGTCCTGGTATGTGGACATCTTTACTTACATGCAACATGCTACAGAATACAGCACGTCCTCAGTTACTATGTATTTGTGTCTATTTCACAGATGCTTACAAATACAATGTTACTGCATAGAACAGGAAAATGGCTTAAAATAAACAAGTTTATGTAATGGTTTAGATAAACTCAGAAACTTGTATATTTCTCTATTGATAGTGGCCTGTTCTTTATAAATCAAAGTTTTTGCTGATAGGACAAAGATAAGAATATATTTGTGAGTTCTCATCAGGGATCCTAGTCTTCCATGAAAAAAAAACAAACTTCTTCAATAAAAAAACATAAAAATCTGCATTTTTCCACAACTAAAATGAAATCTGACCGTGGGAGCCCTGCCACCCGGCCCTGAAGCATCAGTTTCCCATATTCCTGTGTGAGCACTGGTGGTATGGGGTTCTACTGTATATGTTTTTTTTTTTTTTTAAACCAAATGTAAAAATTAAAGATTCTCTGTAAAAACGCACATTTTGCATTTTTCCATGGCGAATAGATTTCTAGGATCCCTAGTTCTCATCGACATAAGATATTTCTACACTGTGACAGCGCCTGGATAAGCTAACTTGGGCTTGTGGGGCTTGGGCCACAGGGATAAAAATAGCAGTGTAGATATTCAGGCTCAGGCAGGAGCCCTGGCTCTGAGACCTATCTTCCTCATGGGGTTCATGGAGCCTGGGAACCAGCCCAAGCCTGACTGTCTACACTGCAATTTTATAACACCCCTGAACCCAAGTCAACTGACTCAGACAAACTGCAGCTGTCTTTTATTGAAGTGTAGATACATCCATAGTTTTTCTCATAGAGCAGTGTGTTCTATGGCATTTTGCCCTGCATTTGTATGGGAAAACTATGCCACCGCCTAATCTTAATTCAGAACTCTCCGAAGTGGAAGTTGCTTTGAAAAGGAGACTCCAGTTGTGTGCAATTTCAATCAAATAGGTAATGGAGCTTTCATCCACAGTGTCTACTAATAATTGTTTCGTAGTAGCAGCAGAAGCATGACATATAGAAAAGGAGTGTAGTTTCCTTGCAGATCAAGCACCATCTGATCCATAGAAATATAAGGTTGAAGGGACGTCAAGAGGTCACTAGTCCAGTCACCAGCCCCATGTTGAGGTAGGGCCAAGTAAACCTAGAGACCATCCCTGACCTGTGTTTGTCTAACCTGTACTTAAAATTCTCCAATGATAGAGATTCCACAAACTCCCTTGGAAGCCTATTCCAGTACTTAACTATCCTTATAGAGAGTTTTTCCTAACTCCTCCTAGCTTGGTGTCATCCACAAATTTAATAAGCATACTCTCCACTCCATTATCCAAGTCATTACTGAAAATGTTGAATTTTACTGGACCCAGGACTGACCCCGGCAGGATCCCACTAGATATATCCTCCCACTTTTACAGGGAACTATTTATAACTACTCTGAGTATGGTCTTTCAACCAGTTTTGTACCCACCTTATAGAAATTTAATCTAGACCACATTTCCCTAGTTTGCTTATGAGAATGTCATGTGTGACTGTGTGAAAAGTCTGTGAAAAGACCCCGGCAGGATCCCACTAGATATATCCCATCTACTGCTTTCCCCCCATCCAGTAGGACAGTAATCCTGTCAAAGAAGGAAATTCGGTTGGTTTGGCATGTTTTTTCTTGACAAATCCATCTTGCCTGTTATTAATTACCCTGTTATCTTCTAGGTATTTACAAATTGATACTGTTCCAGTATCTTTCCAGATATTGAAGTTAGGCTGACTGGTCTATAATTCTCATTGTTCCCGTTTTTAAAGAGAGGTACTATATTTGTCCTTCTCCAGTCCTCTGGGACCTCACCTGTCCTCCATGATCTCTCAAAGACAATCGCTAATATTTTCGAGATTGTTTCAGCTAGTTCCTTAAATACTCCTGGGTGAATTTCGTCAGGTTCTGTGACTTGAATACATGTAACTTATCTAAATATTCTTTAGCCTGTTGTTTTCCTATTCTGGCTTGTGTTCCTTCACCCTTGTTAATATTAACTGTGTTAAGCATCTGGCCATAATTAACCTTTTTAGTGTCAAGTTAAACAAAATAGGTATTAAACATCTGAGCCTTCTTGATGTCATACATTATTACCTCTCGTTCCACACCAAATAGTGGACCTGCACTTCCCTTCTTCTTTCTCTTGCTCTGAATGTATTTATAGAACACCTTCTTACTGCCTTTTATGTGCTTTGTTAGGTGTAACTAATTGTGTCCCTTTTTGATTTTGTCCCAACATGCTTTTGCTATTCTTCTGTATTCACCTTTAGCCATGTTCCCACTTTCTGTAGGATTCTTTTTGATTTTCAAGTCATTAAAGAACTACTGATGGGACCATATTGGCTTTATGCTATTTTTCCTATCTTTTCTTTGCATTGAGATAGTTGGCTATTGTGTTTTTGTGGTGTTGTCTCTTTGAGGACTTGCCAGCTCTCCTATATTCCTTTTTTCCCTCAGACTTTCTTCCCATGGGACCTTACCTACCAGTTCTCTGAGTTTGTTAAAGTCTGCTTTTGTGAACTCCATTGTCCTTACCTTGTTGTTCTCACTCTTTCCTTTCTTTAGAATTACATATCCTTTCATGTTCGCTTTCACCCAAATTGTCTTCTACCATCAGATTCACAACCACTTCTTCCCTGTTAGAAGCCAGTCTAAAATGGCTGGCCTCCTGGTTACTTCCCCCACCTGCTGAACCTAGAAGTTGTCCCCAGTACAGTGCAAGAACTAAATGGAGATTTTGTATTTTGCTGTATTACTTTTCCAACAGATATTTGGGTAGTTAAAGCTGATCTCTGTCTAGGGCCCTCCGATGACCTACGTGGATGTTGACTCCGTTTCCATTACTGGCAATCTTATCATGCAACCGAAGCTTTTGGTGACCATGTGATTGTTGACCCTGTAGCAGCATTTCTTGATAAACGTGTTGTGTAATTTGTTGGATTCCATCCTAATAATGCGTCTGTATCAAGAAAGCCGCTAAAACCGATCTAGTCCTGATGAATTGCTGGTTTCGGCTACAAATATGATCACCACTTCACAATTTGCCAGAATAAATACATATTTCCCAGACAAAAGCTATGTTTAAGTAGAGTTAAAGGTAAGAGTAAATATCCACAATTTAAGGTAAATTACAGGGATGTTGTAATTGTTCCAAAAATAAGCTTTATAGCCCCAGGAAGTTCACAGGTTAAACTTAAAGGAATTCCAAACATTTTAAGAGTATGTAAATGTAGAGTTAAGACATTCAGACAACCACTGAGAACAATGAGCGCAGCTGTGGTTTCAGTCCCATTGAGAACGATGGAAGATGGCTGCCATTTTGAAAGAAGGCAGTTATTTGTGGAATTCTCAGCAGGAAATTATTGTATCCTTCAGCCTCTCCTGAAAGAGAAACTTTCAGCTATGAAGAATAATGAGAAAAAGTGACCATATGTCCTAAAACAAAATATTCAAATGTAAACAATGCGCAAGATTACAGTGAGTTTTAAGTATATCAGAAGTTTGAAGGTGTTTTGTTACTGAGCCATTGGGGGAAAGAAAAAATAAAAAATAAAATAGAGTGAAACTGGTTGCTAAATTTCTTTATGAACCCATAGGAATTTCAATTCCTAAAGTAAGGAACAGATTTACTTGTAAATTCTCAGAAATTCATGCTGTACTCAGACTCTTCAGAGTAAGTGCTGTAGTTTTAGTGAGGATACACTATATTTTTCATACATTCAAAAGAAGAGTTTTAATCTCTACTTCAGGTGTACAGCACAACACATCCTTAATTATGGATTTACTACTAATATCTCCATCATAGATTATAGGATAGTCAATGACTCTGAATGCAGCTGATTCTATTCCAAGTGTGCTCTGAAATGCACTTTTTAGCATTTGTCACTCCCTGGAGGTTTCTTGTAGCTGATCAAAGAGGAGTTCCTTGAATCACCCTCTAGGGAGAGATTTTCTTTTTACGTTAGTGATTTAAATAGCTTTTACTTTGATAAAGTTTCTTCACTCTCCTTCACCAGCTCTTCCTGTTTCTTTCCAGACAGACTCCCTGTTTCAATAGCACATTCAACAAATACCTATGTTTTGTAGAACAGTAAGTGGTAATGTGATTACAGATACCATAAGTTACCATCATTTAGTTTTATTTGTATGATTGATTTGGAAACTTTCTTCCTGAAGTGTGGAACATTCATTAGGTGCTTGTACTTGTAATGGGTTATGGAAATTGTACTATCTTATTACCCTATGTTCTAAGTTCACAAGGTGTAGTTTGGATATTTATTCCAATGCATTTGAACCATTTGAAGTCTCTCTTTCCCACCTCCCAAGCCATCTAACTTCTTCCTTTCCACCTGACCTTATCTCCCATTTCCCAACAGCTCCCGTAACCCCAGTCCCTAGATCCCTTTTCTCAAGCAAAGAGCTTCCTCTCACCAACACCCAACAAGTTTCTTGACAACCAGCTCCCCCTTTTTGACGCTCAACATGCCCCTCCTTCAGTGACATCATATTTTATTATCATCTTTATTATGATAGTGCCAAAGGGCCAACCAAAAATGCATCTCCACTGTGCCAGGTGCTGTACAAACACATCATAGTAGATGGTCTCCACCCCAAATAGCTTACTATCTAAATAGACAAGGCAGACAAAAGATGGCAAAAGTTGTAGAAACCACAGGCAGAAAGAGCAGTGTGATGGCAGCAATTGTACTGTGGTTTTTGTTGCACTGTGGTGGGTTTTCTTAGGATGGAATCAGCTGAATGGAAGAAGGAGTGAAGAGGACAGGGCTGGGGAGAAGAGAGTAAGGAGGGGCAGGTGTGGAGTGAAGTTAAGATCAGTGGTCTCTGGAACTCGCAACATTCAGGAAAGCAGCCAACCCAGAGTAGGTGTTTAGATTTGCTGGTGCTCCAAGATGGATTTCAGCATTGGTAGGAAATCCATCTTGGATTTGGGACTGGGAAGGGATGGGAATGTATGTATAAAGGTAGCTAGCTTACTTATTTTGTGAACTGAATAAAAGATTATTTGGGGATCTGGGCTGAGGGCTGGGATGGTTCTTGAGTTTTTTTATAAATTTGTTACGCCCATACCTGCAGTTATCCTAATATGTATAAAAGGGGCATATACTGCCATGCATGGTTTTGTTTAAGCAACTTTTAAAAGCAGTTCCATTTAAGTCAGGTAGGTGACCTAAATATTTTCTACACACTCAACTTGTGTCATCATATAGTTTTAATGCAAAAAATATTTAGCGTCTGCTAGGCCTGGATGTGTCAGACACTGGTATATTTTGGGGGTTTGTTTGTTTTTAATACCATGTATCTCCACCCTGTTACAATTAATATCTTTAAGAAGGATATTTTTCCCTCTTTAGTGACAGGAAAGTCTGAATTACCGGCCCCATCCTTTCTCTTTTTGCGCTTGGGAGAAGTTAAAATGCCACAAGGATAGAGCATGGGTGGAGAGATTATGGAACATAGGTATATCCTTTCCACAGCCAGTAATTGCCAGTTAATGGTATTGATCATATCCAAATAGTTTCACTTTCCCCCTTCACTCCACTTTAAAACTCCTGCAAATCTTGCTAGTCCTATTCTCCCTTGCAGTTGTTTCAGCATCATATTTTCCCCCCAACTTCAATGTGAAATCAACTGCTGTGACATGAACTCAGAGCAGTAGTTGGTAGGATGGGTACCAAAGAGAGTTTTGAGCTAATCTCACTAACATTTTAACTTAAATGTAATTTATTTAAATTTAATGTGCTTAAATAATATAGTAATAATACATTAATTATGTTATGTTAATAATTTATCTCCTTTAGAAACTACAACAGATCCCTGAAGGCGAGAGAGACAGAAAGCTGCCAAAATAGTAAAATAACGATTTTTTCAGATCTTGTAGAACCTATCTAAACTAACCAAGAGAGACTACAGGCAGATAGTGTAGGAATAAAATATATCTTCTTTGGAAGCTACGCAGAGTCATTAGGCGTGGTCACCTAACCCATAGGATAGCAATGCAATGGAATCACCAGAAGAACTGGTGGACGTTTTTCCATTGCAGCTGTTTTTCAATAGAAAATTTAGTTTTGACTAAAAGAAATTTTTATGAAAAAAAGACTGCTTTCTGCAGAAAATTTAGACTTCTAATCAAAGAGCAGAACAACCAAAAAAATTTAACTGAAAATTTCCAGACAAAACTCAACAACTTAATTTGGACATGTTGAAATACTTTTTTAGACATTTCTGGTCAAAATGATGTGGTTCACCATTTGTAAATCAAAATATTTTGACTTGTTTCAACCTTAAATCAATTCCAGTATAGGAGAATTCTTTCCTGCAATATATTTTAAGTGCTTTTTCTAATCTAGTTTAGATATTCCAAGCAATAGGATTTCCACCACTTTTCTTGGAGATTATTCCAGTCTAATTGATCTATGAGGAAGATTTTTCCAGATATGCAATCTAAATTTTCTCTTCTGGTAGTTTCATCCCCTTATGCTTAATTATACCTCTCAATAATCCCTCTGCATTATTGGTTTTTACAGGAATTGTAGATGGCCATCATGTCACCCCTTAAATATAGCTTGGTGATGGAATGTGTATATAGCCCTTCACTCATGCCTCATAAGTGAATCCCTCCAACCCAGCAATCATTTTGTTATTCTTATCCTTGCCAATATGTTTGTACCATTCTGGTTCTTAGGTGCCCAAAGCAAATTCAGTATTGTATTCGATTTATGGTCTTGCCTCTTGACTGCGAGTTGAAAAGATAGGTTGTAACTTCAGCATCCTGCAAGATTTCTGAACCCAATCCTGAAAGTGAAGTCTTCAATTAAATATAAAAATAGCTTTGCCTAGTCACAGGAGCTGAGATAGCATCAGGAGAAGCAATTACTTGAAAAAGAGAAAAGGAGAAATTGAAGGGAGAAGATAGAACACATCTCTTAACAATAGGAATTAAGGTTTGTCTACTGGGAAGAAATTGCTCAGATATGCTGGTCAATTTCCCTGGCTTAGACATGTCCCTTAGAAAATGTTTTGCCATGGGAAATCGTTGAGGCACTTTTGATAGAAGTATTCATTAGGTGATTTGTTGAAAAAAATTGAGAGATTACTATAATGGAATATTCTTACTCCAATCACAGGGATAAACTAGATACTCCAGTTTTTTTCCTTTACTACGTGTGTTGTCTCTCAATATGTATCTGTCTCTGTTAGCTTTTATAGATAGATAGATAGATAGCTTTTATATATAGATATACAGACTCTCTCTCCCTCTCTCAATAGCTCTGTCTATAACACATAGTTCAAACTCATATTCTGTGTTCTTCTCGAGATTTCTCAGCATTCCCTTGCATTTGAGCCACGTTGACGGAATCTTATTGGGAGGATTTTCCTGTAGTGGTAACCTACTGTGCTATATATTATAAAGTCCTATTTATGTGTCATGCTCCTGTTCTTAATCTGGGATGCTTTATTTCCATGGAAAATAATAACACCATTGAGTCTACTTCTATATCAGAATGGAAAGCCCCTGTTTGAGTAGTTTGTTTGAGCAGCAGTGCTCCTAAACACAATTTTTGTCGTTAAGGAGAGAGTATTATTGCTGTAATCTCATACCACTATGCTTGTCAGCTTGAGCTAGTCTTACCTCACAGTATTAAGGTAACTGTCTGGAGTTTTGCCATGATGTTAGGCAAATTTATCATGGAGCTCTATCATTTGGAGGTAAATCTTCAAATTAACTCGTCACTATGACAGCTTGTGTTTTGTTACTCATTATAAAGACAAATTTAGAATCTGAATGGCAGCCAAACCCTATAAAATGAACGATTTTTCTCACCCTAACAGAGGGTGCTGGAGTATACTGCATCGCACAGTTCTGTCTTTTGGTGAGATTTGTGGCATTACATTGTTTTCTCCCCTTTTCCAACTTGGGGCTTGTAGCGGGGCGGTCACCCCGCTCTGGCCCTGAAGGGGTTAAAACAGCCCTGGGAAAGGGCTGCCCCAGTGAACAAATAGGGTAGGCTGATTGCGGAAGCAGCCACAGTTTGGGCCACACCCCAATCAGGCCACAACTGGCCCTGTATAAGGGCTCAGGGAGGAGCTGGGGGACACTCTCTCTCTAGCTCTTGAGAGAGATGGACCTGGCTGCCTGGGAGAAAAGGGTACCTAGAGTGGAGCAGGGCTGGGGAAAGGCCAGAGGAGCTGGGGAGCTCCAGCCTGGCAAGGCCCCAGGCTGAGGCCTTGTTAAAGGCCTATGCACATACTGGGGCTGGGAGGTGCAGCCCAGAGATAGGCAGAGGCACCAGGTCCAAACCTCCTTGCCAATGATGAGTTTACAGACTGCAGTCTGCCCCGGTGAGCGGGGGCTAGATGATGACTGGCAGTAGCCACTGAGATGAGGTGCGGATAGAGGGTTGGGGGTTCCCTTGGGAGGGGAGACCCAGACTGTGGGGTACTGCAGTGGGCAGAACTCTGAGGTAAAGGGGACTGGAGTCCGGGAGGGACACGGGGCCAGCAGCAGGCGAGAGACCTGCCTGCAGATGGCGTTCCATACGCTGGAAAGCTAATTCCCAGGATGACCAGCAGGAGGCACCACACCTGTGAGTCGTCACTTCGCTACAGTGCTCCTCGGAAATCAGTTTTTAATTGCATGTGGGTATTGTGAAAGAACAAGAATTTGTATGTTAATTTAATAGTAGCATGGAGATAAGTGATGCCAACAGTCCCTGCTCAGGAGCTACAGTGCTTATTGGTGAGCAAAGAGTTTACCATTCCCCCCCAACCTATGCTAGCATATTTCAATATGGGTTTAAAGTGTGTGTACCTATTTCCCACCTTTCTTATGTCGGCACCTAAAAGATACAAAGATGTGATAGAATTTGACTGTTATTTTGCAAGTAATATCTTGGGGACTTCTATGTATCCCCCTGGGAGGCAGGATATCAATGTTCTCCAGCTCAGTATGACAGTCATGCCAGGATATGGTAACTCCAAGTGACGCTAGATCAAAGAGCAGCTCAGAAAAATCTCACTATGACCAGTCATGTGATGAAATAAAAGTGGCTCCCTTAGCTCTGGCACTCAAATAACTGTTGCTGTTAGCAAGCATTGTGGATTTTTTGTTGCTGATAATGAGTATCTGTTTTGTCACAAGCTTTATTGGCTTGATTTCATTTATGGGAAGGAAAGAGGTAAGTCACTAGGGAATGAGTGTCTTATTCTATTAGGCCCAGAGTCAGTGCTAGGGTATTTTGGGGGAGTAGTGTAGGAAAAGAAGGAATCCCCTTTCTAGGGCTTTTTATTGATTTCAGTCTCCTGTGAATCAAAATGAAAGAGTACCAGAGCTGTTCACTGATTTTATAGTTCACAAGTGGAGATCCAATGTAAACAAGGAGCAACAGAGACTTATGCTTGTTTCCTAATAGAATTGCCTCCTAAACCCTTTTTGAAATAAAAAGATCTTTTCAGAGCCTTACTAGCTGAGTAACTAACAAGCTTCAGATTTCCAACGGTGTAACAGAGATCAGAATCTGTCCTTGGATCTTTCCATACCTGTCTTAATGTTTGATTAGTGGGTGTGCATTTATATCTTGTTTTACCTTTGCAGATGTACTATGAACTGGAACATGTTTTGTATGTTGCAGTATAATACTGAGAGAGGTACTAATTTTGCATTTGTCAATGTATAATTATATAAGCAGGTCACTTTATTCAATCACATACACATTCTCTCAATTTTAATTCAGCTTTAGATAACGTCAGAGTTTAGCAGGATGCTATGTATGGCCATTATAAATTAGCTCCTCTTGCTGTGGTTTATCTAACCGAAAATGGTTTGGAAGCTTTAAAGGCATATTTTAATATTAGTTTATTGGAATTTTCCTTAGTAGATACAGTTTGAGAAAGAGTCTATATCTCATACAGATACACTTCAGAAATGTCCACATGAGCAATATTGAGCCTGATACTGCAATGGGATTTTGAATTTGCATGGGAAGCTGTTTTAGGCACTTCTTCACAATCCCATGCCATTATAACAGGAAACTCAATAGAAGGATGCAATGGCAGGTGACAATAAATTATGCATTTTAAGCTAGGTTTTGCCTTTAGGTACATTCCAGAGCAAGGGTTGGTGTGAAAATGGCACCACCACAGGAGTGTAGCCCTGAGAGGCACTGTGTACCTCAGGCACCCTTCTGCAATGCAGTTCCTGTGGTCCTCTGAGCTGGTGCTGAGGCAGAAGTAATCTGTTACAGGCCTGTAGAACACAGCATGCTCCCGTCTCATGTCTTGCCAGCTTCACGGTGGGGAGCATCAGAAATGGAACCCTGGTCTCATCCCCACACCTGGAATCACAATCTGAGCAGTTCTAATGCAACTAGAGTTAAGGGTCTTCCTCTCCCAGATTGCCCTGTGTGGCTGTATTAGACCCAGCCATAGCACAGCCTGTGATATAGTTTTCCAGAACTGCCTAATTTGGGGTTCTTACTCTTGCATTGATCAGAGCAAGATTTTTCCTTTAAGTTCATATGTGGTATAAAATATTCTCTGTAACAAGGCAGAAAAGGAGACTGAAAGGCCATTCCTGAGATTATTAATACCAAACATTTGTTTTAGTGAGCGTACCCAGGATATTTCTTTGTGATAGTGGTCATATTTGACACTTATGACCCTTAAACCTGAAACATGCCAAAGCACTTTAAAAACTATTGCGTAAATGCTGCATCCCTTACTATGTGAATAGTCCACTGACTCTAATTGTGGTGCTTTTGGATGTGGTCTGCAATCACACTGTGCAGACCCTACTATTTTGTTTTGTAATCTAGGCTCTTGGGGTCCCACATCCCCATCCTTATGCACAGTCAGTGTATCTCATTTTACTGGTAGTCCCACTGAATACACTACAGTATTTTCAAAGGAAAGGTGGGAAGATTGGGCCCTGGGTGCCAGTAAACAGGATTTATGTGAACTTCAGCCTGTGGACTATCTGACATTTTTGGAAAACACTGTCTAGGATAATGCCTCATGGGACAGTCTTCTAGATTATCTGTTATGGCACTGACCTTCTAGCACCAACAATGCAGTTCGGGTAAAGTGAATTCCTATTTGAGTGATTTTGAATTGGGTTGCCCTAGTATAATTGCTATTTTCTGTACAAAAGTGGATTAGAGAGCACCTTCTGTGTTTGGCAGCAAGAACCAGAAACATACACTTATTTCTTGTCCCAGACTTGAGCAATCTGCTGGTCAAATACTGACCATATGACTGAGTTCTGTGAAGGTGGAAACTCCTTCCAAAGCTAAACTAACACACCAAGATGTGTGTTGCAGGGACAGTGAATGCTCTGGGTTGTTTTCCCACTGTCCTGCCTGCAGAGCTGTCCAGATAGCGTTCTCACAATATAATATAGCCATTAAAATGGAGCACTCTCAGGGGAGTCACAGTATTCAGCAAAACAATGCACTGCTTACGTACAGAATTATAGGGTTAGTAATATTATGGCTGTCCATACTTCAGTGCTTTTTCATTTACAGAATAACAAATAGATATGTAATCAAATTTTACTTATTATTTAGTTTATTTTTGTGTTTTTGTTTTTTGTTTTTTTTTTCTGTACCGGGCTAGAGGTTGCAAGGATTTTGTTTTCACATTGTAACCACAGATCTTTTCTTCCATCATGACTGCTTACAGGGACCCTGCCCAGTAGTTTAGGGTAATGGTGCCACTCAGTGAAACAGAAAAATCAGCTCCCTGTTACAAAATGGCAGAATTTTAGGTTTGGGGAATGGGCTATTCAGCAAGCACTCGAACATTGATACTTTCCATGGAAATATTGGCCATGTTAACTTTTTGGCTGTTACTTGGTACTATGTTTTTGGAAACTTCAAAAACATTTAGAGAGGTCCCTTCCATTTCTGTTCACACACATATTATTCACACACATATATATTATATTCACACATATACATATACTTCGTGTGTCTGTGTGAGATATGTGTATAAAAATAAATTTGATATATAATGTAAATACAATTACATGTACATACATACATCGTAGCTGTGCTTCTCAGATCAATTAAAAGGTAATGTGGCATAAGTGATTCCATTCTAACGGGCCTTTTCAGCTGGCTATAAAACTTACTCAGACTGACCTTTGAGACTGAAACTTTCCACGTTTGGTCAGAGCCTGAAAGTGAAAATGGTTCAGACAGTTTTAGACACCGAGGTGTAAAGTGTACACTCTTGCCATAATAAAGAACAGTTTTGCAACTGCTGTTTTTCCCTTTGCAGAGTGGAGTGGGAGGGTTGTCTCTCCTCAGATGTGGGAGAAATGTATAATTTGCCAGAAACTCTAGAGGTATAGATGTCCTTTTTGGTAGTCGAGTGAAAAATCTCATTTCACTTGGCTGCAGGTAGATGGCTTGAAAAATATATATTGCGCCCTGGTTTGTGTTATAGGATAGGGGCTTGTTGTTTTTAAAGTAAAACAATCCCACAATGTTGTACTGGTGCTGCACCTACTGCATAAGAGACTCATTTAATGTGCATGTGGAAAATGGTGTGTATGTAATGAGGCAGCCTGCAGAAACATCCGCAGCAAGACTCCTGCAAGAGTCAGTGGCATCCAGCCAGGATTCCCCAATATCCCTGTGGGTCTGCAAGGATCTATTGGCTTTGGAGTAAAGCTGAGTTAATTCCAAATCTCCCCTGTCCTTGTTCCCCTTCCACTTCAGTGAAGAACACAAAGTAAAGTCTGAACACTGAATTTCTCTACCGCTGTGCAAGTGTAATCCATCAAGGGCAATGAGAGTAGTTTCTATAGGAATTTATATACTATTATAGTAAAATGCCTTTAATAGACACTTTCCATAGAGCCACCTATAGGTTCAGCATAGCATCTCTATAGAAAAGCATCACTTAGCTGGAAATGATCTTTACCATTCATACACAGTTAACTACTCTAATGAGCTCCAAAAGTCCAGTTGGAAAACTGGCTAAAAGATGAGTGAGAAAGCTAGGGCCAGAGCAATGTAAGATTTTTATTATGTGCTTTCTTTTTCCAGATGGAAAAATAATGAACATTGACAGGAAATTATCAAGCATAAATGACCTGTAAATTCACTGCCTGCAAAGCCTGTAAAATTAATAGGATATTTCTCGGACAGTTGGAGAACCTGAAAATCCAAACAAATGGACAAAACTCTACCCATCTTAAAACTAGGTTACATTTTTATTTAAGGTTGTCAGATGAAATTTACGGCGGCTTCATCAAGTCCAGTGATACAGGAGTCATCAGCAAAGCTATGGGTTTGTTTGTTTTTTTTTGAGGCTCAGATAAAACTTTCCCTTCCAGGCATTTTCTTTGATAGACATACTGTATTACCGTACTGTTTTAAATCCTGAGTAGGAAAATCAAGCACCTGCAGCAGCTTCTCTGTTCCATCCATCTAGAGCCAAATCCTGATCTCATTTAAGTCAGTGGGAGTTTTGGCATTGACTTCAATGGGGCCAGAACATATTCTGTACACATGCTCCACCCTTATTCAGTTTAAAAAAAAAAATCCATCTGAAGTCTGTGTCTATCAAGTGATTTTCATGATGTTTTCTTGTGTTATTGTGCTCTGTCATAAGTTCTATGCAAGCGGACCTTCCTCAGAATTTTGCTCTTTAGAAATCTGGTAGAGGGTTGGTTTGATGTGCATGCAGTATCTGTGCCCTCAGTCTATAAAGCATAGCTGGTAGGTTTCATTTTAGTCTTGTCATTGGTGACTATTTCCCCATTAAGAGCTAAGTTATGTCTGCTGACCACATGCCGTCACTGGGGTTTTACAGAGGTGCACCACCCTATGGGGAGAAGTTCTCAGACTCTTAGGAGGAGTGTCCACATTACTGTACTCTTTTAAGGAGCTTAGCATACTTCCCCATCTTTGGGTACAGCTGGCCAGTACTTTGGGGGAACAAGCCATGACTCCATCTACACTCATTGAGGGTCCAGGGCTCCCACAAGAACTAGCCAATGACCAGACCTTGTGCTTCAATGAAGGCAGCAACTGCAAATCTGCCTGACCCTTACACAGATCATATAAAGCATGGGGAAGTTCCTTACTTCATAGATTCTAAGGCCAGAAGGGATTATTATGATCATCTAGTCTGGTCTCCTGTACAACATAGGCGATAGAATTCCCCCAAAATAATACCTAGAGCAGGTCTTTTAGAAAAACATCCAATCTTGATTTTAAAATGGTCAGTGATGGAGAATCCACCATGAACCCTGATGGATTGTTTCCATGGTTAATTACTTTCACAGTTAAAAATGTACACCTTTTTGCCAGTCTGAATTTGTCTAGCTTCAGGTTCCAGCCACTGTCTCTCATTATACCTTTTCCTGCTAGATGGAAGAGGCCATTATTAAATAGTTTTCCCCACGTAGGCACTTACAGACTGTAATCAAAACCCCTTAACCTTCTCCTTTTTACGCTAAATAGACTGAGGTTTTTGAGGCTATCACTGCAAGGCAGGTTTTCTAATCCTTTAATCATTCTCATGGCTCTTTTCTGAACCCTCTCCAATTTATCAATATCATTCTTGAATTGTGGGTACCAGACCGGGACACAGTATTCGAGCAGTGGTCACACCAGTGCCAAATACAGAGGTAAAATAACTTCTCTACTCCTACTAGAGATTCCCCTGTTTATGCATCCCAGGATCGCATTGTCTCTTCCAGTAACAGTCTCACTGGCTGCTCATGTTCAGCTGATTATCTACCCCTCAAATGTTTTTCAGAGTCACTGCTTCCCGTGATACAGTCCCCCATCCTGTGAGTATGGCCTACGTTTTTTGTTCCTAAATTTAGCCATATTTAAAAACTCATATTATTTGCTTGCACGCAGTTTACCACGTGATCCAGATCACTCTGAATAAATGACCTGTCCTGTTCATTTACCACTCCCCCAATTTTTGTGTCATTTGCAAACTTTATCTGTGATTTTATATTTTCTTCCAGATCACTGATAAAATTGTTAAATAATGTATGGCTAAGAACTGGTCCTTTGGGAACCCACTGGAAACACATCCACTTGAGGCTGATTCCCAGTTCTTAATCCATTTGTGTGTGCCATGTTCATTTTACATCATTCTAGTTTTTAATCAAATTGTCATGCGGTACCAATTCAGTACCTTGCAGATGTCTTAAGTATATTATATCAACACTATTACTTTTACAACCAAACTTGTAATCTCATGAAAAAAAGATATCAAATTAATTTGACAGGATTTATTTTCCATAAACTTATGTTGTTTAGCATTAATTATGTTATTCTCCTTTAGTTCTTTATTAATCGAGTCTTGTAACAGCCTCTCCATTATCTTGCTTGTGATCAAGGACAGGCTGGCAGGCCTATATTTAGCTGGCTCATTCCATTTTCCCTTTTTAAAAAATTAGCACAACATTAGCTTTCTTGCAGTCTTCTGGAACTTCTCCAGTGCATCAAGAATTATTGGAAATCAGCATTAATGGTCCAGCAAGCTCCTCATCCAACTCTTTTGAAACTCTTGGATGCAGGTTACCTCGACATCCTGATTTAAAAATGTCTATCTTTTGTAGCTGATGTTTAACATCCTCCCAAGGTACCAGTGGAATGGAAAGTATGTTATCACCATCTGAGGAGACTATGTCATCTGTCTTTCCCCAAATACAGAACAGAAATATTTATTGAGCACTTCTGCCTGTTCTGCATTATTACTGATAATTCTAGCATTTCCATCTAGTAATTGACCAATAACATTGTCAGAATTCTTTATGTTCCTAATATATTTTTAAATCTTCTCTTTATTATCCTTCTTTATTCACCACTATTATTTGGTGGCTGAATAAGGCTGAGGCAGATCTAGTGTTAAATAAGATGAAAAGACTAAAGCACAACTTAGTTCTAGTGCCTGTGTGTCCTCCAACAGGTTTGTCTTACAGATCTACAGTCTAACATGTGTGGGGGAGAGACGGAGTACATTACACTGTAGCAAAATGGGCTTCCGAAACCCCCTCTACATTTACCGGGGAAGTAAACACTTGTAAGGAAGAATCCCCTAGCTGTGTTTTAGAGGGTGTGGAATGCCCTAGTTGGGGGGGAATCTAGAAGAGCAAGGAAAAAATTACGTTTTCCCTGCTCTGTTTGACAGGTACAGAGGCTGCTGTTGTGAAAATCTGCAGGAGGAAAATGTAAATGTCTAATTGAAACACAAAGCAAAATTCTCCAACACCCTTATTCCCTCTCCCCCAACAACAAAAATAGAGAAAATAATGGGAAAACATAGTGTATAATTTTGTTTTTCAAAGCCTCCTTCCCTTTTTCTGAATTCCAGTTTTCTGTAAATGTCTAGATTTTTGTGTGTGTGGAGACTGCTAATTAGTCTCATGGTGCTTCTGAGTGGGGCTTTAATCCTGCACCCGCCAGAAGGGGCTGGGAGGATTGGGGCTGGGAAGTTGTTTGCAGGCAGATAACCAGTGAGATGTGGATGGGCAAGAGAGAGTAACAGGGAATGCTTTGCAGTTTGAAGTAGCAGTGGACAGAGAAGTTAGGCAGTGAACAGACAGGGAAAGTAGGACTTCTATTAAGGCAAAATCTCCTGTGGTTTTTGCCTCTCTCAGATCCATGTAAGTGCTTTAAGTGGTATTGGATGAGAGCGGGAAGGAGTATTTTCAGGGGTGTAACTCAAGAGCTTCTGTTGAACAACTGAAATCTTATATGCTGCACAAGACAGAGGGCCTTGACCATAGTAGTGACATGTTCATTAACAGCCTTCTTTCTTCCTTTCTCTTAGGTGCAAGTGGGAAATACACCTCAGGACCAAAGAATTGTGGGATACATTTCTTGCACTCATTTGCAAGCTCTGGCAGGTATTGTCTGGATTTTCTTTTCTGAGTGTTGTTCTCATTGTGTTTCTAGTTCTGTGCCAGAAGTTTCTCTAATCAAGTGCAAGAGCAGTACATCTTTCCCCATTCTGCATTTGTAACAATGTCATGCAAGTAGCAAGGGAATGGAAAGAGAGAGTAAGATATCTGTAAAAGCCATACACATCATAGATTCTTCAGCCACTTCTTGAAACACAAACAAAGTTGCACACCAGTAAAGATTTTAGTGATGGTATGTTGGGACCTGAACCTGTGCAGCGCTGAGTACCCGCTACATTCAGTTGGCTTAAAAATCAAGGGTGCTCAGCACCATGCAGGATCAGGCCGATAATTATCAAAGTAACTCCCAGGCATTAGGTACAATGGAGAAATAAACCATTTCTTTTCTGAAGCACCCGTTGGTGATCCAAAACTGTCACCATTTTTATATATTACGCTGCAACTCACACTGCTGCACCAAGAAGAAGAATAAAATAAAGTTGTTGATGACAGTACCATAATTGGTCAGGAATTTTCCATCAAAATGTTTGAGACACAAAATACAATTTTCGCAAAATTGCAACATTCTCATGGGAAAATGGAAATTATTTCAGTTTTCTGTTGGGAAAATCTAAAGAAAATATTTAGTTAGGGTCAGATTAACCCAAATCAAAACACATTTCTGATCAGGCAGACACATTAATGTTCCTGGCCTGTAGAGGACAATAGCAGCATGAAGACAGCAGACCCCTATGGAAAACTGGGGGCATGAGACTCCTGAATTTGGCAGCTCAGGGAGGACACAGATTACTGTCAAACCAAGTCTACACAAAATATTTTGATTCCCAAATGAAATTTTTTCTGAATTCTCCAGTCCATGAAAAATTTTGAATTTCTCATCCCAAAACTTGGGGATAAAAACAAAAACTTTGAAATACCAAGTTTCTGACCTGCTTCTATAAAGACAGGTTTCAGAGTAACAGCCGTGTTAGTCTGTATTCGTAAAAAGAAAAGGAGTACTTGTGGCACCTTAGAGACTAACCAGTTTATTTGAGCATGAGCTTTCGTGAGCTACAGCTCACTTCATCGGATGCATAGCATATCGTGGAAACTGCAGAAGACATTATATACACACAGAGACCATGAAACAAAACTTCCTCCCACCCCACTCTCCTGCTGGTAACAGCTTATCTAAAGTGATCATCAAGTAGGGCCATTTCCAGCACAAATCCAGGTTTTCTCACCCTTGGATTTATGCTGGAAATGGCCCACCTTGATTGCTGTGCACATTGTAAGGAGAGTGGTCAGTGTGGATGAGCTATTGCCAGCAGGAGAGTGAGTTTGTGTGTGTGGTTTTTGGAGGGGGGTGTGGGGGGGGGTGAGAAAACCTGGATTAGTGCTGGAAATGACCCACCTTGATTATCATGCGCATTATAAAGAGAGGTTTCAAAGAGGGATGGGCTATTACCAGCAGGAGAGTGAGTTTGTATGTGTGTGGGGGGGGGGGGGTAAGGGTGAGAAAACCTGGATTTGTGCTGGAAATGGCCCTACTTGATGATCACTTTAGATAAGCTGTTACCAGCAGGAGAGTGGGGTGGGAGGAAGTTTTGTTTCATGGTCTCTGTGTGTATATAATGTCTTCTGCAGTTTCCACGATATGCTATGCATCCGATGAAGTGAGCTGTAGCTCATGAAAGCTCATGCTCAAATAAACTGGTTAGTCTCTAAGGTGCCACAAGTACTCCTTTTCTTTTTGCTTCTATAAAGATATTTCCCAGAATCCAAAGGAACAGTGTTTTCTGAGACTCATTCTAACGCACCAGAAAATCATCATAATAAAAGTTTATAAATAGAATAACTTCCTGCACCCTGAAAAACCATGCTAAGTGAAGCCGATCCATCGTCACACAGAGCAGTTCAAGTAGAAATCAAAAAGTTGGAAGAAGCCCAGATTCTCTGCCTGATTTTTGCTTGCCATCTCCAACATAAATTGTTAATAAGTTTATGCTCTGTTTAGAAAATATTACTGGTCCTATTTTAAAAACATTTTCCATTTCTTCAGCTACTACCATATATAGTGCTTGCTATGTTATATGCATTGTTTCATGAAATACTTTCCTACATCATGTAAAACAGACTATATAAAATACAATAAAAAGCCCAGCAGTGGCTCGGAGACTACGAATTGTATATGTTTTTGAACTCTTTTGAAAAAAGAATGGGGAAGATGTTATTTATCAGTAGATTTCTCAGCTCTTCTTAGTGTATGTATATCATTGTGGATCCCACTGTAGGTACATATGCCTCTTATGTACATGAGACCAAAGTCTTGAATAGCAGTATGTGTTGGGGCTGTGCATGTGCCCTGCGTCTCCTTAAGCTCTTTCTGTACAGCGAGACAGAACCTGGTAGCGGTCTGACGAACTAACCTTTACCACCCACTGAGTCTTTCTGAAATTATTTGAAACGTTCAGAACTTTTCTGATCCATTGATAAAGAACCACCACAAACAAAATCAAGCCATCTGGTAGAGCCGGGTAAAATTCTGACTTTTTTTTTTCTTCAAACAATTCAGATTTGGATAACCAAATTATTTAAAGAATTTGTGAATATTGGCTAATTGTTTCAGTTGAAAAACCATTTCAATGTTTGACATTTTCAAAATAAAATGTTCCAACTTCAATTCAAAATGACATTTAATTTCAAAATTACCTTTTATTTTTTAATTAGAGGTAGAAAAGCTTGAAATTTAAATAAAACATTGTTTTGGATTGAAAGAATTTTTTTCCAGATGTTTTTGGACTTATCAGCTAACCAAAAAATGTCTACCATCTGGAATGAATGTTGAATGTAGACTGACTTGTATGCTCCCAGTCGGTACAGAGCACCTGAACATGGCAGATTCGACACCTGCGGACTTTAAGCCCTGCTCTTCTTGCAAAGGATAATTCCCCTGTAAAATGGATACAGCAGATGCCTCTTCTGTTTAGGAGAGACCCATATACTGGAGAGGTGCTTGGTATGCTAGTCATTCTCATTGAGTATGCACAGTTGAAGTTTCATCTACTAAAGCAATCTCTGAAGATTTGGGAGGAGACGGCAAAACTCAGATACCAGATAAACAGACCCTCTTGAGTGCCCCAATGAACAAACATGCCACACCTCAGACCAGCATAGAAAACAAAATGCCCAGAAAAGACCCAGTGCTCATACTGATACCAGCACTGATGCAGAAACCAATGCCTCTGGTATGAAGAGAGGCCATCCTGAGCACAGGAGCAGAGACTCCAGGTGAACTCAATGTCTTTCTACGGGGACAGACCACACACTTTCTGGGAAGAAAATCACTAAGCCCCTCATGGCATAAAACCCAGTGGTAAAGAGCAGCCTACCAGAACAGCACAGAGTGAAAGCTCCCCAGCACAGACCATGGTACTGGCAACACATCCTTTGATGTCAACAGCTGAACCAAGGCCACCTGAGATGCTCCTGAAAAAACTGAAAGTGGCTTTGGTGCTGGACACCTTCCAATGTCAGTGTAGACCTTGGTACAGAGAGCACCATATGCCTTAGTGTTGTCCATAGAGGAGATGTATTCCTTTTCACTACCAGAGCACACATTGTCACTTTTCTCAAAGTGGAGAACCCTCTCCTGTTAGATCCATGGAGATATCCTAGAAAAGGCAGCTGGCTCTTGTTACAGGGCTCAGCCATTGTCACATCAGGAATGGTACGGAATCAGATAAGCCATACATATCCATTCAACATACCACTGTTTCCCTGTTGGGCTTACTGGGATCCACCTCATACTGGGTCTATCTAGCCCAGTATCTTGTCTTCCCACAGTGGCCAATGGCAGGTGCCCCAGAGGGAGTGAACAGAACAGATAATCATGAAGTGATCCATCTCCTGTCGCCAATTTCCAGCTTCTGGCAAACAGCGGCTACAGACACCATCCCTGTCCATCCTGGCTACTAGCCATTGGTGGACCTAAATGTTGAGATGTTGTAGTTAGCCTATACAGCTACAGCGAGACCTATGTTGTCTCCCCATCTCTTGGTAGCCATGTCAGTCTCATCCAAAGGCCAGGCC
Source organism: Chelonia mydas (assembly GCF_015237465.2). Classification (NCBI taxonomy): domain Eukaryota; kingdom Metazoa; phylum Chordata; order Testudines; family Cheloniidae; genus Chelonia; species Chelonia mydas. The sequence continues at coordinate 9,889,282 of NC_051252.2, read as the reverse complement.
TCTTGTGACAGAGAATCTAAGTGGATCATGCAGTGTAATTCCACCTGCTGCCAGACAGTTGCTCCCTCTAAACGTCAAGGCATACTCCCCGGGGGCACAGACAGCGCCTTCCGCCTGCTTTAGACACATGATCTGCAACATGGAGCAACTCACTGACCTTTTTGCCCTTGGCATGGCAGCTAGAGCTGATGCTGAGTTTGAGAGAGCCGTTCTGCAATTGTGATTTGACTGATGCAGCGAAACACCTCTTTCCCACCATCTAGTGAGATCCAAACTGACACATACTAGAAGAAAAAAAATAAGTTACTGTGGTTCTTCAAGGTGCTGTAGTCAGTGTGGATCCAGTGGCCTGCCCTCTGTCCCTGCTTTTCATAGTTCTTGGCTAGTGCAGACTTTGAATTATGAGGAAACAGAGAGTTGCAGCCACTCCACCCTTTGTGCCTTCATACAAGAGCACAAGGAGGTAAAGGGTATATGAATGGCCCCAATGAACACTGTGGTTCAGAATAATTCAGTCTTGTGCCCACGAGGAGCACTGACCCCTACAGCTGGTTTCACTGCCTACAACATCTCAGAGAATCAGTTACTGAAGGGTAAGTCAGTGTTCCTTAGCAAAATAAGTTATTTGTTCAAAGGTGGTTTCATTTATTACACTAACTGGATTCTAAGGATTTGATTTGTAAAAGTTCATAATATATTTTGCAATATCAGCAATTCAGGTTTGGAAAATAAGCTGTGAGAATTAGCTGCCCTATCTCTAAAACCAAAAATGTCCTGTTCAGGTTAGAATTTATAGTAGTTGCAATAATAAAATAAAGGACAATCCTGCAAACCCTTACTCAACACATAGGATCAGACCCCAAGTTAGCAGGAGCTGTGTATGCCCACAATGAGCTGTATTTTACTTAATGTGGCTATAATTGTGCTTGAAGTAGATGGGAAGAACACTGCATCCCTTTTGGGCTGCACTAAGACTACTGCAGATATGGCCTTATGCAAAACATAGATTTATTATAAATGGATGGAACCTTGAACCTATGCTCCAGGTCAGAGCATGTTCACATTAACCTAGTCAAGGACAAGTAGCACACATTTTGTTTGGTCAGTGTTTCAGCAACAGTGAGACAGTCTGGAACAGAAGTGGCAATCACTATAGTAAATTGAAGAGACTGAATAGCTTTAAAAAGAGACATGACTTTTCAGCTCCATTTTAATAATGTAAGATTCTTCTTCAGTTTTCTATTTTTATCTCTGTATTCTGGTAACATCTTGCTCTGAGCATTCATTTTCTGGAGCCTAGGGTTGCAGTTGTTCTGAGTCCTGATTTAGATTCTTAGCTTCCATTTAGCTCTGGTCCCTTTTCACCACCCAATAACCCACTCTCTCAGCTAGGTTTTGACACCAGTGCTATCAGATTCCATAAAAGATTAGAGGACAAACAAACAGAATGGAGAAAAACATGTTCACTTCTCAGAGTCCGAGCTTCTCCCTTTAAAAATAAGAAGTACCCTTCGTAGTTCTACTTTCGTATGTTTGCTTCATATTTTCAGGCTTATCTGTCAAGCTATATCAAAGACAACAGAATTACATTTAAGAGCCTACATGTCCTTCAGTTAGTCATATTAGTTTATGTAATGAAATGGAAAACAAACTCCTAACAGTTTGGCACAGCTGTTTTCTGTTAAATGTGTTAATGACTTGATTCAAAACATTTCACCTTTTTAAAAAAGAGTAATGATAGAAAAAGAATAAGTGTGGCATCTATTAAAAAGACAAACATTTTAAAAGGTTACCATTTAATTCAAATAATAAGATACTGCTCAGGGTAATTTGGACCCCCTTCTAGGATATATAAACTTGCACACAACAGCTTTGATGTTTGGATAAGATGTAAAATGGAGGGATCTGAGCCCTTATGGCTATTAAAGATACTATAGCACTTACTGCAAGAGATGTCCTGGCCAAATTCTGTTGTAAGCAGTTATATATCTTTTTATACCTAAAATTCACCCTTTTCATTAAAATGGAACTGGATATAGATTTTTTTTTTTTAATTTACTGTCCTGGACCTGTTTTGTAGTGTTTCTGTTATTAAATTGCTGCTTAGAATCATTCCAGAAGTAGCTGCATTTCAGTGGTAGATGGAGTGCTCCTTTAATGAGGCTTGAACTTCTTACCTACCTACCTCACAGGGGGATTATGAAGCTTGATTAGTTCTTTCATGCCTGCAAAATGTTCTGCTATTCACTGATAAAAACTGCTTTAGAAATGCCAGGTATTATTGTTTGGAAGGTGGGGTAATCATCTTCTGGCTTGGCTGAAGTCAGAGACCTTATTGCAAATGTAAGGATCATTTTTTTTCAGTGAAGTACAACTAACACTTCAGTTGTTAATGGTCCCGGAGGAGTTTGCATGTCACTATGCATGTGGACAAGTGGATCTCCAAATTGTATTATTAATTTGTTTGAAGATGCTTCCTGTTTACAAGGTAACAATAGTCCTGAATGAACTCTGAGGTTGACATGTTGACAGCAAAAACAAATCAACCAAAAAAACCATTTAAATCTTCAAGGATGCAGGCTGAGGAGTTTTAGCACAGGATATGGTCGTTACCCAGTGAACAGACAGTACTCCAAAACTATTATTATTGAATTACAATTTGTAAGTAAATATTCATATTTTAAATGAAAGAAAAATACAAATATCAAGATAAGCGAAGTTGGTAAGGGATAAGTTTTATTAAAAACAAAAAAATTAAAATCCACATTTCACTTTTCTTTCGTTCCCCACTTGTCGCCAGGCTTCACCAACTCCTATGTTTTTACCACCTTATTTCCTTCTTAAAAACAGCATAGTTTCTCCCTACAGATAACCAAGGCCCTCCTCCCTAGCTTTATATTAATCAATGGGAGCTTTGCCAGTGACTTCACTGGGGCCAGGAACTCACCCATTGCTTTTCAAAAATGAATGGAAAGGAGAAGCTGTGAAACACAAACAAGCCATTCATTCTGGGCAAAAGGGACTCGCTAACCTGGAGGAAGTGGAAGAGAGAACCCAGAGGGTTTTTAAAAAATTTCTCTTTCTGTGGTTTGACAGTTTGGTTTTCGTTGCTCTTTGGTGTTTCCCACCATGTTCTTCCTTGAAAATGGTGGAGTTGAAGGGATTAGGAAGCATCTTTCTTGGTGGCAAGAGCTTGAAAATGTTGAATGCAGGAACCAGTTAAAACAGAGGATTTTGTCTTTTTCTAAATCAGTTGTAGAGACATAACTGTAGAGCAATTAGTGCAAATCTCTGTACTCTGGTTAAGTACTGATGTTAGCCAATCAGAACACAGAGAGTCTGAGTCTGAACAGTTACTGAGAATTGCATGCCTGGGGGCAAAGAAATTACAGTTTTTAGTTACAGTCCAGCAACCCTATTCTGAGATTTGCTGGGACAATTTCGTTTAGTGAACAGTAAGTGAGTGGTTTGTGGAATGACTACTTGGCTGGGTACTCTGTATTCTGGCAGGACTTCTCCACTCTTAGTTGTCATTAGTTTTGCATCAGAAGCTATTGATTGCTCAGGTCTGGTAGGACTGGGCACCACCAATAGTCCCCCTGCTGCTAGATGCACAGTGTAGAGTAGCTGTTGTGCAGCTTTGGACTTCCTGCATTCCTGAAGAAATTCTTGGTGGGGCTGGCCTCTGCGGATCAGTTAACCTTAATCTCTCAGATGTGGGGAATGGGGCTTCTTCAAGGAGTGTCCCTATGAGTGCACCACTTTAGGTGCGCTAGCAACCCCTGCACCTTTGATCAGAGATTTCTCATAGCAGTGTCTGTTTGGCCCGTGCATGCGTGTTAGTCAGTCTTAAGTGCCATTGTTATATATCACTGCATGGGTGAACTGCCCTCAGTACTGCTGGAGCTCTGGCAGTTGTCCTATTGAGATTTCCACAATCAGTTTCTCGGTCTTACTGATATTAGTTGCAGTGGTAGTTTTCCATAATTAGTAAATACTTTTGATATAGATTTTTTCTTTAAAAAATTATTTTCTTTTTTCTATATGGTATTTAGATGTTTGATAGTTACTACTACTTACTGGGAGGTAATGCCCGGTTCTCCTGGCTTCAGGCACTGTCTGTTGTGCTGGGAGGTGATCCCGGTCAGCAGTGGGCACTCCTGCTGTATCCATTTCCCCAGGGAATTGCACATTGCTCAAAAGTGCAACTTTTGTCTGGCACGGAAATCAAGACTCAGAAAAAAAGAGAGAGGAAGTTTCATCTCCTTATGATGGAGACCTCTCTACATCCAGCCTCTGACCCAGGCCAAGGAACAATCCCCGTCCCCTGTATGTTGGTCCCCAAGCAAGTCTGCTGCCTCGGAACCCCACACTTCCAAGGCATCTAAGAAGATGACACAGGACTCCTCTCATAAGCCTTTGAAAGAACATGCCCCTGGCTTGCCAGGTAGAGAACCTACCTCTAAAAAGCAGAGGTCATTGGTTTTCTCAGCTACCACGGCACCACTAGCTCTTCAGTCAGGTACTGTTGAGGCTCACAGTTCCTCAGAACCCACGGCACAGCTAGACTGCAAGGCAGCAAAGCCACAGGCCCAGAGAGACCATCAGTACCATTATCAGACTGAGACAGCAAGAAGAGCTTTTCCTGTGCTTCCTCTGACCATGCTTCCCTTGGAGCTCACGAGATCTTCAGTACCATCAACAACTGCTCTTCCCTCCGAGAGCCCAAAGCCTGGGTACCTTTAGTGTCCTTGGTCACAACTACCTCAGCAGAGACTTCAGCCTCAGGAGTTCTGTTTTCCCTGGGACCTGGCTGTATCTGAGATGCCCGGCTCTCTGCTCCTCGGCTCCAATGTGCTGTCAGTACTGAGAACATCCAGATTGCCTGAACTTCGCCCGATACTAGCTGTTTCACCTCACAATTCTCCAGGCACGCCACCATTCCAGAGTGAACTTGAGGAAGAGGATTCTGATGAAGCCCTTGCCTCGTTCTCTCAAATGTCGGCTCAGGGCTCTCCTCCTAACTCCAACAGAAGCCCTTTCCTAGAAGCCTCTGCTGAAGCTGCAACTGTTCGTGGCCCATGATTACCTCCAATGCCTCACTAGTATGAGCGCCCTTGGGTGGCTCCTCCTATGTCTTATGCACCTCCTCCATGTCCATATTGGGACCCCGGGGCAGCTTATCACCAACAGTTTTCCAGAGCATCAAGTTCCACCCGTCATAGACAGAGGCATCTAGCATCACCTATTCCCTCCAGGGGGCCTGATCCTCCAGGGGAATCCTTTGAAGAACAGGAGGCTAGAGCTGATGAAGGGATTTCTCCTATGGCTAACATTTCCTTTTCATCGCCAGATGAAGCACTTATGCCTCCTCCTCCTCCATCCCTGGCAAATGATTTTAAACATTTCCAGGATCTGGTTAGGAGGGCTGCAGATGCTACAGATGACCTTCATGGAGGTGACAGAGCCTCATCATAAACTGTTTGGCATCATCCATTCACCCTCCTCAACCTGCAGAGCCTTGCCTGTTAATGAGGCTCTTCTGAACCCAGTGAAGACCATCTGGCACACCCCAGCTTCTATTCTGCCTACATACAAAAGAGTAGACAAGTAGTATTATGTCCTAGGAAAGGAAATGTTTATATTCTTATCCATCACCTACTCTTTGATAGTTGACTCAGTGAATGAACATGGTAGTTAGCACCATGCTAAGACAATGCCTCATGACAAAGACCACAAGTGTAGGGACATACTGGGGAGAAAGTTTAGAATTGCCAGTTATCAGGCTTTGATGGCAAACAACCACCATGTGAATTACACCAAACCGACCTCTTTTGTGGACCATCTACTGACAGAATACAGGGAACAGTTCCAGGCAGTTATTGCAGAGGGCCAGCTACTTCCCAGGACAACCCCACAAGCCTCCTCTGAGCCGCTGATACCTCCACCTGTTCGATTGCTTCAGCGGTGGGAATGAAAAGAGCCTCCTGGCTCCAACTCTCTGAATTTCTGAAAGAGGTCCAGAGTACAGTACAGGACCTTTTTTTGATGAGTCCAGCTATTTGCAGATGGCATGGAGGAGTCTCTGCGAACACCGAAAGACTCTAAAGCTACCTTAAAAAGAAAAGGAGTACTTGTGGCACCTTAGAGACTAACCAATTTATTTGAGCATAAGCTTTCATGAGCTACAGCTCACTTCATCGGTTGCATCCGATGAAGTGAGCTGTAGCTCACGAAAGCTTACGCTCAAGTAAATTGGTTAGTCTCTAAGGTGCCACAAGCACTTCTTTTTGCATACATTTTGTTTCTTCTTCTTTGAGTGTTCAGGTGTTTGGATCCACCAGTTTTTTCCCAGAGGAACGTCATTCTTCAATGATGTCCTGAATGGATGGAGTATTATTGGCAGCACAGGGCTGGTTCTAGAAAATGATAAATTATCTGAAAAATCAGGCCCCAGGGCTCTCGAATTGGGTACCCATTTTTTCACATGAAGGTCTGTGCTTTAGTTGCCCTTGAAAGAGGAGTTGTGAAGCTAAATCCGTCAGTGTCTGTGTAACACGCAGATGCTAAATAGGACTGAAAGGGACTTCCTGGATCATCTCATGCAGACCCTTGCTATTGCAGGGAACCGTGTCATACAATCCTTTTCATAAATTTATCAAGCTTCATCTTAAAACTGCCCAAAAGTGTTGTCTATGAAAATGAGAGAGTCCAGAGATGTCCAAGAAGACAGTGGTACAATACAGTATATAAAGCCATCCTAGCAACCCCCAACAGGCTCAAATGCTGGTTTAAAACAGACTTGCATGGAATCTGCTCATAAGATTGGCCCTACACAACCTTGGCATAGGAAAAAGGAGATGATGATCTGTTGTATTAATTTAAATGGAATATATGGGCCCACAGAGTCAAAGGTGTTAATATGATCCTGTAGCTGTTCAACATTAAATGATTTTAAACAAAGTTTGATATACAGAGACCTCAGCCTGCTAAATACTATGGCAAACAATTAAAAATCCTTTTAAACCTTTTATTAAAGATACAGAAAATGAAGAAAAACAGTTAAAGCATTTGAAATGTAACATATTAAGTAAGGCTTTCATTTTAACAACATCCTTTGTTCCCTTTCCTTTTCTCTGGAGTTAGTCTTTAGAGGGTATTCTTTTGGGGGGGGGGGGGAGAAGAAGTTAATTGAGAGAGGCTGGAGCTACCATTGTTGTTAAAGTCCGATCCTGTTTCCTAGAAAGCAAAACAAGACACACACACACACAAAAGCAGAAGAAAGAAAGAAAATGCAGGTTCTTTCTCTGGTGTTTACTCTCAATTGCAACTTCACTGCTGGAAAAACATGGGCACAGCATACAAGCTTTTCAACCACTCCAAGAACTGGCAAATTTATTCAAGCATCAGGCTGTTTAGGGGATTGCTTTTATCTGCCTCTGCTCACAGGCTTACAGTAATGTTGCAAAATATGCAGTCTTGGCCAGCTAAGCCAGACTCTTGTTAGAAGACAAAAGGAGAAGCATAGGAAATAGAAGAAAAAAGGTGGGGAAGAAAAAAGACACATTGGATTGGGGTGACAAAGTCTCACATTCCTGGTGGCAGTAAGGATTCAGCCAGAACTGGTGGAGGTGGCAATGTCATCCGAGTTCCTCTGTTAGATCGGTCTGGTAAGGACAGCTCTTGGGATCAGGACTACGAAGGCCCACTGATGGTACAGTGGATCTCAAGGATAAATGACGGTGGCAGCCATGATAGTGAAGCTTGCTCTTTCCCCTTCTTTTAGTCAGCAGTTGTCCCCCTTCACTTCCTCTGTAACAACTTTGATCTCAAAGCTTCTTTTATTTTAAGGACACTGAAAGGGAGTGAAGGGCAGAATAGTCCATCCTCCCACTATTTTGTCCACCAGCAGGCCTAATTTCTGACACCAATTTTGATTAATTGATTTCTGGTCTTGCATTGTTCTTGTTTATGTGGCGTGCTCGTAACACAGTCCTTGCATTACATAAGTAGGTGTTTTTGTTTGGACTGATACAGTCTGTCTCTGTCTCTTTTTTGCATCTTTTCCCACCAACATTTGTTATTATAGGTTATTGTAACATTTTATTAATTTTCATTCAATTTTCAGAGATGAGCTCTGTCAAGGTTCCTTCCCCACTCTGAACTCTAGGGTACAGATGTGGGGACCTGCATGAAAGACTCCCTAAGCTTATTCTTACCAGCTTAGGTTAAAATTTCCCCAAGGTACAAACTGTTTTACCTTTTGTCCTTGAACCTTTATGCTGCCACCACCAAAGTGTCTAATAAAAATAACAGGGGAAGTGCCCACTTGGAAACGTCTCCCCCTCCCCCCCCCCGCCAATATCTCCCCTTGCACTACACCCCCTTTCCTGGGGAAGGCTTGATAAAAATCCTCACCAATTTGCATAGGTGAACACAGACCCAAACCCTTGGATCTTAAGAACAATGAAAAAGCAATCAGGTTCTTAAAAGAAGAATTTTAATTAAAGAAAAAGTAAAAGAATCACCTCTGTAAAATCAGGATGGTAAATACCTTACAGGGTAATCAGATTCAAAACACAGAGAATCCCTCTAGGCAAAACCTTAAGTTACAAAAAGACACAAAAACAGGAATATACATCCCATTCAGCACAACTTATTTTATCAGCCATTTAAACAAAACAGAATCTAACGCATATCTAGCTAGATTACTTACTAACTCTTTACAGGAGTTCTGACCTGCATTCCTGCTCTGGTCCCGGCAAAAGCATCACACAGACAGAGAGGACCCTTTGTTCCCCCCATCCCCAGCTTTGAAAGTTTCTTGTCTCCTCATTGGTCATTTTGGTCAGGTGCCAGCGAGGTTATCTTAGCTTCTTAACCCTTTACAGGTGAAAGGGTTTTTCCTCTGGCCAGGAGGGATTTAAAGGTGGTTAGCCTTCCCTTTACATTTATGACAAGCTCACAATTAGGGTAAATTAATTAGGTTGTTTGCGCCCACTACTCCAGTTGGAAGGCTGTTCCAGAACCTCACTATGATGTTTAGAAACCTTCTAATTTCCAGCAAAAATTTATTCCTGGCCAGTTCATACCCATTTGCTCTTGTGCCAACACTGTCATATAGCTTAAATAGCTCTTCTTCATCCATGGTGTTTACAGTGGTGCATGCCATAGTAAAGCCCCTGGGGAAACTAATAATTCTGTAGTCTATGAATGGTTTGAATGGTTAGCAAGCCTATAGCTTCATATCAAACAATGAGTATAAAATGACCATCCATTCTGAGAACTGAATGGAGTGGAGGTCCTGTGGACAAAATAGTTTGCAATCATGTAATTAAAGACTGTATCATAATGCGTATACAACCTTAATTCTGGAACTTCTTAACTTGCTTTACTTTGCAACCTTAATATTATACAAATTACATATAAAAACTACATTTAAAGAGAGTGTAATTCACCCCTTTGCAGAGAGCCAGCAGAAGGTCTACAAACCATTTAAGTCCCACTTCAACCTTATGTCAAGGACTTACACAGTGTATAGGCTTTGTGAAGGGTCTCTGCACAGAGGGTGAATTTTATTCATACTGTCCAAAACAATACCAGCCACTTTACATACAAATAGTAAGATATTCCTTTCCCCAAATTGTTTAAATATACACCCTGCAGTAGGGGAAAAGATGAAATACATGGGCTTGTTTGGGGAGAGGGTGGGTAGGAGGGGTTGGAGTGGGTTATGCTTTTATTCTTTTTATCTCCCTCCTGCGTATTTTGCTTTACGTCCCTAACAGTGTTCGTTAACTGCACGAGAGGCATGCAGCATTCAGAGTATCTATCTGTAAAGTTAAATATTGTTTTAAGCACATTCCCTTGTACTCAGGCTTTTTTACTTCATGCTTCCCATAGGAGACACTACTGTTCGATGTGAGCAACTTGATCTGCTTCAAGATTGGCTGGCTGATTTCCGAAAATCTACCTCCTCCTCCAGCACAGCCAATCCAGAGGAGCTGGTGGCTTTTGATGTGATCTGTGGAGACCTCAACTTTGACAACTGCTCATCTGGTAAATCAAGCTTTTTCCCTTCCTCTTGAATACGTAGCATCACAGTGAGCTAGTAAGTTGTTGTAATGTCACGTCTAACTGCTTTAGAGCAGTGATCTGCCATTGTATATGGCTTTTGCAATCACATTTAATAAGAATAAACTGCTATAAAAACTTTTAAAAATGGGAGTAAAGATTGTTAATCTGAGTGGGCAAACCCAATGTTTAAGAGATACCTGTTCATTAAAGGGGAGATTTCTAAGGCACAAAGGGCAGTTCTATCATTTGTGCCTTTGACAATCTCCACCAAAGTCTAGAAGAATCAGAAAGGTGGCTCTTATCTACTATGCATTTTTATTGTCACTATGGCACCTATATACCCTTTCTTTCTAGTTACTAATATATATCAACAGGCATATCATCACGGGGTACCTGTGGAAAAAATCTTACATAACTATGTAATTGAAGACTGTATCATAATGCATACGCACAAGGGGGCTGAATTAATGTTCCGAAGGCAACTTTAATTCTGGCATTTACTAACTTTAAGGACTTGAATTTGCAACTTTAATATTCTTTTAACTTATTTTTTGGAAGTTATTCCTTATATGGAGGGCAGAGGGCACCATTAAAAATAGACATTTACTACCAATAGATGTTAAATTTACAGTGGAATTAGGAGTAAAGAATATCTCACACACTAGGATAAAGTCAAACATGGTACAGTAAATGTTGTGTTTAATGGCATGAACTGTATGTGTTTGTATAGATTTGCACAGTGTGTATAGGCAGTTACATAAATAGATGTGAATTTATTTTAACTGGCTCATCACTATACTAGCTGGGCGTACCACAGAAATTAAAAAACAATTATTACCAGCAATTGGCACAAATCAAAAAATCCATCCCAGCTTCTACCACTAGTGCCAGTTAATGCGGGATCCCTTCCAAAATATGTTCTAAAAGTAAGAAATATTCCAAGTAAAAAAAGTCTAGCATTATGTTCCAAAAGTACGTGAACTTGGACTCTGGTGGACTGTAGGAGAGAGCAAATTCCAGAACCAAAGGCTGTCTACTAGTGATGTCCTACTGCTTGCTCAAAGGAGTTTAACCCTGGGCCCAAACAACACAAGCTTTGCCAGAACAGCAACTGCTCTGAAGAGTATAGGGAGAGGGGTCGTCTAAGACAGCCAGCTTTATAGATACTAGCTACCACCACCAAGAAGCAGCTTGGAAGCCAGGACAGGGTGTAAAGCACAGGTGTGTGTGTGTGTGTGTGTGCGCGCGTGCCCCACTAAATAGGCAGGTAATTGCAAACTGCTCTTGCTGAAGCATCCAAATGACTTCAAATGGTACCCTAAATAGAACACATTATAGCAGTGCAGCCTGGAGATGGCAAAAGGCATGGAGAGGGCTACATCTGAGAGGAAAGGTCAGTGTCTGAGCTACCACTACTACATGGGCATACAAAGAGATGGATCCACTAGGATCCTCAGAGTGTGAACCAGTAAGACAAGGGGTGGGAAGAATCATGATCACCACGAGTCTCTTAAAATGTTCTCTATTGTGCATATTGGTTTATACTGTGCTTTTAGTCAGCTAGGTTAGAGATAAATTCAAGTGTTCAGATTGGGATCTAAAGTTTAGGTCCAGCAGGTTTATGGATTCGTAGTCACTGTTCATGCCCATTTGCTTAGTGGAGATATTAGTGTCCATAGGGAATCTATCCCTTCAAAGGAAGCTGGGTGTACCAGTTATGTCAAAGAAAAAGATACCTCCAGTACAGTCCAAAATAAAGACTATCCTCTCATATCATGTCTTTGAATGTGCTTTTCTTTTGAAATGGCTGATGAGATCAATATACTCCTGATCACCACTGAAGAGGTTAATTAATCTGGTTTGGGTAGATAGATGTTCAAATGAAAAAATTCAAAATATTGACTGCCCCTGCATTGCCTAGTCTGGTCTCATTTGTGCTACCACTTGGCAGCCAGGATTGTCAGGAGATGAATAACCTACCATGCTCAGCTTTGGATTAGATGCTCATGGTCAATTTAATTATTGCATCTCCAATCTCAAATGAACCCTGAAGTTGAGCAGAAAGGTATCTGAAGAACAGAACATGAAGTTGGCAGACACTCTGAGCTGGCATCTGGAATTATGAATCAGCATTCTAGAAATGAAAGTCAAGATTTATTGACCGGAGTTTATTAGTAAAGCAAAAATTTCCCTATACTTTATTGGCTCAGAGGTAAATCAATTTTAGCTGAACTCAGATACAGCCAAATCAGAATTCAGTTATTTACATGCTTGTGTAGCTTTGCTCCAAATCTTAAATAAAAGAAGCTTCCTGGCTTGTAAACATGATCATTTCAGTCAATGAATGAGCTAGAATAATCTTTTTATACACTATGTAGCAATTGTACAATATAGTATGTGCATTCTATCCAAGTGTCAGATGTTACTTGGTTGACAATCTATTTTTATACTTGTGAAGCTGGGTTACAGTGGTTGAGTTTTTGTAGGCATGTTTGCATAGGGGTTTAAATTATTGAAACTTAACCATTGTTAAAGGGGATGCTATCAAGGTAAAAGCTGTTCTTAGATGTGTTGCTAACAATTAAAATTATTAAAAGCATTTAAAATCTTTTACTTTTGCTAGCTATGAAGTTTACTATTTTGCACTTTTGAAATGGAAGTTGAAATTAAGTTGATCACTTTCATTTTCTATTTATAGTCAGTCTCACTTTTTGGTTCTCATGCATTAAATTAGAACAATGCTGCAGTATTTGTGTTTACAACTTTGCAGGGGAATGTTTTAATTTAAAAAGTCACAGATCTTTGTTAGGTAATGTACTTTAGACCGAAAATGTAGGTTTTGTATTTTTAAGTACTAAATCTTGATATTTACCAATTTTGCCTGTAAAGAGTCTGGAAGGTTTTAAGGAAAAAAATATTAACTGAATATTTTTAGACATGCCAACTTTCTTTACAAACTGTGAAATTGTAGAATAGTTTGTTTGCTCCCGTGAAAATCTAGCTCTAACTCTTTGTTGAAAGTTATACCATTAATCCATCTTACATTCGCAAGTTCCTTGGTCATCCCATGTTTTAGGGCCATTTGCAGCAAGTCAGTTGTACCCTAGTACTAGAGAGTTATCACACTTCTAACATCAGTACATTGAATTCTCAGTTATCAGGAACTTTATTATAAGGCTGTCTTTAATGTCAGGCCAATGTAGTATGACTCTGATGGAAATCTATTATATTTTAAACCGTTCGCTATGAGATAAAAAACCATTCAATGAGAGGGGCTAGGCTGTACTTCTCAGCCATGAATAGTAACAATTGCTGTATGAAAGTGGATTAATCATCACAGAACATTATTCCTTTCCATGGCTTCGCTGATGAAAGTTTATAGGCATATGAAACCTTGTGACAGAGCAAAACTTGGAGAAATAAAATTGTACAGATTTCATCTGGTCCTTAAATAAAAATACCTGAACAAAATCAATAACCTGATGAGATAGGAGGGATTTGGTTTAAGAGTACCTGTCAAGTCTTAAATACCCTAGTTTTCTGATCCTCTCCAATTCCTCCAAGATGTCACTGCTAATTTATTACCGATTAGCCCCAGAATCGTCTTGTGGTTCTAAAGACGGCAGCTGAGATATTGCGGGTGCAATAGTTGAAATAGGGGTATTAGTTCTCAGCTCAGTAAGATACACTGAACAAAATGCAAGAATGGGATCCTGTGGCCCTATAACTAGGGACAAAACAGATACAATGACATAAGAGCCTGTAACAGCCCCGGGTTAGTAGATGGTTAGTACGAATGTGGCTACAGACTGAACATTCGTGTTTCCATTTTCTGGCCCCTTCTAGTTGGAATTGAGATTGTCACACAGCATCATCCCTTGCCAAGAATAATGTTGCTGTCCTGTAGAAGCAGGTCTGGTTTGCTCTTGTTGATGCAGATCAATGTCCTCCTTAGGTGATACATCTAGCTCAAACTTCAAAGAAGTTCCCCCTCCCTCGTTTTTGAGTGTGTCCATTTTCATACACATTTATGGATTTTGTTGCCTTGACAATAGACTGTGACAAATGACATCATTAGTTCCAAGTGCAGGCATTTGTGAATGTTCCAAGGATCCCTAGAGGGAACTTGAACTGTTGATAAGAAATTCTAAAATCTAAAACGGTGGAAGTGCTGCAAAGAAGAAAATTGTCAAGGGACGCTTTCAGTTTAAAAGGTTTTAAAAAATATTATTGGATTTACAGCAGTGTTGGTATTTTCAGTCTGAGGGTCTGATCCTGCAAATCCTACTAGATATGAGATTTACTATAATAAATAGTGTACCCTGAATTACAATTCTCCTTGATCCAGTGCCAATAGTACTAGTTTGTTACATTAAATAATCCTAGAGGCATATATTTGCTATTAGACTTGAAGTAGAATAATTGGTACTAATTGTGCTATGACAGAAATTAAGCATTGAAAATGCATGTAGTATTCTGGTTGTAATTTGTACTACTTTAATACTCAGGATAACAATATGACAACACAAAATACCATTTCTCTGTCTCTTTCAGCCTGTTATGTAACCTAAGTATTTCATGAACAGTGCATCTTGTAAGGCAGTCATACCACAAGCTTCTAACTTCAACAACTGCACTGCAGAAACTATATGCGTACCCAGCTCACCATATGTATTGTCAATATGAAGCCAGCGGATCTAGTTCTGCACTGCCTAACATTTAATACCTACATTGTGTAGTCATTTACATCAGTACATAGTGCAAGGCAATGGAGAATCAGGCCCATTAATTGCTCCCAAAAATCAGATGGGCAGGATTCGGCAGTGAATCACTTTTTGTTGTTGTTTAGACATTTTCTTCTGTTTTAGAGTGCTATATTTTCCAACAGTAAATCTTTGTACTTAGTGGAGTTTTGTTGGCAGGGGCATTTGGAGAGTTCAGGAAGTTGAGAATAGGATATTAACTAATTGTATACAGTAGCAGCAACCAGCTCCAATGACATTAGGGCTCCATTATGCTGGGTGCTCTATCAATGCATAGTAACAGGAAGGGCTAGATTTTTAAAAGGTATTTAGACACCTAAAAATGCAGATAGATGCCTCGTTGGAATTTTTCAAAATTAGGCAATGCCTGACTCCCATTGGGCACCTCTAGGTGCCCAAGTACCTTTAAAAATCTGGCCCTAAAGAGTTTAGGCTCCTAATTAAGACAAGATGCAACAAGGCAGTATAATGAGGAAGTAGAGGCTTGGGGTGGAGAGGACCAGGGATAGGAAAGTGGCCTATTTTTCATGATTTACAGTTTTGGAGGATTTGAGATATACAGATAACATTTTTAATGCCATTAATCTCAACGGGCCTAAAGTCTTTCACCTTTAGGTCACCAGTTCAAATCCAGCCCAGGTAATTAGTGCCCAAAAGTCATCATTTGCTGTCTGTTCAATGGGCCAGTTGAAATGAGTTATATTAACCCAACATGTGCCACCCCCACAACTGGCACTAATTGGTATGCTGTTGGCAGTCTTGCAGAGACTAGAAATTGAAAAGGCATGGAGACTGGTCCCTCCAGGACAGGGGTTATGTAAATTACCCAGGCAAGGTGGGAAATCTACATTGCCATTGCCTGCAATCAAACCTGTTTTGAAGATAAATAAGGGGCATCAGTTCCTTCAGCTGTCGACTTAGCATTAAACTAGTGATGAAAGGGAGACATTTAGGAAATACTTTTGTCAAATCTGAGGACTAAGATTTAGAGAATTTATAAAATGTAGCTCATAGTTAAGAATCTTGACTACTATTGTGATTTTTTTGTGTGTGTGTTTTTAAAATTCATTACAGAATGTTGCTTATATCACCTTAGAAACCAAAATGAAATCAGGTTCCAAATTAAATTAGTGCTGCTGTAGTCTTGAACAGAGAGGTTGCTTCAGAGTGATGGAAGGACCCTCCTCTCCCCTCCAGGGGCACGAGCTGAGGACACAGACTGGAGAGTCAAGTTTTGCTTTTGCATGGTACCAGTTTTTGCACTGTATTTTAAAGCTTGCACTATGTGATTGATTTGCTTTTCCTTGGACCTGTTCTTTCCTTGCAGAGGACAAGCTGGAGCAGCAGCACTCCCTGTTTACACGCTACAAAGATCCATGCCGGCTTGGTCCTGGGGAGGAAAAATCATGGGCAATTGGTAAGGTTTTGTCTCAAAACTGTCAGAGGCAACCTATTTTATCCTTATGTGGCCCTGAGACACCACCTGCAGGCAGCATATGGTATAATTAAGTGGGGACTAAATATTTACAAACTATGGTTTAAAAGTACTGTCCTCAACCCGTGTCATATCTTTTGCAAACCTCAGAGTGCTTTATTGTACTATACACTGTACCCAGATAGTGGATGAGGTGATCTCTACCAAAACGCAGCCCCTACTGGAATTGAACACGGCATCAGTTTCGAAGACTACTCAGGTACCCTGCCACAGCTTAGCGACGTTAAAATTAGTTTTTAAAACCCAGTTGAACCATTGTGGTTTCTTTGTATTCCAATTCTAATCTCTCAGTTGCACCAAGCTATTTATACATAAACTGAAGTATTCAGCTTATGATCTGACTCTTCCAGCCCCATTAATTGCTGATATGATAAACCATTATTTGTGACAAGGTAATTAAACAATTCCATTGGCACTGTTTTCATTTTCACATCCAGTTCAAACGGCATACCTTAGGAAAAAATTTATTCCTGGTGTAATTCCACTGATTTCAACTGAGTTACACTGGAGATTACTTTGCCCACTGGACTTCCACTGAAAAGCTTTAAAACAGGAGTGGAGGAGGATTCACTTTAATTAATTACCTTTATTTGACTGATTGAGGAAGTGGTTGTATTTAGTCACATGTGGAAGAAAGTAGACAGCATGATTCAGGAAATCCGAGACTTGGAAAAGCTAAAGAGAAGCAGATCCCTACAATCAAGACCCAGGGATTTCAGTGGAGATGGAGTCAAGGCAGTGGTTTACCCAGACAGCATTGCAGAGGTGGTGATAGAAAAAATTTCAGATGTGGACACTTGGCTGCTTTTAAGGGTTAGGTAGAAAGTACAAATATACAGGGTTGGGAGGAGGGTTTCTGGCAGTTGAGGGGGAGTCTCACCCCAGCTCCCTGCTGTTGAAGCCTTTTGCTGATAGCCTGTATACACTAAACCCTGCCTCCCTGCAGCCAGTTTTCAACTTATCAGGGCCTGGAAATAGCAACAGGTGAGGAACACTGAGTGTACAGCTCTGCTGTGGGGAAGAAGGAGGAAGAAAAAAATAGACCATGTCTGCAACAGAGTGGGGGGTAGGTCAGATTGGGTAGTTTGCCAGGAAGGTTTAAAAAGCTCGGGAAGGGGGAAGAGGTTCTGTGCAGGAGGCAAGGGAGAAGAGACACAAAGGGATCAGAAAGAGGGAGGATGGAGGAACTGAGTGCAAGCATTCCCATCCTCATTGCAATTAGAAGGTTTTTTGCATTCGTTCTGAAATGGAAGAGTCCCATTAGATCAAAAGCATAGCCTGCATGGGCAAGATACAGTCCCTGAAGGGAGGACATGTCCAAAGCAAATGCAGTCGGTTTAAGATAAGGGTGCTAAGTGAGTATAAAATGCTATCAAATCAGAAAGGAACACTTTCTGATTCCACTCCCTTTGCACAGCTACAAGTAATTACGCAAGGTGCAAGTAGCAATAGATATGCTGAGTTAGTCACGTGTCCTGTTTTGTTCACAGGTACCTTGTTAGATCCTGAAGGATTGTATGACGAAGAAGTGTGCACTCCAGATAACCTACAGAAGTATGCACTCATTCTCTCTTTCACTATTAATTGAAAAGCTAGTTTGTCATTTTCCATTTAATATTTTAATTCAGGTTATAAGTAACTAAAATTTATTATCTGATGGCTGTTTGGTGGCCTTTGAGAAATGTTGCTTACCTTTGATTTGGCAACAGCAGCAGAGGTATTAAGGATTTAATTAATTCTAGAAACTGTACTTACTTTGCATCTCCATAGGTGGTCCTGCCTGACCCACAGGAATACTGTGAATGTGGCATAATGTAAATATGTATCGATAATAAAAGGTTAAAGCACTATAGTATTACTGCCCAAGCCAGATAGGGGAGTCATGCTGTCTTATAGCCAAGTGGAAGACTTCAGATTCTAGAGATGTAACTCTGACATCTTTAACCAGCACTAGATTTACACCAAAACAGTTAAAAAATGAAATGGGTGTGTGGGGGGACAGAAACAGGACTAAGTAAACTCTGGGTTTAACCAACCTTGAATTTTGAGGAAGTTTGGATCGTGACTCCAAAACCTGTGGCTATTAACCATATTATCAAAAGAGGTATGCACTATAAAATTCAAAGCTGGCTAATATTCAGTGAATTCACACCTCTGTATACATTCGGTTTGTTGGAACAGGACAACAAAACAAAGGTCTGAATGCTACTAGACTGGCCCTAACACAGCCTGTTTGAAGATCTCTCCACACCTGACCAGTCCGGTGGACTTGGTACTAACAATGAGGGAACTGGTTGAATAAAATAACTGGCCCAAGAACTACAACTCAACCCAGACTAACCCGGTGAGGTTATGTAGATGCTGTCATAGTAGTAGAAAGCTCCCATAATTCATTGTACATAAACCAACCCGGGGGGGGAGGGGGAGAGAAGATGATCATTACATCAAACATGCCATGGGGTGGGGGGCGGGGGGAAGCTGAGTATCAGCCAATAGTACTGGCCTGTACTTGCAGTTTATTTTCATGGTATGTTTGATTTAGCTATATGTCTTGGGCATGTTCCAACTCACTGCTGCAAAAGACCACTTACCAAAGGCTGACAAAACCTGAGGAGACATTTCTTTAAGGACTATACGAGACCTTAGATAATATACTGTTGAAGCAGTTCCGATGCTAGTTTAGTACTTTGCTGAGCAACATCTTTAACAGACAAGCATGTGCTTGTCCTTTGGACATTGTCTTCATTAGTAGATTGTATAAATCATAACAATAAGTACAGAAGATCCAGCTGCTGCATGGTATCAAAACATACTTTCTACAGAATTTCTGGAAGCAAGTCTATAAATGAAATATACTACAGTGATAATAAGGTTGTTTGAAACTTGGTTAAATATGTGAAACAAGGGTAGACATGAAACTTAAGTAAGTTAAAATTTAGTTGTATGGAACTTACAGATTTTAAAAGGTAAAATCTGTGCCTAGCTTATATTCAACAATTTACAAGCTGTAGCCTGTTTTAGGAACACCTTATTAATCAGCAGTTAGGAGCAGTTATTAAAGGTAAACTTCTCAACAGGCCTCCAAAATCTACAAATCTATTTACATTTGCATATTTGCCTGTGCAAGCCAAATGACCCCTCTCTTACATGCACATTTGCAGGCACATCCATTCAGATGTACAAGATGCAAAACTATCCTGTACTAAAGGCATTTATGCAAGTAAAAGAGGGGTCCAGTTGGCCTGCACAGGCAAATCTGCACATGTAAATATGCATGTGCACATGATTCCCCATTTTTTGGCTCCAGGTGCAGGCAGGGAGACTTACAAACTGGAGCTCCCTAAAATTTTTGTGGATTAATTTTCAAGGGCTCCTTTGGGACAATTTGTCATTGAACAGATTTACTGTTCCTATTAAAATAAAAAACAAATATACAAAAACCCCAACCATAAAAGGAGCTATTTGCATTTAGTAATGAAGGTGGGTCACATTGATAAATGGTTTATAAAGGATTAATACTTATGTTACATACATGAATAGGTGAATAGTATAGATTGTTATAAGCAACCCACTGAACTCTTAATTTATTAGCCATTTATTCAAACATCTGTCATTTATTAACTATCTAGAAACTATTTATGTGCAACCGTAATATAAAGTATGACTGAAAGAAAGGGTTCAGGAGTTTTGTTACAGGATTAAATGAAAGACCTCTTACCTGCCAAGATTAGCATTGGGGTTCTTCTTCTCTTGGAACACTTAGCAATTCCCTCATCCTCTGAAGTCCTCATCCAAAGCCTACTGAAATCAGTGGAAAGAAAAGGAGTACTTGTGGAACCTTAGAGACTAACAAATTTATCTGAGCGTAAGCTTTCGTGAGCTACAGCTCACTTCATTGGATGCATTCAGTGGAAAATACAGTGGGGAGATTTATACACACAGAGATCATGAAACAATGGGTGTTACCATACACACTGTAACAGGAGTGATCAGGTAAGGTGAGCTATTACCAGCAGGAGAGCGGGGGGGTGGGGGGAAACTTTTGTAGTGATAATCAAGGTGGGCCATTTCCAGGAGTTGACAAGAACGTCTGAGGAACTGCGGGGAGGGTGGGAAATAAACATGGGGAAATAGTTTTTACTTTGTGTAATGACCCATCCACTCCAAGTCTTTATTCAAGCCCAAGTTAATTGTATCCAGTTTGCAAATTAATTCCAATTCAGCAGTCTCTCGTTGGAGTCTGTTTCTGAAGTTTTTTTGTTGAAGAATTGCCACTTTTAGGTCTGTAATCGAGTGACCAAGGGGATTGAAGTGTTCTCCGACTGGTTTTTGAATGTTATAATTCTTGACGTCTGATTTGTGTCCATTTATTCTTTTACGTAGAGACTGTCCAGTTTGGCCAATGTACATGGCAGAGGGGCATTGCTGGCACATGATGGCATATATCACATTGGTAGATGTGCAGGTGAACGAGCCTCTGATAGTGTGGCTGATGTGATTAGGCCCTATGAATAGATATGTGGACACAGTTGGCATTGACTTGAATGGACTTTTAATCAGGCCCTAAAGGAGGACAGGGATTTTCATAACTTTTCTGAAAGTGATTTAAGGCTTTAGAGAGGCCATCCCCTATAGGAGGGAAGCATTGGAACTTGGATTCTTCTTCGAGTAGTGTCCCTATGGGTGCTCCACTTTAGGTGTCTGTGAGCCCCTGCACCTCTATTCGGAGATTTTTGGTAGCAGTGTCCCGTTGAGCCCCCGCATGTGCTCTCCCTCCCTCGGGGTCTGCCTCTTAGCACTGGGGGGGAGGACCCCCCTCACTTCCTTCTCTACCGCCTTTGGCCTCTGAGGGAAGGAGCAGTTGTCCCTTCCTTATCTGTGTCATTAGCATAAGTAATGTTTGTTTTGTTACCTTTGTTCTCCCTAAAAGTACTCAGGCTAGTATTTTGTTTTATTTTATTTTATTCCTTTGGTTTAAAAAGAAAAGAGAAAAAGGAAAAGAACTTCACTTTCCTTCCCTGTCTGGGGGCATTCCCCCCCTCTCCCCAGACATCTAGTAGACTCATAATTATTTTCTTTTTCAGTTTAAAAAAAAAAGTAAAGACGATGTTCTTCTTCGTATTCCTCCCTGCTAGGGGAGGACACCCCCTGTCCAGGGGCTTGCCCGGCTCTCTCTGCCCCAAGCGGTGCCTCTCCTGCCAGGAGTCAGTTCCTGTAATGGCCAGACACTCACTGTGACTGGGAGACCCTCACAGAAGTGCTTTACCTGCCACACCTAAAACTGCAGCCTCACAGGAGCTGGGAGCTGAAGTAAAAATTCTTCCCTATGGAGAAAACACTTCAGTCTGCAGGGGACTCCGGTGGGTGTTGACCTCGGATCATCCATGGAGCCTTCACTTCAAAAGGGGTTGAGTGGTGAAGAGGAGGAGAGAGAGAGAAGAAGGAGCCTCCAGTAGACTCCCCCTGGAAAAGCTCCTCCGAGCAATTGGCCAGGCAGAGGGGCGTTCCCCAGTGCGGCCATCTCGGTAGGACAATACCAGCAGAGGAACCTCCTGCTGTGAGCTCAGCTGCCGCTGGGGGTCAGCACCGAAGCTCTGGAAGCTGAAACCTGAGAAGGGGCTTCCTGCTGTGAGCTCTGCCCTGCTCTGAGCTCTGTTCTCCGCACCTACAAGGGGCTTCTGTAAGCTCTGTGCTGCTCTGAGCTCTAATCTGGGCAACTACTGCACCGAGAGGGCACAGTTACAGTACCATCTCTAAAAAAGCAACACAGAGAAGCCCTGCTGTCAGCTGTGCTTCGGCACAGACACACCAGAGGCTTCCACCTTCATGCTCTGAGGCAATGGTACCATCCCCTAAGGAGAGGGGACAGTTACTGTACCATCTCTAAAAGAGCGGCATAGAGAAACCCTTTGGTACCAGATGCAACAAAACTCCCATCTAGGAAGTGTTCTGTACCTTCCCAACCACTGATACCGACTTCAGACACTCCTCCGGGGTTCCGGATGAACCCATGGTAACACAGGTACTCTGATACTCTGGAGACCTGTGGCCTCAGTACCCAGAGAGAGACAATTACCATACTGTCTCTAAAAAAGTAGCACCAACAAACTTTTTGTACTGGGCAAAACTCTCATTTAGGAGTGCTCTGCCCAACTATCGGTACTAACAATGTACCACGGACCCTTCTCTGTGGTACCAAATGAACCTGTGGTACTGCATGAGCTCTGGTACCGTGGAGACCTGATGATTGGGGAAGAGCCACAATCCCCATTACTTGGTACCAGGACCCCGGTATCGAGCACATCCCGGCACCCAGAATCGCTCTTAGCATTGGGCTGTATACTGCCAATACCCCAGTCAGCAGCACCCTTACCCACTGACGAATCTGGCACTGGCAAGGAGAAGATCATTCCCTGGCCCCTCAAGGTGGCCCACCACCACACTACAAGGGTCATCCCCAATTCCATCACGCCAACCGCCCGTGCCTGCCTTCCTGCCTCTTCGTCCCAAGGCCATATTGTAACTCTTCGGGTATATACACGCACATGGCGCGACCGTCTCCGGTGTCTCTCAGGGAGAGTCCACCAGATGGTTTGCTACAACCTGGCACCTGAGCCAGGGCAGGAGAACACCTGAGCCAGGACAGGAAAGAAGGGGGAAGGGGGAAAAAAAAACACCTGAAGAGGAAGCTACCTCTTCAGCACACTTCTCCTCATCTCTCCCAGATGAGACTGTGCTGCCCACCCCTCATCACTAGGTGAAGATTTAAGAACTTTCTGTATCTTATCAAGAGGGTGGCAGACGAGCTGCAGATTCCCTTACAGGAGGTGGCAGATACACATCACAAGTTGGTGGAAATTCTGCACACTACCTTCTCATCTAGAACTGTCCTCCCAATTAATGAGATGATTCTAGATCCTGCCAAAATCATCTTGCAGAGACAGCCTCCATCGCACCAACCAGCAACAGAGTGTAAACAAAAACAACCCTACATCTCTACCCAAAGAGGCAGAGTTTGTTTTCAACATCAGCAACCCAACTCCATCATAGTGGATGTGGTTAATGCATGAAGCAAGCAACATAATGCCAAGTCAACTCCCTATGATCAGGCTTCGCAAGTTGGCGTATTCATCAACGGCATTACTGTTTAGAGTCATAAATTACCAAACTGTCATGGCAAAAACAATTTTGTTAATCTTGGGAAACCCAGGATGTTTCTGAAACATTACTGGAAACACAAAAAGAACAGATTCAGACCATTCTTAGAGAAGGTCAGTTAATAGTTAGACCGGTCCTAGAGACACCACTGGATGTAGCTGTTACAGCTGCCCGCCCAGTCTCCATGACAGTGGTACTGAGGTGGGTTGTGGGGTGTTTTTTTTTTTTTTTTTTTGTTCGCCACACCTCTCTAGATTGCCCAAAGAACTACAGACTTCCAATTTGAAGGGCCAAACTCTTTGCGGAGAAGACAGATTTTCTCTCCACATCCTGAAGGATTCTCAGACCACACTACACTCCCTAGGAATCTACGCTGTGGAACAGAAGAGAAGATATACCTCTCAACCACACCACAGATCACAATCTTCTCAGTACTCACCATCTCTGTGCTGTTATGAGCCACAGTGTAAGAGGCCCAGGTCTCAAAAGTGAGAACAGTCTGTAACCCAGTCCATGACCTCTCAAACTGCCTCTTATAAGCACTTTGAGCTGGTCGGGGGCCTGAACAATGATAGCATCAGCTGCCATCTATACACCTGTCACACCACTCAGAAGTCACCTTACTTCACAGCAGTTAGGACCAGCTCTAGAGCAAAGAGATTGATTTCTAGCCCTGAACTTACAGGGTGCCTACTTCCATATCTCAGTACAATCATCGTGCAGGAGATTTCCTACTGCTTACCTTTGGGGCAGGATCATTATAGGTACAGACTGCTCCACACAGGGTAGTCTCCAAGGTTCACTTCATTGTAGTGGCATACTAACCCCGGTACAGTGACTGGACTTTATCAGCACCAACCTGATGTAGTACAAGCGAGAGTGCTCCTCTTACTACCCACGTTCACCACCCTGGGACACATGTCTCTGTAATATGCTGGGGAGCTCACCTACAAAACAACAAGGTTCAGGACAAATGGCCTTCCACAGAAATGACCTTCCATATCACTCTTTTGGGGCTAGGGGCTGTCAGGAGTGCCTGTGCACAAACTCTGCCTTTCATTTAAAAAAAACAAAAAAAAAACAACAACCCACACACACAAAGGTTATGATAGACTTTATACAAAACATACAGGTCACATTAACTGCCAAGGAGCTGCCAGATCGCCCTCCCTCTGCAAGACAGCATTCAAACTTTGGAATTGATGCACCCATCACAATGTGCTCATCTCAGCTGTCTGTCTACAAGGGATACTGAACGGGATAACCAACAGTCTCAGTTGGAATTTTCTCATGACAATGAGTGTATACTGAATTCACAGGTGTGTCAAGATATAGCCCCCATTGGGGAAACATTCACTAATAGTTGCCCTCATCTTCCCAGTGGACAGGGCCCACTTCTATGTCTTTTCCCAGTTTCCTACCCTATCCAAGATTCTGTTGAAAATTCAACGAAACAAAGCAAGAGTTATTGTGATTGCCCCTCGTGACTATGACAAGTCTGGCTCCCTTACCTGACGTAGATGGCAACGTGCCCTCCTGTTCCTCTGATGTCAGCCCATTCCTCACCCGCTCTCTCAGAACAATGAGCTGACCCTTCACCCCAACCCATGGGTCCTCCGCCTCCAGGCTTGGATCTTTTTGTTCCAAGGCTTAGAAGCAGAATGCTCTGACAAGCTGAAACACATGTTACAACACAACCACAAGTTGACCACTCCACATACCTATCTACAGAATGGAAATGACTCCAAAGTTTGTACCATTCCAAACGGACAGACCCAACCTTTTTTTTCCTCCCTCTGATTTTTTCATGACGTTTTAAACTCTCACTCAGCTCCCTTAAGGTACATCTCATGGCGAAAATGGCTTTCCACTTGGAGTTTGCTCAACCACTAATGCGTAGACTCTTTAAGGGCATTGGAACTCTCTTCCCCCATGTGACACCATCCACTCCAGCCTGGGACTTTAATCTAGTTCTCAGGGCTTGGACTAGACCTCCCTCCGAGTCCAGGGCAACTTGTTCTCTCTTACACCTGTCCATGACGACAGCATTTCTAATTGCCATCACCTCAGCTAGGCACATAGGAGAAATAGCGGCCCTGATGGCACACCCATCATTCACGGCCTTTGTCTTTAAAAAACAAACAACTCTAAGGCTATATCCCAAGTTTCTCCCTACTTTTTCTGCACTTTCCATATGAATCAACAAATCCATCTCCCTGTTTTTTCCCAAAACCACATTGTGACAACTGGGAGACAATTGTGCATATGCTAGATATTAGAAGGACATTAGCATTCTACTTGGACAGGACTAAGGACTTCAGGAAATCCCCTAAACTCTTCCTTTCATCCACAGAAAGATAAACTCTGTGATAACTCCTCAAAGACTATCCAAATGGGTCTCTAGTTGCATTAATTGCTTAGCAAGGGCGCAACTTGCTTCCGTCCATACACACTCCATGAGATCAGTTCCTACCTCAATCACATTCCATAGGGATACCCCTATCTCCCCAATCTATAGAGTAAGGATTGAGGCCTCTGTCCAAACTTTTTGCAGAACATTATGCGATCACTGAATATTTGGCCGCTGACACCATCTTCGACTCCACAGTACTCTCTGAAGTAAAAGACTCCGCTCCGAAGTCCCAGCCTCCAGTGGTGGGTACTGCTCCGGAGTCACCTAAAGTGGAGTACCCATAGGGACACTACTCGAAGAAGAAGAGGAAGTCACTCATCTTGTGCAGTAACAATGGTTCTTCAAGATGTGTGTCCCTATGGGTGCTCTACAACCCACCCACCTCCCCTCTACTTTGGAGTTCTCTATAGGGCTCTGTGGTAGAAGGAAGTGATGGGGGGTTCTCCTGTGCAGTGCTAAATAGCCTCGAGGCAGACCACGAGGGAGGGAGAGCACATGCGCGGCTCAACGGGACAGTGCTATCGAAAATCTCCAATTAGAGGTGCAGGGGCACACAGACACCTAAAGTGGAGCACCCATTCGGGTACAAATCTTGAAGAACCATCATTACTGCACAAGGTGAGTAACTTCCTCTTCAGGCCTTGGCCAGTGATTTGCAGGTACTATTAATAACATTTATCTGTAACTTTAGAATCCACATTACATTAATGATTTTAGATTGATTAGATTTTTAAAAGCATTTTAATTAACTTTTACAAAGCTCATTCATAACTGATATGCATAGAGAATCTAAAATGGTATCATCAGCATAAAGATGGAGAGGAGCTTCCAGCTGTCCGACTTATATTGTTAATGTAGATGGGAAACCAGATTGGGCTTAAAATAGATGCTTGCAGAAACCCTTCAGTAATAAAATTTGGCTGTGATATAAACCCATCCAATTTAACAAACTGTTTATATTGGCATAGGTAGCTCTGGAAACAGTTCAGCAAATCACAATCAATGCCAGTCTCCTACAGTCTATTAATAAAATCACCGTCCACATCATTAATTGCTTTAGACGAGTCAATGAAGGTACAGCACAGACTTGTCCCTTATTAAAAGGATAAGTAATGGGAACTATCATATGAGTTAGAACAAGCCTGACCCCCTCATTAGAAGAATATAATAAGCATAAATAGTGAGCAAGCTGTTTATTAACTAATCTTTCCGTAAAACTGGGACAAGTTAATAAGGTAGATATTGATCTTTTACAACTTGGACTCTACATTGCACTATTGTTCAGAGGTGAACACACTTCCATTTTGAAAGAGCCTTAGCTGTAAAGCTGAGCTTTTAATTTAGGGCAAGTAATTTCTTCTCTCAGAAGGTGAAAATTACCCTGATTCAGAGGGCCAACACAAGGCCATCTGCATCATTTAAACACCACACAAGGTCTGTGGGGGTGGGGTGGCGGGTGGAGTATTCACTGGTTTTACAGAAGTACCGGAGCTCTATACTGGAACAAGGTCTCCATAGTCCAGCACAGAAGGCCGCATTAGGGACCAGGCAAGAGATGGGATTCAGATCTACATTTATGAAGATTCAGTGGCCCCAATGCAATGTGTGTGGAGAGTGTGTGGCCCACAATTCCATGCCACAAGCTGGAACAACATCAGCAGAAGGGCTATGGGGCCTACACAGTTTCCTGCCCCCCTGGGTTGTGGGATGGCTTACCCAAGCTTTGTGCAGGTGGAGTGAAATTGACTCCAGAATGTCAGATACCAGATCACATTCTCTCACTCATGTATCATACTTTTTGCAGGTGTTGTTTTACTGTGTGGATTCATCAAACAGTCTGATATTCAGTATTAAAAATGAGCTGTGTGGATTAGTTGTGATTGGCCACTATAGTCACATGCTCTAATTGGAGGAGTCATAAATTTTGTAATAGGCAAGAAGGTTTTTAAAAAAAGCCTCCTGGGGGTATTAAATCTCTCAAGGAAAAAAGATTCGGAAGATTTTTTTAAAACCCTTTCTCCTTCCTGTGTCCTAGGTCCTATCTGAGGCATCAGCCCTATAAAGTTTAGATTGCTGTGTATATCATATTGGCATAACTTATTACATTCACATGGAGTAGTTATGTGCTACTTCTGTGGCATGGCATACACCCTGCTGTATCAAGCAGCATCCCCTCACATATAAATTATACGAATTTTACTGAGCATACAAATTTAAAATTCATTGTCCTGGAGTATTTGAGATGAAAATTCCTTTTCCATAAACATTTGTGCAGATAACTCAGTCACTGAAACGGTCACAGGAAGTGAATATAAAAGTGTGTGTGTGTGTCCCCATCGCAGTATTTGTCCAGCTCTGCGCAGCTTTTGCTCAACTTCATTATTTAATTTGCGCTTCCCAAGTCTGCGTGGGCTGCTGCTTTTCAATAGAGGTCAGCTTGATTATAGCCAGATCACTTTCTTGAATCTAAATGAGACTTTCACAAAGAGCACAATTTTCAGAAACAAGCTGTAGAATGAACAATCTGACTCTCCATGTAACAGGATCAGAATGTTTAATAAGCTAATTTAACACAATTAAATTACATGACAGTCCAAATTTGAAACATCCTATATGAAAGAAAATTTCCCTTTATAAGATGGTTACTAAAAATAATCTGTCTGGTCTTAGATAACTATCAGAACATTCATATTTAAATTAATCAGAGGAAACAAATGAACTGCAATACATTTATATTCCATAGACTTAATAATCCACCATAACATGGTATGGTTCGCTATTACCTTGTAAAGGTGGGTAAAGTGCTTCTTATAAGAATCAACTTTAGCCAATTATAATTTGCATTTACTCCCAACTTGCCAAAAAACTAAACTGTCCTCTTAAGTGTTGCAGTTCTTGCCTTCTCCCAGTTCAGATTCTTTTGAAGGAGGGAATTTTGAGAGATGATGATAAAACCAGGGACTATTTTTCTTCCTAACATCAAATCATTTCATAAGAGTCCTGTACTTGTCACCTTTAACACACACACACACACACAAACACTAACTACTAAACCCTTTCATGATCATTTTAAAAAGCCAGGACATCAAAATGTCATTTTTTTTCTCAAGATGAATTTAAAGGCTTTGTACCTGCTAGGACCCAAGTTCATGGCTCAGTGTTTCTGCTGCAACAGTTGATGATGTAGCTTAATGATGTAATCAACTTTTACAAGGGAAACCACAGACCTCTGAGCTCAGGTTCTGGCAGGTAAGTAAAGTAAATCATTTTCAACTACTTGGTTTTGGAAATCATTTGTTTGTACATTGTAGCCCAGATTTTCATAAGATTGCATGCACAAAAGGGTGTACCTATCTGCATGCCTAAATTAACACTCAAAATTTCTGTGATTGCACGTGCTGATGACCAGTTAAGTTTGATAGCCTGCAAATGGAGTTGCTGCAGGTATCTGCAAATGCAGTAATTGTATATACCAAATTCACATGGTGGATCTTTATACCAATATTCTACTTTCCTTCCCAATGCAAAACTCCTAGTGACATCAGGGTCAGATCCACACACATAGTGGGATATCAGTATTGAGACTCATTGTGAGAACGTCCAAGCAGAACTGTCCCCTCAGTCAGCTGTAGATTAATATAATCTTATGCTGTAATGCATTCCTGAAATAATGGATTTCACTCCACTACTATTTACACTGTAGACTCCTCCGGACAGCATATAACGCAATGTGCGTGTGGGGAGGGGGGGCTGCATTAAAAATACTGACGATAGCTTATTCTACACATGGGGTAGAGCTGGGAGATATTTAACAGGTTTGTGTTTTTTGTAAACCAGGGTGCTGGAAAGTGAAGAAGGGAGGAAAGGATACATGGTCTATCCCACCAGCAAGAACCATAGTTCAAGTCAAAAGGGGAGGAAGGCATCACTAAAAGGCAGTGGGAGGAGGATTGACTACATGCTTTACACAGAAGACGGTGTCTACCTGGAATGGAAAGTGGTGAGTTCTACCGTGAAGTGAACTGTAACTCAGAATGTAAAGTGCTTGGATGGCACATAAGGCCCTGCAGATTTGTGCATAGGGCTAAATTCAAACTCACATCTCCAAAGGGAACTCACCATTCAGACCCTCTCTCCTGCTTCTGTCCTGGGAGGTCTGGGACTTCTTGGAAGTGAGAGGTGGTGGCTTGGAAGTGGGGTGGGGTAAAGAGGTTAACCAGCTACTTAAGTGTTTAAGCAGCCTAAGATAATGTTTGCCAAACTTCCATGAGCATGGGCTCTGTGCAAGAACGCATCAGATCTCAAAAATAGCCTCAGTTCAAATGGGTTTGATTCTAATATCTCACATAGCACCAGTAAGTACATCCTTTACTTTACCTTATTTCATGTTTATATAGTGACTAGCATAATGGAGTCCAGTCTTGGTAGGAGCCGCTAGGGTGGTAGGATTATTAGCTACAGTAATACAGATAATACTGCATACGGATTCTTGGAAAGTGGAAGGATGTTACAAAATAAAAATGGGAATTTTTTCCCCTCCAGCCTTAAATTTGGCAGGGGTAATTTTGTGGGGCAGAAGGTGCTTTGTCTTATGCCCTCTAGCATTACTCTCTAGTTTTTCATTTGATGGTCACCAATTTTTGAACTTTTTGCAAAACCTTATAGAATATCCTGGCCAGTGTAACACGATGATGATGATAAAATAAAACACTGTACTTCCAATGCACCGTGAATCTGGGAGGCCCTCAAAGTAATATTAAACCTGTTTGCTATGTGATACTATATGCGGAGCTGATAAAGCTGCCTATTCTTAAGGCTGCCCAAAATGTCTC
The DNA here is from genome assembly GCF_015237465.2 of Chelonia mydas. Lineage (NCBI taxonomy): Eukaryota > Metazoa > Chordata > Testudines > Cheloniidae > Chelonia > Chelonia mydas. The sequence continues at coordinate 9,858,544 of NC_051252.2, read as the reverse complement.
ATTATAAGGCCACTGAATGAGGCAGAAGGAAAAAAATGTGATTGCATACTTAAATATTATCATAATGTATGCGCACAAGGGAGCCAAATTAAGATGGCATGTAGTTTTTTGTGAAATGATATAGTTGGTGCAGATAGGGGCACCCTATGATGCCCGCAGCCATATGCACAGTATGAATAGTGCATACCACTGGCAGTGGTGAGGAAGAGCGGCACGGATAGCCCCGCTGCCCACTCAGGTTTGGCCTGGCAGCCCTTCAATCATGTCTTTTTGGCCAAAATTAAGTGAGCAGCATTGGGACCACAGTGCACAGGGGTTGCAGCACTCCTCAGATTTTAGCCTGTGGCTCCTTCGTCATGATGGAGGGGCTAAAATTTGAGTGGCATTATGACCCCTGTACACGTAATGTAGGGGCTGTGGGGCAAAAAGTGAGTTGTGTGGGGACGTCTTGTGCAGCATGTCGCAACACCAGTTTGGCCCTACTGTACCACCCCATTTGCTCCATCATGAGAGAGGGGCCATGGAGCCAAACCTGAGTGGGTAGTGGGTGACCAACACTGCTGCTTTGGGGCCAGCTCCCGCACTAGGGCTCCCGGCCACACATGGAGCCTCCCCCTTCTTCTAGAAGCCTGTGTCCCTCCTCAGAGATGGGAAGTGACACTGCACCTGGGCAGGCCGGGCTGCAAGGTGGGGGCTAAGTGGGGCACAGATTTGGTGGATGAAGCACTGGAATCAGCAGCTGCATTGGGGATGGCTCCACAGAGATAGATGGTGGAAAAATTGTTGGGGCATCCCTGGAAACATCAGTAGTTAAAGTTGCTCCAACACTTCCCATCAGAAGGCCCTGGTTTTGGTTCCTTATGATTTTGCCAAACTTCAGTCAATTTGGGCTGACATTCTCTGTGCCAGATGTCAGCCTGATGGAATTTTTTTGGGAAAAAAAAATAGTTCAGCTCTTTCGGAGATGGAGGTGAGGGGAAAATACTTGGTTTTGTCCGGGTTAAAGGATTTGCATAGCCATTTTGTTGACAAGCGCTAGCTCCTCCATGCTTTGAAGCAAGAGTTTGTGATTTGACCATGGGGAGGAAGAGGTGTGTGCCTTTTGCCATTCCTGTGAACAGCTATCCAAATTATGAGCCTCTGAAAGTCTCAGTTCACAGATGCTCACAGGCTCATTAAAGTTTGGCAGCCAAACTGTCTGAAGGTTCTGTTTGCACTGGGCATGCACCACTCAAGGGCTGTGGGGACTGAGCAGGACTTTCCCTGCTATTGTTCCTCCTGGCTGCTGGGGACCATTGTGACACAGGTCCAGAACTGGGAGCAGAGAGACAGTGTCTCCTGTGCTCTGAATATCTCAATGATCCTGCTGCTGAAGCCTGGGCATAGGAGGAGGAATCAACTTGACTTGAATTCAGAGGGGTCAGGAGATGTGGAGGGGAGAGCCTGGGATGAGGACTGGGACAAAGACAGATTGGAGGGCCAGGTGGCAGAAGGCGCTGTAATAAACTAGAGTACACTCCTCCAAATCTGGAACTGAAAACAGTATTCCTGAGTCTCAGTATTCTTCTAAAGCAGTCATTCCCAAACTTTAACAGCCCGCGAACCCCTTTCACTAAATTGTGAAATCTCGTGAACCCCCTCCTAAAAATGAATATTTCCAGGGATTTAAGTTTAAATTTTCTCCGCACTCCATGGGGCTCCTGCTGCTGAACCCCGTTGACCGCCCCAGTCATCTCTGAGCTCGGGCTGCAGGTCCCGCTGACTGCCGGGGCTCAGGCTGCCTGTCCCGCTCTCCGTGGGGCTCGGACTGCCAGGCCCACGCGGAGCGCTGGGGTTCGGGCGGCCGGCTCCCCTGCTGATGGGGGTAGGGCTCGGGCTGCCAGCCCCAACTGCCCAGCCCCACTCCCCCTGGGGCTCAGCCTGTCTGCCCTGCAACCAGGTCCCACCTGCTGCCTTCAATGCCCAGGATCCTCTGGCCGCCATTAGTGAAATTTTTCTAGCAAATCCCCTGTAATGTTCTGTGAACCCCAGTTTGGGAACGACTGTTCTACAGCTAGCAGATAGCTTTGATGCCCACTGGCAAAATGTGTGCCGTATCTCCCACTAGTGGCTGGCCACAGAGTTTGTCAACTTACTAGTGCTATCAAGTGTTCCTCAAGTAACAGAGGTCTGTGACATAGATTAAAAGTTCTAACCCTGTTGACACCAATATGGTTACACATGACAAACTTTGTTTTTGCCTGTTTGCTGCCTTTTTCTTTTTCTTTTTTTTTAAGGACACAGGAAGTTACATTAAAGAAGGTTTAGGTTGCTAAGCACTCATGAGTTAGGAAATTGCCAAAATTAAGATTGTCTCTGCAGCCTTAAATTCAGTCTCCTCATACATATGCAATATGACAGTCCTGAATTACATAAGCACTTGCTATTTTCCCCCAAACAGGATACCTGTCTCATCCAGTAGGTGTGTATATATTACAGGTGTAACCTTTGCACTCCAGCAGACAGAACCCCACCCCCAGAGCACTGATTACACTCTCCCCTGGAGCTTTCTGTGGCAGCTTACTCCACCTCTAGCACAGTGGAGCCCTCTACATCCATGGAATCAGGGAGATGGTTTTGGGCTTAAGAAAGTAAGCTGGGAGGAGATGTAGAAAATCTAAGCCTGGTGCATTCTGAATACCTTGCATTGATTTTTGCACTCCCCTTTTGTTCCTTTGCAGGAAGTGGAAGAGTTCAACTTTATTACACAGTTAGCAGGTTTGACAGACCACCTGCCAGTTGCTATGCGTCTGATGGTATCTACAGGGGAAGAGGATTCTTAAAACTGACCAGTTTAGACAGAAGATTAGAAGAGGGAAGTTTCAGTTTATGACTTATATCAGAGGATAGGAAAGAACTTTTCTGGTGCCACGTTAGAAAAGATTACTAGACCTGACCCAGGCTACCCCCCACAACTCAACTGGCTTTCAAGTTCCTCTCAGAATGTACCAGCATTGGAGGATATAAAGGGAAGAAATTGTGTGGGTTGGGACCAATAACAAACCACTGTCACAAGTTGGTCAGGCAACAGGGCAGGGCTGTATCTCAACGCTTTCACTGTGGACTGTAAGGAACCAAGATGGAAGTCCTTATTCCTTTTGAACCAGTGCCATTCTTACTAAACCATGTTTTTATACTAATATATAGCACAATTTAGTTTGTAATCCGTCTGTGAGTTAGTGCTGCTCAATGGATTTTTGCATAATATCTTTGTAAAACTAAGCTAAAGCTTTTTTTTTCTTTTCTTTTTCCAAGCCTGTTAATGTCGTAGTAGCATGCCTGCATCAGTAGCATGCGCCCGCATTGCATGCCACTCTAAGATAGTAGTCATTAAGATACCATGGGGAAATAAGACTAGAAATGGGAATTCAAAATCAGAAACTAGCCAAAGAAAAGCATTCTGGGACTGGCTAAACATTTTCCAACCAACTTGATGGGCTTCAAAACAAAAATCTGTATCCAATTGGCAAATAAGAATCTTACTTTTTCAGAGTCCTCCATTTAAGGATTATGATTAAAAATCAGACATTAAAGTTTAAGAATCCAGTCCTGCAATCCTTACTCCAACTATATTCCCATTAAAATCAACAAGAGTTTTGCCTGAGTAACAGCTCCAGAATAGAGCCCAAAGTTTGCTATTCACAGGATATCACTTTTACTTTAAAAAGGGGACCATATTCTCTCTCAATGTCATAGGCTTCCTTTCCCACATTTAGGGCAGTTCTGATTTACAGTATACGGTAACAGAATATTATGGTCATTTTGAATAGATTCACGTGGTACCATTGATAATACCAGAGTCAATTCACTGCCCTGACTGGATACAATGAATAAGGAAGGCTTGTAACAAACATGTGAGACATAGGGAAAACAAAAGACGCGACTATTTCAGAGAACAGATGAAGAAAGCAGAGTGTGATTGACAAAAGACTGGTTAGGACTCTGATTTTCAAAGTAACAAAAAGTGGCGGCGGAAGAAAGAAAGAATGGGGAATTGAAATGTGAAGACTTTTGTAAAGGAGAACTCTCCTCCTGAACTGAAAATAATTTTTAATGTATGGAACAAAACCCTGCATTCTTTGTGCCCTCAGTCTTCGAGACTTGGCCAGTTAATTTGTATATTTTTGGTGGTGGTTTTCTCTTTCCACTGCACAAACATGTACATCAGCCCCTCCGTTAGCAGCGAGTTCTCTCTTTATTGTCCTATCCCAGTACCCTACCCTTTTCCCCTCCCTTCCTCCCCTACTCGTAATTAAAAAGGGGATTCATATCTGAGCTTCTTGGCCCTTTGTCCATTTAGGGATGTAAAATGGGGCACGAGCAAAGGAGGGGATGGAAGCAAAGGCGAACACCACACTGAAGAAATAGGCTTTTGTTCCTAGGGAGAAGAGTATCCTACTCAAAAGGATACCTCTGGGCCCACACAATCCACTAATTACCTGTTGCTCTTTAATCCAAGCCATTGCTCTGTTTTTACAGTGTTTTCCCTATTCTCTACTATATATATATATATATATATATAAGTTTTTAAAGGAAAAATAAATATTGAATTTACATCTCATCTGGGCCCAAACATGCACCAGTTTGAACAATTTTTAGCCAACCTGATACAAACATCCTTGTGAATACTTATTGTGCTTCAGTTTAAACCTGCTACAGACTTAAACGAAACTGAAATAAGCCTGTTTAAAACAGAAATGAGTGCATGCAGATTCTTGCATCAGTTTAACTACCTAAATTTAAAAACCAAACACTCAGTTAAACCTGTGTCACTCTGCATGCAGAGAAGCCCTTAGTGTTAATGAAAGAAACAGACGGATATCACTGGCTAGAGCCAGGCAGGTGCTAGCAAGTTTTCTCCCTCACACTGCTTTGCCATTGCACCTCAATCTTGACCCGTCACATCCCTCATTTTCCAGTTCTGGGCTCCTTTGAACACATACTGCCTCTCACAACTGAATTGTGCCAAACTGCATGGGGGTTTGTGACATACAACAAATGGAGACTAGACAGAGACCAAATTTAGCCCCCCTTTTGGTCTAAACAAGAATTGAAACCAAGTGCCAAGAGGTAGAAGTCTGAAGCACTAATTATTTCTCTCCGTATACAGAGTGTGTGTGCACAGTTTCCTGCTTTCTTAGCTCTGCAGTTAACTTAGAAAGACTTTGAAAAAAATGCTCGTAATCCTATTTTCTATCTTGCTTGTATTTTATTAACGTTTTTAAGAAAAAAAACAACAGTACCAATGGCAATTTGTGTACTGCCCAGCAGCTATGCTGCCATATTGCTATCAGTAGTAGAACTAAATCTGAGGTTCAGTATTTTTAATAGCTTTCCTAACAGTGTAAATTAGTTTGATATCAAATTCACTGAGTATCAGTTACAGTTGCTGAATTTATTGACACAGTGTGGGATGTAAACATAAACAATTACTGCCAAACAATGTTATGCTATTTACAGTAAAAACTAATGATGTCTAAATTACTTTCAGTTTAGTTCTGTGAAGTCATGCTGACTCTAAAACACAGGCACTTTCCTTGCCCTTTTGGGATATGATGAGAGATCTTTTCAATTTTGAAATAAGCAGTTTCTTAGATTTTGACGTTCTTAATTTTTCAGTGCTCTCTGTTTTTAATTGTTGATTAATGGATAGTTGTAAAACAGTCTCTATTTAAAACAAAACAAAACACACCAACTAACCAGTATAGTTAGTTGTTACTAATCTTACAGATCTAACTTTGCAAGAGGATGATGCTGGGAGGTACAGTATTGTGACTCCATTGTACAAATGCTCTTTGCTTTATTGCATCGATCCTGTGCCTTCTGATGCCTTGATACACTTGAAGGATTTAGAAATACATTTAGAAGATTGTAGAACACACACTTCGCACTCCAGAGGACAGTGTGCCATGTGAAAGAGGAACAGAAACCATTTTCTCCACACTGACTCAAAAAGAACCACTCAGTAATTCTGTTGGCAGAATATTGATCCAAAAAGGCCTTAGAACCCAGGTCATGTGATGGGATATTTTTATTTTCCTTACTTTTTTTAAAAAATAACTACCACAGGAAATTAAGATGCAAGCAATTCTTCTAAAATAAATTCCAGCCTGATTAAGGACAGCATGACTAGCCCCATTAGCAATATATGATTTACAAAGGGTTTGAGTTAAACTTTCAAGAGCTACTCACCCTATTGGGCATAGGAACTTCAGGTATCTCCAAAGAGTGGGTGATAATACTTCTTTGTGTTTAATAATGTAGCATCATTGAACATCAGTACTATTTCTTTATGGGATGACTATGGACATTTTAGCAGAAGTGTCACCTCATGGCTTTTTAAAAAGACATAATACACACATGCCCTGAAGCTTCAACTTCTGCTTTTATTACACTCAATTCTCATTTTACAAGTAATTTCAGAAGAACAGGAGAAAGTTTATACACATTTAAGGAACAAAGGATAGCATTTTAAAAAAGGCCTAAGGGTGTTAGGCACCCAAATCCTATTGGCTTTCAATGGGAGATGGATGCCTAACTCCCTTAGGCCTTCGAAAATGCAAGCCCAAAAGAACAGTCTCTAGCCTTTCGGGGCTCGTTCAGATCTGGTTAATCTGTGCATTATTTGTTTGCCTGCCTGGGGCTCTGAAAGGCATCACTGGACTATATGCGATCAAATGAGATACCGTGCTACAGCCTGCATCAAGCACTGAGGAAGAGTGCTTGTGACATTATGGCTGAATTCCACATAGTGTAATGTTATACTTATGACAGTTATATTTTGGCTAATGTATTCTGATGGAGTTGGCATAGTATGTAGTTAGACTCAGAAATGGGCTGCTCAATAAAGGTGACCTAATAAAGGTGAATTGTACTCAATATTGGCTTCAAGAAGAACTGCAGGTACTCTGCATCCTGCTGAACTGAGATCTGCATCTGCGGTTACTTTGAGGAGAGGATGTTGCCTAATAAAAATTCTCTTTTACACCTCACTGCAATATCTTGTCCCAGTAGTTGTGACAGCCAGTCCCTGACTCCTACCTGTTGGATAAAGCATGAAAATTTACAATGGGGCCTGCAATTATTTTTCTTTAAAAAAAAATTATTTTTTTTTAAATTGCACTTGTCCAGTGATTCAAATTAAACAGATCTGACTGTCCTCAGATTAATATGAGCAGCTCTCAGGCCACTTTTGGTTGGCCTGAGTTCAGCCCAGCTCAGAAAGTTATTTTTTCCACTCTCCTTCTGGGTCAAGAGGGATGAGAGAAGAGGAACACATAGGAGTCTAGAGTGATGAAGAATTCCTGGCTCTCCTCCGTCATGACGATGGTCACTAAAAATAGGTATTAAGATTGTTTGTCCATAACCATCTTGTTTTAAATATGACTATTAATCTTGATGTTTTTAAAATATTGTATTAATGCTGAGGTTTAGAAACCCAATATAAAAATAACTTTTTTATTTCAATGATTTTTTTGGTATTGTATCCTTCTGGGACCTAATGTTTTTATATGGTAAGCACACACCTGACATTTTGTTATAAATGTATAAAAAACAAGAAACCAAACGTTCATTGTTTTCTTTGCCTGTAAGAAAACCACAGTCTTACACCTGATAAAAACCAGATATTTTGGGGGTAAAAAAGCTTTTTTCTTTACTGGTGCTGAAAGGAATTAATGGTTGATGCAAACAAGATAATAAAATTTCAAGGCTCAAACATTTCTCTGCAGTCCATTTATTACTTTGGTTTCAATGTGTTGGAGTCTAAAAATATTAATGCTGAAAAGAGTCTAATGCAGCTGATAGAACTATGATTCTTTATTAAGTTTTCCTATGTAGTCTCATCATGTTGTCATTATTTATATTATAGTAATATCTACTCTGCCCAACAGAGATTCCACTGTGCTAGGCACTGTACAAACACATAGGAAGACATTAGTTCCCATCATGAAGAGCTCAGCAATCTAAACTGCTAAAGAAAGGGAGAAATAAAGTATTAGCCCTATTTTACAGATGGAGGGATCAGTGGCACAGAGATTAAGTGACTTTCACATCATCCCCCAGGATATCTAGGGTATACCATATAGCATTGAACCTAGATCTCTCAAGTCCCAGTCCAGTGCCTTAGCCACAAGATAATCTTCCTTCCTCTTTCTCTAATAAATGCTACTTGCAAAGGAAAACTTCACAGAGCCATGTTTCTTGTTATATAATTGTAATCTTGGTGCCTCCGTGACTTTAGTCCAATCCCTGAACTAGTCAGTATAGATTTAGAAAAAGCCTATGCTTCCAGTCAACTCAGTTAAAATTAATAAAAAAATACACGAGTGTTCAGAGTTCAGTTTCTATTGACTCAATTCACTTTACTAAGAAGAGAATCCACTATGATGTTTCAACCCTTTTTGGCCATTCCCAAAGGCACCTGAAAAGAACCCACAGGGGCCCTACTAGAATTTTTTTTTATTCTATGATCATAGAAAAAGAAATCACTAGACCACAAGTCAATAAGAATGTGTACAGTGCAGGTATTTCTTTTAATTAGCTAGGAAGGGACCTTTTCATCTTGTGAAACAGGAAATCAGAGACTGGCCCCTGTAGCCCCCTCCCTTATTACCTCCTTGATCCTGTCTGCACCCTACTGTCACTGTTGCACCTTGGGTTGGCAGGCAGTTTGACCATTGCTGTGGTGAACCCCTGGGGTGTCGGACTTACTCATTCTTTGACATCCTTCTTGGTCTGTACCTCTTCACCACCTGCAAACTTCGCTCTTTACCAGCAGTAGTTTTAGCCCTCAGATGTTACTGTTTTGCACTACAATAGGACCTAGAGGTCCTAATCAAGATTAGGGTCCCACTGTCACAGGCATTATGGAAACATAGATACAATCTCTGTCCCAGACAGTTTACAATCTAATTAGTTAAAGGCTTATAGAGCACTTTATACATATAAAGCACTATGACAGAATTATAGCACTGCTAAGAATTATAATTCCCTCCTTCTCCCAAGTTTTTAATTTGGTTAATTATGAGTTTATGCACAGCACCCTGAGCTCAATAGAAACGGGGTTGCTTTTTGTATTTATTCTCAGTTAGCCTCAGTTAGCTTCTAATTGTCAGAAGCTGGGTGTAGATGACAGGAGATGGATCACTCAATGATTGCATGTTCTGTTCATTCCCTCTGAAGCACCTGGCATTGGGTTAGATCAGAGGTGGGCAAACTATGGCCCCCGGCCAGGGAGGCTAGCCCTCGGCCCCTCCCACACAGCCACGACACCAGGCAGTAGCATGGCTTGCACCCGCCCACTTCCCAGGCTTTCCAATAAGCCAGTCCTGCAGCTCTGATCGGCCTGGTAAGGGGGTGGGGACGGGTTACATAAGGGGCAGGAGGTCCCGAGGGGCAGTCAGGGACAGGAAGCAGGGGGCGGTTGGATGGGGCGGAGGTTCTGGGGGCAGTTAGGTGCAGGGGTGTGGACAGGGGTCAGGGAGCAGGGGGGGTTTAGAGGTTCTGAGGGGGACAGTCGGGGGCAGGAAGTGGGAGGGGGTGGATAGGGGCGAGAGCCAGCCTGTTTAGAGAGGCACAGCCTTCACTACCTAGCCCTCCGTATAGTTTCGCAACCCCAGTGTGGCCCTCGGGCCAAAAAGTTTGCCCAACCCTGGGTTTGATAGACCATTGGTCTGACCCAGTGTGGCCGTTCTTATGTTCAATTATCTCATCAACTTAAACATACCGGGCGGCTGTAGAATTCTTCACAACAGTTCAAAGCACATAGTCTCTTCATTCTCATTAAGTTGAGAGACTGCCTGAAAACTTATTTCTTGCCAACTTCAAATGGTCACTTGATTACAAAAAATGGGTCTAGGTACCTTCCACTTGCAGGTTTGCTAAAGACTGACTCCTGCTGACTGTCCCTGTGGCAGTGTTCAAAAGTCCACTCTTAACCTCCCTCATTTCCCAAATGAGCCTCTGTTATGGATTATCTCATTTACAGCTTTTGTTGTTGCATTAGTTACTTATATACCCTTCACTTGCATACCCTCTCCCTCCTCTCTTTCATGTCCATTGACCTTTGGTTCCCAGAATTTAGCCTCACTGGAAATGAAAAACATGGACATCTGCTTCAGGTGCACAGTATTTGAAACTGGAAATGACACACAGCATCCCTTTATATATATATATATATATATATTTTACTTCTGGGGGAATTCTGTGCCAAAAAATTAAAAATTCTGCACACAATATGTTAGAATTTGACAAACAAAATATGCAGAAATGACAATATAATCACACCTGTTTCAATTATTTTTGGTCATTTATTTCAAAATACCTGTCAGCAAGTATGTCTAACAATACAGACAACAAAAAAGATTCAGGAAATGTTTTTTGACAAATAGATTCCTTAGTAGGCATATTAATACATAACTCTGAGTAATTCATTTAAACTACAATACAGAACCGTATTTCCCACACCACTTAGAAGCAGTGCAAAGGTATGGGGGAGTCAGGGATAATGGAGGAGCTGAGTCATTCAGTCAGATACATCTGCCCATGTTCCTGCCCCCCCCCCGTGTGTCCTTGCATCCCCTGTCCACAGGTGTCCCTTCACCCCCACCCCCCCCACCCAACATGGCCCTGCATCCCCTCTCCCATCCCTGTGTCCCTGTACCCCCTCCTCGTGTCTGTGCCCCTACTCAGCCACCCCCTGTCCCTATGTAGCTCTGCACCCCCTCCCCAGTCACCATGTGGCCCTGCTCCTCCCGCCCCCATGGCCCTGTGCCTCCACTCCCACTCAGCCCCTGCCCCAGTTTGTCCTCCCCCACTAGCCCTTATGAGCCCCTGTCCAGCCCCCGCCCCCAGCACTCCACACTGTCTGTCTCCCCATAGCCCCTGATCTGGCCTGACAGGTGCTGCAAAGAAGGCAGGCTCTCTTTCTTCCCCAGCTTTCTGGGAGCTGCTGCTTTGTTCTATCACCACAGTGCCCTCTGGTGGGCAAAAGGCGGAACTGCAGCAACATTTCAGCGGAAGCTTTTTTTCTGCGCAAAAAATTAAAAATAACCATGGCTTATTAATTATGAGCATGTGCACTAGTGCAGAATTCCACCAGGAGTCATATATAAAAACACTACAGTAAAACCCCAAACCACCACTATCTCTAATTTATGGTGTACTATTTTTCATTGTTGCTGTAGTACAAAAGTAGTTCCTACCCCCCCCCCCCCCCAGCCACACACATACACCCATTTTTATATAAAGACCCTTGCTCAAAAATCAGTAGAATCTGAATCTGCAAAAGGAACAATTCTAGTTCACCCTCCATACCATGTGTGTGTAGGATGGGTGGATAATTCAGGCCAGTTCACTGCTGAAAGTGCTCGCCAGTGTGACAATTAACATTAGCCATAAGGATAAATTTGGTGAGGTGGATGCCTGCTGACTGCAAAATGGGAAATAGGACCAGACCATTTCACACAGCCCACCAAACACTCCCATAGTAACAACAGTTGGTTCAAATCTCTATCAGGTTAAGTAGCAAACAACAACCTAGGCTGCATCTCCCAATCCAGATCTCTAGAGTCATCCAGTTCCCCCCGAAAGAAGAGCTTTTTAAAACATTTTAAAAGTAGATGCAAATGCTCATCACCTAAATTAGCAGAGCTTTGCACAGTGATGAGCTTCCAAAATCTTAACAACGGGTTCCCTCCTCACCCCACGAGGGGGTTGTTGCCCACCCCCGCCCCCCAGGGCTCCTGCCCAATCCACCTCCCTCCCCTGTCCCCTGACTGCCCCCAGAACCGGGCAGGAGGGTCTCATGGGCCACCATAGTGGGTGCCCACCTCACCCCTAAGAGCCAGAGGCACCTGCCGGGGGGCGAGGTGGGAGTCCAGGAGGTGCTTACCTGGGGCAGCTCCCAGGAAGCATCCAGCAGGTCCCTCTGGCTCCTAGGGGCAGGGGAGCGTAGCTGGGGGGGAGCAGGGGGAGTGGCTGCTCCCCCACTGATCACATCAAAAGTGGCGCCTTAGGCGCCGACTCCCTGGGTGCTCTGGGGCTGGAGCACCCACGGGGAGAATTTGGTGGGTGCAGAGCACCCACCAGCAGCTCCCTGCCTGGCCCCAGATCACCTCACCTCCACTCCGCCTCCTCCCCTGAACATGCCGCCCCGCTCTGCTTCTCTGCCCCCTCCCCTGGCTTCCTGCGAACCAGCTGTTCGGCGGGAAGCCTGGGAGGGATGAGAAGCAGGCAGCGGCTTCCTGCTCAGGCCGAGGGTGGCGGAGGTGAGCTGGGGCGGGGTGCGGTTCCCCTACGTGCCCTCCACCTCCCTGGGCCTGAGTAGGAAGCCGCCGCCTGCTTCTCAGCCCGCCCCAGATTCCCGCGCGAACAGCTGATTCACGGGAAGCCTGGGGGGGGCGGAGAAGCAAAGCGGGGCGGCGCGTTCAGGGGAGGAGGCAGAGGTGAGCTGGGGCTAGGGGTGGGGCGGGGAGCTGCCAGTGGGTGCTCTGCACCCACCAAATTTTCCCTTTGGGTGCTCCAGGGCTGGAGCACCCATGGAGTCAGCGCCTAAGGCGCCACTTTTGGCCAGTTAAATTTAGAAGCCCTTTTAGAACCGGTTCTCCCTCGCAGAACAACCGGTTTTAAAAGAGCTGCTAAATTTAACAACTGGTTCTAGCAAACCAGTGGGAACCGGCTCCAGCTCACCACTGGCTTTGCACAAAAACCGAACCTAACACTGTGCAAATCATGATGTAACATAGTTACCTTAATAGCAGCCAGTAAGCTTGTAAACTCAACCTCAGAGTGGAAAAGCAAACAGCAGACACATGTTTGCCTCTGACACTTTTGCAAAGCACAGCAACAGGAAAGGTCAGTCTGATGAGCTTTGGAGGGAACCCTAATGCATTCTTCACTGCTGCGCTGTCATTAGCATAGTGAATATTGATGTCTCGGACCACTTTTCATCTCGCTAAAATGGAATTTGCCTCACAGATACATATGCCAAGCACTATATTAGCAAGTAATTGATACAAATCCATTTGCTTTAACTATATGAAATGCAGGGGTTATTACTAGCTTACTGCTGTATTGTGTCAGAGGAGCTGTGCTACTTGCAAATAATGGTGAAGAACAGAAGTGCATTTCCAAAGAGAAAAAGGATTACAATTTAACCTTGTTAAACCACTGACCCATGTGAATCCCAAGCAGGATAACGTGTGCACATGGTACAGTGCAGTATGCCAACTATGGGATGAGTGTGTCTGTATCAACAAACAGCTTCAATAATTATAGAAGAGTTTTAAATTATAGACAAAATGGCAGTGACACCCCACATGGGAAAGAGAAAACTGTGAAGACTTTTTTTAAATACAATGGGTAAAGGACTAAACAGTGGTTTTGTGATCTCTGAATAAGGTAGCAAAGGGTGTCAGTAGTTCAGGGTCCAGATTTTAAAAACTGGAACTACAAATATAATGCAAACTACAAGCTATGTGCCTAACATTGCCTCAATCATTTTTGTTTCTGTGTTGTAATCCTTTCCCCCACCCTTCATCTGCTTTTGTCTGTTTAAAATTGTAAACCCTTCAGGTCCAGGATCTGTTCTCTTGTAATTCTGTGCTCTATTTATATGATAAAACAATACAGTCATTTTAAACTATTGTAGTTACAACTGAAGCCATATCACGTTATGCTGGGATCCTGCTGAGCGCTCACATACTCAGTACGGCTAGCTCAGTTCTTGGATGGGAGACCTCCAAAGGATAGCTAGGTACTTGTAGAAGGTGATGTATTCATTGTTCAGTAGATGGCACTTGTCCATATAAGCATGAATTCTAAATCAATCCTGCAGTGGAACATAAGGGGCAACGTGATGGTGAAGGTGCCGTCTTTCACATGAGACGGAAGCAGAGATCCTGACTATTTTTTGTTATTAAAGATGCCAAGGAATCACAAGGGTTTTGGGGCATTGTTAACTTCAGCGTCCTGGCCAAATTACAATTTTGATAACATTCTTGCTACTTAAATTCTCTCTACGATTTCAACTGAGTACAGTATTCTTCACTTCTTAGTTTAAACTACAATCGTTTAGTGTTGCAGTGTGCTGTTAAATACCTGATGCATGCCAACCAAGATGTGGTTGCATTTCATTGGTGGTTAAAGTGATCTCTTTGGGTGAAATCCTGGCCCAGCTGAAGTCAGAACTCCCACTGAGTGTTTGTATGTCAGATGATTAAGCACATAAAGCCCTTTGGGATCCCAAGGGATGGCTGGCAGGACACATACAAGACACTAATTAGGTGAAATCTATCTTTAGTCTAATAGGATGCCAGCAACTGTGCTCAAAATACTTTGGAAAACAGTAAATGTCATTAGCAATGTACTCAAACTAATCCTCTGTACTAACCTACCCCCAAAATAAAGTTGTTTATAAAAATGGCAGTTCAGACTCTGGTAAAAATCTCTTTTTGGTTACATATCATTTCGCTTTGCCATGTTTGCTGGAAAAAGCTATTTGTAGCCATGATACACTCTGCTTTCTAATAGAGAGGGTCTTGTAGTTCACAGCAAGGACCTTATGCTGTTGTTGCTTCTTTAACTACTTGGAACGGGATTGGGGGAGGAGGACTCTTGGACACATTGCTGCTTACCCCAGTGAGGAATTCTCCACTAACCCTCAATTGGCCTCGCGTAGGTTTCAACCTCACCTTGGAACCCTTCCCAGCTCTGCTATTCTATGGACCGACTGTTTGCTCCACTGTTAAACACCACACTTACACGTTCTAACTTATGTGTTGACAGAAATAATAGTGGATAAATATTGTATTGGCCAGTCAAAAAAAACAGGTTTCTGTCCCTCCAAAGCACTCAAGTGTACTGGGTTTTTGCAGAACATTCCACATTTCAGCTGAACCAGTATGTCCACTAAACCTTAAGAGGAGCTACACACACACACACACACACAAACACGTCAAGAGGGGAAAAGGCTCATTGGTTTGCCCTGAAAAATCATTCATTTAGAGAATACCCAAACAGCTGGCCAGTCAAAGACATTCCAGGGGAAAAATCAAAGAGGAGCCCATATGCATGCATCTTCCTGCTGGGGAGAAAAGGGAAGTGTTCCTCCTGGAAGTGTTTTTTCATTTCTTTAACCATGGATAACTCCCCCCGCCCCCCCCGGTTTTAGCTATTCAGGGCCAGACCCAATCAGGGTCCAAGACAACTCAATGGAACACAGTGATTATTCTAATCAAGTTTTTTTGCTTAGGCCTAGAAAGTTGTGCCTTTACCATTGTCTCATGACAGAGGCAAAAAGCAGCAACAACCTCCGTTCTTCTTTCATATGTAGACATCAGAGCTTGATGTCTAAGTTTGGTGCCCAGTTGTGGCAACTCTGGTAGAGTCAGAGAGCAGCCTCTAGAGCCTACAATCAAGTAGACGAGGTAGATGCAGAGCTGGAATCCTGAGTTTCCTTGAGGGTGATTCCACTCTGTGAGGACATCATTTTTGGCTCCCTGGTAGCACTGATAACCTGTGCATGGTAAAGGGTTAGTGGCGCTCTTGTCCAAGAGTGCGTAAACTGTTGTAGCAAAAAGACATTGTCAGATCAGCAGTAGTAGCAGCAGGAGTGAGATTCTTCCCCTTACTATGAGCAGACCTTTTAGTTGGCACCGTATGTTACTTCCTGACTGAGAATGGGGTACCAGTCAACTGGAGATGTAATAGGTTGGTTTCATCCGGTCACAGCTCTCCAGGCAGATGTAACAGTAATGGCATCTCATCAAAGGTCTGGCAGAACTATGTGCACTAGCATGTACAGCCTGGAGACGGGTATATAGTTCAAGCAGTCAAAAATAAGAAGAGAGTGGCAAAATTCAGCTCCACGTCAGTAAGCTGAGTGTGATGACTGAGCCCCCAGACCACACAGCAATATTCAGCTGGAGCAAACTGCAGAGTCAATATAGATGTATGAAGGACTGAAGGGTCTGCTCCCCAGGAGGTTCCTGGTAGTTGTCTTTTCAAGGTGATACAGAAAAGTTCTTCATTTTCAGGTGTTCCTGGCGAGGGCAATATGTCAGGCTACAGTCAAGTTTTACGCCCAAATATGTGATAGCTGGTGGGAATGGCAGTAGCCATCCTTGGACATGGATTGAGATGAGCTGATTGGCAAGATGATTGTTTAGGTGGAAAGTAGTTGCCCCTCTCTTGGTTTCATTGCTGAAAATATGTGGACAAAGTATCCATGTTTTGTCTGAGATTCCCTCCAATCCTGTGGAAGTTGTTTCCAGTTTCACCAATACAGACGTCATTAGCATACATAGTTTTCAGCCTGTTTTTCAGGAAGGTTGTGCGTGTATATATTGAACAGAGAGACAAAATTGACCCTTGTGGAAGGCGACTGTGGAGCTCTTTAAGGCAACTTATTTTCTCCTTCACTTGCAGGATGAAACTTTGGTTATGAATAATTTCTTGGATGAACTGTACCATCAGTCTACAAGGAATAACATGCAGCAGTCTGGCAATCAAGCCAACGCAACACACAGTGTTGGAGGCTGCTGTCAGATCAACCAGGACTGCACCAATTCTCTTTCCTTTTTCAAGTGTATTTTCTATGTCTCGAGTCATACAAAGCACCTGATCTTGGGTACATCATCCCCTCCTGAATCAAGTCTGATTCCGGGCACAACATAGTAACAGTTTCTTTCCATCATTCTTGCCTGGTTTGATTAAGAAGGTGAAAATGGTCTCTACTTTTATCAAAAGCCTCCTTTTCGTTCTTGGTGTATCTAAATTCCTGGTATAGTCTGGTTGCATCAGATGACCATCCAGTAATAAATTGTTGATGAAATTGCTGAGATATACAGTGGCCAAAACTTTATTGCAGACACTGACATTTTTCTGAATATCTGATTCTGAGTCTTTACCCACAAGAGACTCCAATTTGGATTGGAACAGATCCCAGATTGCTTTCTGGAAATTCCACTGAGGTTTTTGGAGACTGCTTGTAGATGGAATTTGCATGTCTCTTGTGATCAGGCATGGCTGGTGCTGGGACCGAGGAAACTTATCAAGCACTTTACGCTCTGTGACCACCACAAGGTGTTGTCTAGATGTAGAAAAGAAAAAGTAAGGAAAAGAACTCAAGGTCTTTATGTCATTGTAGAAAGTGCGTGGCTGCATGGGATCACATGGAAGCTGCAGGCCAACCATCAATGGCTACTCCTCTTGCTTTACTTTATCCACATCATTATCAGGGTATCCAAACTGGGAATTATGTGAATTAAAATTGCCACATTATACTGAAGGTCCTGAGTAGGCGGGTAAGACAACAATAGGCCAGTTGGAAGTTTGTAGATGTTATTTAAAAAAAAAAACACAATAAAATCAGGTCCTTCACTTTAATAGCCTGCCATTCAATGACATCATTTGGATTTGGTGCTGGAATACCTTCCCGAACGTAGGATGCCATTTTGTATTGCCTGTGATGGAAGTGAGACACAACAGCAAAGCCAAGAATTGATAATTGAATCTGAGTAGTAGAGTGTGTTTCCTGAAGCAAGATGATGTGCGCTTTGTATTCTGCAGCCACTGAAATTCTCCTCAATATTGAGGTGCAGCACCTTGAAAGCTGATCCTAGCACCAAGATTCGCGAGGATAGCCTTGCAAAGCTTCCCCATATGGCCCCGGACCTAGATGCTGCCTAAGAAAGGAGTTTTGCCAAGACGATTTGATAAATCAGTGCACCTCCTTACTGCACTAGCAGTCTGAGTACAGGGCTTTTTGAGGAAGGATCCTGGTCCATGACTAGGACTCCTAGGTGCAATTCTAATACAAATAATAAATTTAAGAGGGGAAGGAATTATTTGTTGCTTTCATTTATTAGCTGGCTGAACTAATTTGTTATCTGTACAGGGAGATACAGAAGGGAGAACTACCACCAGACCACCTTCAAATGCATTCCCTTCCAGTATGCAGTAGGCCAGGCAAGTGCAAGAAGGTGGCACTCTAAACTCCCTGCTCTGGCTGGGATCAACCCAGCCCCCCTCTGCCGTGGGAGAATTCACAGATCCTGTTGAACTTCTAAACATTTTATTACAACACCTAAAACTCTTGTTTTTTAATTGAGAAAACTGTTCTCTTCTGAGCCCTGATGAAGGCACAAACCTCTAGGAATGTTCAATGCTGAGTTTCCTAGCTGCCTTGGAACCACTCCAGTTGTGCATGTTTCTGAGAAAAACAGCAGCTCTAGTTCTGCTTATGAAAAATACACGCTTATGCTCAAATAAATTGGTTAGTCTCTAAGGTGCCACAAGTACTCATTTTCTTTTTGCGAATACAGACTAACACGGCTGTTACTCTGCAACAAGTCTAAATACGTTATTCAAATGGTACCTTTTGCTTTACTATAATTTTCTTGCTATTGCTAATAAATCTTATTTTTAAACACAATTATTTTACCTGTGGTTCATTGGCTGGTTGGGCAATTTCATGCAGACTGCCTCAAAAGACAGCAAAATCCCTCAACCTCTAAGAAGAGGCAAAGCAGGCTACAGGGTATGTAAAGCCCTGAGTCCCATTGAGGAAGTCAGTTTAAGGGCCTGGACAGAGTTGTCTTCTCTCATTAAGCTCCATAATAAACGGCTATGGGTGTGCGAAGACAGAGAGAAACTGCAAGTTAACAAGGGTGTGTTGGCTATAATGCGCTACATAGCTCTGAATAGCTGATCTGTTGGGTGATTGTATGTTTATGTTAGTGTGGCAGACTGAATCACTCAACTGATTGCCTGTGTGACACATAAGGAAACAGTAGTGTTCTAAATGGGGATGTATTCTCTCAATGACTGATGCTACAACAATAGGGTACTGCCTAAAAACATAGTTAGCATAGAAGGGCCAAGCTCTAACTTTAACCTGTGCACAAGCCTCCCATTGACATCAGCATGAACTCCATTGTGGACTGAAAAGCATGGAATTCTGCATTCATGATCTACGCCACAAACCATCATTGAAGGAATTCAGCACTCTCCACAGAATAAGTCCTAAAGCCCTGTTCTAGGACCAAATAGATCCTCAGGTGTTGTAAAATGACATTGCTCCATTGAAGACAAAGGTGCAACATCGATTTACACCAGCAGAGAACCAGGCCATAGATATAAGAACAGCCCTCTTCATCAGCATTGTCTCATCCCCATGGCTGCGAGTCACACAACACCTTCTCCTCCCATTACGGTTAACATTTGGTTATTATCTATATTACATCATTGCTTATATGCCAACTAAAATCAGGGCCTCATTGTGCAGACAGTGCACAAACTTAGTGAGAGACCATCCCTGCCCAGAAGAGTTTACAATTTAAATAAAGAAGACAGACACAGAAAGCGTTATCTCTATTTTACAGACGGGAAATAGAGGCACAGAGAGATTAAGTGATTTGCCCACAGTTACACAAGAAGTCTGTGGCAGATCCAAGAACTGAACCCTGATCTGATCCCCAGTCTGATGGATTAACAACAAAGTCATCCTATTCATTATTAAAAACTAATGACAGTCTCTCAGATTCTGACTGTCTGACTTCCCCATTTCATCCTTTGGAGTCATGATGAGTTTTTGACATTTATTTCTGTGTAAATGCCTAGATCTGGTAACGGGACAGACTGGTTAATACAGAGGTTGCGCTTGTAATTTACTTATTCTGCTGTGCAATATAAACTGTGTTGCTAGTATTTCTGGGACTGTTCTTGGTCAAATGTGATCATGCAAAAACAAAATAAAAGCACCTATGGAAGAGCACACGGGGGGGGGGGGGGCGGGGAATTAGGTGTGTGTCCAATTCTCTAGCACCTTCTTACAAGACTGCGATGCATGCTTTAGAACAGGGGTGGGAAAACTTTTTGGCCCGAGGGCCACATTGACCTTGCGAAACTGTATGGAGCACCGGGTAGGGAAGGCTCTGCCTCCCCAAAGAGCTTGGCCCCCGGCCCCTATCTGCCCCCTCTCACCCCCCTCAGAACCTCCGACCCATCCAATGCTTCTTGTCCCATGACCGTCCCCTCCCGGGACCCCAGCCCCTAACCGCCCCCTGGGACCCCAACCCCTAACCGCCCCTGCTCCCTGTCCCCTGACTGCCCCAACCCCTATCCACATCCCCATCCCCTGACAGCCCCCCTGGGATTCCCACGCCTATCCAACTGCCCCCTGCTCCCTATCCCCTGATCGCCTCCTCCCCAGAACCTCCGCCCCATCCAACCGCCCCTGCTCCCTGTCCCCTGATTGCCCCCCCGGGACCTCCTGCCCCTTATCCAACCCCCCCTTACCATGCTGCTCAGAGCAGCAGGAGCTCGCAGCCCGGCCAAAGCCAGCCACGCCACCACCGCACTGCCCGGCAGGAGTGGCGGGCCAGAGCACTGCGGTGCGGCGTGCTGAGGCTGCGGGGAAGGGGGGACAGCAAGGGAAGGGCCAGGGGCTAGCCTCCTGGGCCGGGAGCTCTGGGGCCAGGCAGGATGGTCCCACAGGCCCGATGTGGCCCGAGGGCCATAGTTTGCCCACCTCTGCTTTAGAATGCTGATTTGTAAGCAGGTAGGAAGTAGAAGTCTGTGAAAGCAAGAACCACCAACATACTGTACTGGGGTCACTCTGGTTCTGTCAAAAGAGCAAATTTGACATCAGTGGAAGATCCATGCTGTATGAACGTTTCCCAGCGGCTTTCCCCTTTGAGACAATTTGATCTTAATAGAACGCTACAGCTATAAATAAACTAACACAACAAAGAAATTTTTAAAGAGAAAAGAAAAACTTGTATCAAGATAAACCTAAAACACTTATCCTCAAGACAATTCACAGGTCACCCTGAAACTCTGACCTTCACACTTCCTGTTCAAAAACAGGATTTCAGACAATGAATATACTGTAATCTGCAACATACATTGGAATGAATATCCCTCATCCACTGAGATTTTCCATTCTGAGCCAAATGCACCTTATTTGAATGGGGACTCTGTGTTAGCTTATTGGCATTCTAGTGCCTATGGAGACAAGGATGGTACATGTTTTGTTATAAACTCCCATCTACCCCCCCCCGCCCTAGAAAGTTCATGTTATTTTGGCCAGGTCAGCTCCAATGGTAGAAA
This sequence comes from Chelonia mydas, assembly GCF_015237465.2. NCBI lineage: Eukaryota > Metazoa > Chordata > Testudines > Cheloniidae > Chelonia > Chelonia mydas. Next base: position 9,837,391 of record NC_051252.2, on the reverse strand, counting down.
GAAACGTTTTTAATATCTAACCTTGTTTGTAGACAGAGTGTCTTTTTGTTGGAGGGGAATGGAAGTGCTACACCACCTTACCGTGTTCTGGGATACTTCTTGGTTTGTGCTGCACTAATTAGTCTGTGGGGACTGTTTTAAAGGAATATTGAAAGGTACAAATACGATAGCCCCCCAGTACAGGCAAGGTCATGTGTTTCATCCAAAAATTGGATCACAAGTGACACCACCATCACTGCAAAGCAGCAGTAGAGCTCAGCAATGTATTCTGCTCCTCTCACCCTCTAGGAGAAAGAACTCAGACTCTTGTGCTCTCCCTATCAGAACTACCTTATGCAGTAAATCCCACTCTCAGCGAGGCATCTAGCCTCCACATGTGCCACCACCAATCTTAACGCACAGAGCTTCAACAACCTTTATGGTAGGAAACAACTTGGTTAACCAATGGCTTGGCCAGCTGTTGCCCTCTCATCCTCTTCCCCCCCCCCCACTCCCATACAGTGATTTGCACTTTGTGTGTGGATGTGCATGTGGACATGCATACATAGTCCCCTGCTTCCCCCACTTCCCATACACCTGGCTCCAGGGATGAAGTCCTGACTCCATTAAAGTCAATGGGAATTTAACCACTGACTTAATGGGGCCAGGATTTCATTCCAGCACTCTTCTTACAGCAGCTTCTGCATGGTGGTCCCTGTACAAACTCTGTGGACAAAAGGACTTCATGCACTACCAGACTTGGAATCTGGAGAAATGATATCCCAGCTCTTGGAGGACCCTGGGACACAGGTGGCATGTTGGAGGGCAGCGAACATTTTATCAATAAATTGGGGAGAAGCCACTCAAAGTCATCAAGCCATAGGAATGGATCTACAAGCAGGTACCTGAGGTCAATCTCATTGGCACCCTTACCTAACACACTACCAGGGCAATATTGTCTCAAGCTGTTCCTGATGGCCAATAAACTCCTGTGGTAAAAGAGACTAGGAATGGTTATGTCTTAACATAATGGACCTGCTCCCGTTCAAGTCAGCAGCAAAGCTCCCACAGGATGCAAGGGAAAGCAAGATTAAGTCCAATCTCAAAGAAATTGTGCTGCACAATTGGGATTTTTTCCCCCAAATCCCCAACCAGACCTCAGACCGCCCCCCCTCCCCAGCCAAAAGCAAAACATTCACTCCCCAAGAACAAGGGAGACTGCGAAAACATTAGCATTAGTGTGCACACAGCAAGATGCATAATTGTACGGTGCTTAAATACTGCAGCTGTAAATACTGGTGCCTTAAAACAAAACCATCTTCAGTCCTACAAGTTTGCTCAGTAACCAACCTAGCCCAAACACTATGGCTTAGATCTGCTTTCAATGGTTTTAAATGCATCTCTAAAGGAAGAGCTGAGGCTCTCCTGCAAACTGGACCCTAAAAGAAACTACTTAAACATCCTCCCCCCCAGCCCCCACCATGGAGAGATTGACCATACTCAGCAGCACATACACCTCAGAACATTTTCCTTCCCCTCACAAGCTTCCCATTGAAAGGCATGAGACAGAGGTTTCATTCATGGGAAGAATGGGGTCCCAAGAGGTGTTCTGCACAGATGTGCAACAACATCAATAAGGAGAAAAACTGACCCAGTAACATTCAGGGTGTTGATTACACAACCACACACAGGGGAGTTCTAAGGTAAGGCCACTGCCCTGTCCTTAATTCCCCCTGCTTGGTGCCGTGCCCAAGCAAACTGAGCTACACTCCGGCTGTGACATGGAGTGGGGCATTATACAGGAGTAACAGGGTGGCCGTATTAGCAGGGAACTTTCTTGCCTTTCTCAGTTTGAAAAAATCACAGTGGTGTATGTGTGTACACCCACCCCCACCCCATCCCCGCATGGACTCACACTCACCCCCACCCCCACCCCATCCCCGCTGCACTCACTCGTTCTGACCAGGGCCTGCCGCTGCACACCCAACGCACGGTGCCTCAAAGCACCAGGCCGAGCTGTGAATTCAGGCACTTCCTCAGCTTCTACCCACGGAACTGTCAGCTCCCCTGGCCCAGCCCTCATCCCGCTCTCCTGACGCTCCGTGGAGGTGCCACAGACCCCTACGAGGGGCGGCCCGTCCGTGGGCATCTGGAACGTTAAACTGGAGCAGAGCGAGCGGCAAATGGCGATTGCCACTGCTGACGTGGGCTCTGTTCCCAGCTGCCCCACACAACGTGCCCCACACGTTACCAGGGTTATGAACCCGAAGGGGAATTAGATGAGGTAAAAGACACAGACCCAGACACCCCCCTGCCCCGCCATTAACGTACCGACAGAGCTTTGCCTGCGAGAGGCGGCCTCCCGCTACCCAACCCGCCTGAGAGGGGGCCTGCGGCCGGTTCGGTCTGGAGGTTTAGCCGGACTAGCGGACCGTATGACAGCCTCCAGCAGGCTACATGCCTGTCTGGCCTCACACCAGCTCCCGTCAAGCCTACCTGGTGGCGTCGCGTGGGGGAAGGTCCGTTATTCCCTTCACAGGTGGGCAGGCTGTTCCCTCCTCCCGTGTCTTCAGGGCCACTGGCCCCCGCCAAGCCTGGCCAGCCTTGGGAGCACAGGGCCAGCAGGATCCTGCTGCCCCCCAGGCTCCCAGAGCCTGCCCATCGCCACCCTGCCACCGAGAGAGGGTCTCAAAATGGTGGCCTGTGCTAGCCCCTGAGGGCCTGGGGGAAGGCTCAGCCAATCAGGGAAAACAACCCAGGCAGCCTGCGTTCAGGCACTGAACTTTCCCTCACCACAAGCCCTCGCTTCGGGCCCAGATTGGCTGCCACTGAAGTCAATGGCAAAGCCATGTTCAGTAGGAGCAGGGGGGAGGCGCTTTAGGTTTAGTGACGTGGGGAAAACACAAGTCAGCTGGTGGCTGGCAAGTGAAGGAGGTCGTGCTTTTCTGTGCTGTAATGGGAGTTGAAATGCTGTTTTAATGCCTGGGGAAATCTGTGAGGTCAGTATAAGAGGGGTAAAGTGCCCTGTATTGAAAACTCTGCTCAAATTGTAGTCTGTTGCCTTACATTTCAGGGTTTGTTTGCTTTTTCTCCCTGGCCCTGCTTGCAGGCTGGGAAGTGTTTGTTGGGCCTAGCAAACTCAGCCTGTGTGAAGCTGGGGTGTACTATGCCCCTCAGATTTAGGGAGCAGCCTACATTGTGTCTCTGTTTTTGGATTCTTGTGTGTTAGCATTCTGAATGTTAGGACAAATGTTGCATTGCAAGCTTCCAACAGGAGTGTTTAGGTTTTTATCTATCCTTTCTGTATGTCATTAACATAAGGCTCCAGCGTTTTGCAATCACCATTGCTTGGAGATGATTGTTTAGGGAGATTTCCTGTTAGGATTCCTCACTCTCCTGCCCCTCTAGCTGCTTGTCTGCTTTATCCAAATGCTCATTTCACGGCTTCTCTCCTAGCTTGGAGTGCCAATAGAGTCCCTGGGGCACTAATGATAAATAATACAGGGCATTTCCGTTGCCCATTTCATCCAAGGGTATCAAAGAACTTTATAATCATTCATTCACTCAGCCTCACATCATGCTTGTGAGGTGGGAGGGGAATTATATATATGGCTCTCACCATTCACAGTGGAATGACAATAACGTTAACAGCTCATAAACACACTATAAGAGGGAAGGCAGGAGGATCTTGATGCAGCATTTCCTAGTGTGCTTGTTGAAGTCTCCCCACCCCTGTGGGCCCCAAAGGCTGTTGTGACTCCTTTGCTGGGTCCTAAGATTGTGGATGGTTCCTTGTAGGCTTCAGTAATGTGTGGTGAATGCTTGCTCTAACTACAGACATAGCAGGTACACTAGGCAAAAATGTAAATGGGGAGTCCTTAATCTACACTAAGTAGGATGTTGTTACAATACTGTAGGCAATCTTGCTTAAGTGAAGCCCTGTTTCACAAAAGTCTGAGGGGGAGGGCAGTCCCCTATTACTTGGAATAATTGCAAAGCAAGGCCCTGATCCTCCAGCTGAGTCCACATGGGTGCAGAAGTCTGCCCAAGGAGAGACAGTTGCAGAATCTAGGCCTAAATCTTTACAGCCAGGAGGGCAATCATCTAAAATCATTATTATTACTGTTATTCATGGAGACAAGGAATTGATGGACCATGTCATTTGTGCCTGAAGCTGGTGAAAAACAGACAGATAATTTCATGCTACTGGGTCAAACATCAAGCCCTGTGGTTAAATCCTTGTTTTCTCTGGAGTTTTTTTGCCACAGCTGAGAGGGATAAACCAATGATTTGCTGCTACCAAGCCTCTCTCTACTGCATTTCTCAGTAAAACTTCATAAGGCTGCAGTATTGTATGTGCATTAAGGAAACAAAAGATTAAAGCAGAGCAACTACAAGTCAGGGCATGAGTTTTATTCCTGATTCTGTCATAGAGGTTCATGTCCTTGAGCAAATGATTTAAGCTCTAAGGCCCTGATCCTGCAATGAGCTCTGTGTCAGTGAATCACTACACACGCACAGCACCATTAGTTTCCTAATCTGAACAACAGGGATAATACTCTAATGGTCTCTAAAATGTGTCTTTTTAAATACTACTCTCCCTTTTTTTCCTCCCGCAGCTGCAAATGTTTCAACGCTCCCCCTATCATCTCCATCCCAGAGGCTAGCGCAGATAAGAAGGGGCTGAGAGTCTTAATTCACTAATATGGGTAAAGTGCTTGCAGCTCTCTGGAAAGAAGGTGCTGTAAAGCATTATTACATTAGCATTATTGCTTATCTGTTCATTTATACGTAAGTCCATAGCAGTCTTGTTTGCAATGGTAAATTGCAGTCTTTTAGGGCCAGATTTTTCAAATTAGGTGCATGCATATATGGTGTGTCTAATTTAGCATCAAATACCTCATATACACACAAGCCAGCCAGGTGCCTTGTACAAGTCTGTCCCCTTATGTACATTTCTGAGGGGAGAGGTAAGCCTAGAACATCTCCAAACATACATTTTTTAAAAAAACCCTAAAATGGATTAGAAAGTGAATTTTCAGCACCCTCTAGTGGCTCAGTGGTGTCAGGCTCAGCTGCTCTAATAAGTATAGACTGTTCCTCCTACTAAACATGGAGACAGGTTTCAGAGGGGTAGCCGTGTTTGTCTGTATTAGCAAAAACAAGGAGTCCTCCTTGTGGCACCTTAGAGACTAACATTTATATAGGCATAAGCTTTCATAAACTATGGCAAGGATCTCAGGAACACTTATAGGAAGAAAGGATGATCTTAGAGCAGATTATTACAACCCGAAATGAAAGTTAAAACTGAAAAGTGATGAAGTTCCTACACCCCCATGTACCTTCACATCCAAAATACTCCTTATACTACCTGTTCATGATAATTTTGGCTCACTACAACATATCTGAATAGAAACTATATGCTAACTTTTTCCTACTTCCTCCATGAAAGGGTGACTAGTTAAATACTGAGCCTCCAGTATATAAAAATGTAAATTCTAATTCTCCCCAGTGGTTTCTAGTGCTGATAGCATGCAAGCTTGGGCATGTCTGAGCTGGGATCAAACCTGCTGCAGCAGGACTGACTATAGTCATTATGAAGCAGTCTGCTTATTTGGACGCCGCAGCCCAAAGCAGCTCTAGCTCAGACACTATATTATTGCAGTGCTGGTGTCAGATCTGGGAATAAATGGGAGTTTGAGCATTGCTGTTAGGTAAAGTGTGCTTTTCTATTAAAGTGTCTTATTTCTTAGTGTGCGTCATGGCATAGTACAAAAACATGTTTTTTCTTAAAGATATGTGCAATGTCAGGGAACGATAGTCTTTTCGAAGCGATGGTTATTCAAGCAATTACAGATAGTGCAGTATCATAATTCCACCTGGAAGGGTCCACAGCACAGGAAGGTCAATGCAACTGTTGGACATGAACATGTTGCATCTGCAAGCAGTCATTTCCCACCAAATCATTTAGATGCTCAGACATCAGAACAATTCTACTAGGTACACAGTAAGCATGTAATGTCTTGTTGTGTGTTGCACGTCAGAAAGGCAAACTGTGCCTCAAATTTATGCATCAGATCACACCATCTACTTTGTAGGCGTCTGCTGCCATATCAACAGAAGGGTCTCATGCAGATCTGCCAAGTCCATAATTGTGTGCATATCAGTGCTTGTCTAAATATATTGGGGGCATCTGCAAACAGTAGCGGTATTAGCCCCCGGAACTAGGGTACGAATAAGTCAACTATTTATGTGAACTATTTATTGATTCCACTGTGTCCATGTCTCACATACTTATTGCCCTTTTCCTCTGCATTGACTTTGCTTCCTGCAATTTTTTTATCATTAGCAATATAGTTTCATTCTACATTCCTGCTTGTAGCTTACACTAGTGGACAAGAATTGGGCTCAGTATCAATCCTTGTGGCATTCTGTTAGTTATCACCACATTAAACTGTTCCACAATCAAGCCAAGGTATTAGATAGCCAAGCTAGTTCCTTTACTTGTTCTAATAGATTGTGTATGTTTCTATAAAGTATTCATGTACATTTGATGTTAGAAAGCTTGCAATGTAAAGACATCTGAGGAATTCTTCCCATTTAAAAAAATTTCATTGTAATATCTACAGTGGTGGATAGCTGGTCAGAAATGGGCCCTTACATACCTGATCATTATGAATGAGGATTGAATACCCTTCTTCTATTTGGTAACTTAGCCTGCATGCGTCATCTCTGCTCCTGATTAAACAGTAATGCATCTCTATTTACAGAGAGTACGACCACCAACTTGTAATTTCCAATTTATCTTAATTAGATATCTTCTAAATTCCCATTACTCACTTCCAGTTTTTTTTTCTGCAGCAGTTTTCAGTCCACTGTTGGGTAAAGGCCTCTTCAGAGCTGCAATACCTTAGACACTGGCTGAATCCAAATGTTGTCACAAAATACTTTATCACCAACAACTTTTCTGTAATGAGTCACAACCTGCAAAAGGTTTCTTGGGTATCTTTAAGTGGTTTCCCTTTCCATATTAAACGGACTACCTCATGAATTTTCCCACATATCCCATCATGGGATTTCTACTGGTAGAGTCTGAAGTCAACATCCCATATTCTGAATACAACAGTGGCAGGTGCTATAGAAAACAGTAAGGTAAATAGATTAATTTTACTGTCCTAGCAAGGGACTAAATAAATTAACAGGTTAACTCATTTTTCTCTAATGTCAAGCAGGATTTAATCTGTTCATCCCTTAGGATGCTAAATTAATGTTTAAGATTTATTAAATTTGCTTTAGATCCCCGAAATAACCTCAAAGCAATTCCGTTCTCATGCTGTAACAGGCAATGACAGATGGATTTATAGTCCGATCGGCATTATGCCACCTGGCAAAACCAGCAGGTACTTCTCTCTCTCTCCCCTTCTCCAGTTGTGTACTTTGAAAACACCAGATATGCTTGAGGTAGGTTACAAAGCAGTCAGCTTGATCACAAAATCTTTGCTGTAAAAAGGAAACACTATCACCATCTCTCAATGTATTTATTATAACTTAGGAAAGTGTCAAGTAAAAGCAGAATGTTATGATAATGGTTTAAAACTCATCGCAATCTCGCCCGTCTTTGGGTTAAAATTTATAGCGTATGTGATAGCACTAGGGAGGTCTGTCAGAGTTTCTGGTTCAAGTGCAGAACTGAAGAAATAGACAGCTTGCTTGCAGTGAGGATTCCATTTGCAATTGCCCTGTAGACAAAAAGAAAAAATAGTCCACAACTCCAAGACACGAAGCAGTAATACCCTGATCCTCTTAAAAGAGAACAACAGTTCTTGTCACCAGTCCAAACACACAGATCAACATTAACCATTCTCTCACCTTTGATTACATCCCTGTCAACTCTTACAGGAGTGATATATTCTCCGTTACTGCTGAGGAAATGTTTTGTATTGCACAATGCAATGTGAAAAAGAAAACAATAATTTGGCCACAGAACACTTAAGGTGAGATGAAGTTAGTGAATATTTATTGTTCTTTCCCCTTAAAATGTTTTGCTTTTACTGAATTAGGCAGAGCAAGAAGAATTAATCATAACTTCAAACTACAGATGGGTCTTGAGCTGTGAATTTTAGCTCCAGAACTACAGAAGTGTTTGGAATTGATTCTGACCTCTGTTTCAAACTACCTTCTTCACATCTAAATAGACAATTCTACTGGCATTGTACTTACATAGTTTAACATAGTACTACAATGAAGTGTAGTCAGCAGCTAAATCTAATAAAAACAGCACCAAGTAAGATAACCAAGACTGTGTGTCCAGGAGAGGTGGATTTTTCACTGTTGTAATTCTATAAACTTTTTCCTTCCCCTCAAAAGAACACTGCTTAAATGAAATTAAGAAAATACCTTTTCATCTGAAATCTGCACAAGTCCTGTGCTGACTGAGATATCAGCAGTCAGATGATATTCCATCCACAGAACTGCTCCATGGCTCTTCCCAGTCCTGGAAAGAAACAAGTAAATTGATTCTTTTCTGATAACTTTATAGAACACCTGTACCTAAAACAATGTCTCTATTTTTTGTGAACACAGTATTTGTGTTATGGTATTTGCCCAGTCAGTTGCTTGGGGAGGAGCTGAGTAGCTGAACAGGTCAGTCATGGATGGCAACTGTATAACCAATTGCTGACCTGTAAATCTGACAAAATGCAGGGAAACTATATTGGAGCAGGCCATGACTGTGTGTTTGGGTCCGTGATAATTAAAAATGTGTTCCAGGTTAGTAGGTAACAAGGCACACATTGACAGGGAATCCTCCTCCTCCTGCCTGGAAGGTTGGGTGGGAAGGGGTTTCCTCTGTTTTCATACCACATCATTTCCCCCTTTTATTCTGAATCCTACAGATGCCTTCACCCACCTCCTGCTCCCAGAGCTTGGCTGGAAGAGATAAATACAGGACCAAGTCTGCATTCTATTTTCCACCGAGCCCGCTGGTGCCTCAAGGGGCAATCTCTGGCTGCATGGCTACAAAAGTCATGCTACCAGGGAACACAGCTGGTGCTGAAGCACAGGGAACGCACACAGATGAGTCTGGCCTCTCATGGATCTCCATGATCCACACAGAACTCCCAAGTATCTGCCAGCTTTGGGGGCAGACTTTACGATCTATTCTGAAAGGTGGGGACAAATTTCATCCTTGCAATAAAATGAGAATTCCTCCCCTATCAGGGGAGCCTCACAGTCTTCTCTACCAGAGCTCTGTCCTGTGAGTTTTGCCACAAGCAGGTATAATCTGGACCACATAAGTACCCATAAAGTGTGTATCACACAGAGAAAGCCAAGTTAGACATTTACATTAGCACGTTACAGTTTTGCATTTAAATTTGAAGAACAGAAATCCTGAAGTAACGGAAGTTAAAACCAAGTTTTCTTACAAGTTTTTTACACTAGTTACACAGTATTCCAGAATTATAGCCTACACCGCAGAACTATTTGAAGAGGAATGTTACTTCAATTTTAGAGACATGTGACTATGAAAAGTCAGTTGGAATTATCTCAAAATACATGTTGCATATAATATTTAAGGAAAGGTGAACTAGCTACCTACAAATATTGATAATTACAGCAAAGAATTATGTACTTACAGCTAGTAAAATGAAACCATAATTTGGAAGATAAACTATGTGCTGGTCAGAAAGAACTGATCAACCACAGAACAGATGGTTATATTTGGAAAGGGGAAATAAACATCCAGATCTTGGTCTGGTTGACCTAACCTATATATTAATTCAATCAAACTGTTAATATTTAACTCATGGCAACATACTCTATACCCGTTTGCTCATATCCTCCTTAATAACAATGCTATTTTTAAATACAAGTCCATTTTCCAAGAAATAACCTCTAATCTCTGTCCCAATTCCCTTTTACTTCAGCTGACAACTGACAGATTGCTAGCCACGAAGGTAGGTAAGTCTGGGTTTGAGGGTAGGCAGCATTAGGTTACAGTGGAGTGTAGTTCTGAGTTTTTGTGGCTTTTGCAACTTCAGGTCTCTCCTTTAATGCTATTTAAACATGGTCCTGGATAGTTACCTGTAGTAATGTATAAAGCAGTTGAGTGCAAGCAAAGGAAAAACTCATTATGCTTTTCTTAGACAATAATTCTCACCTTAACAGATTTACAGAGCCATCTGTGCTGAGAGTATGTTGTGGTACAGTCAGTCTGAAGTCAAATGTCATAACCTCTTGGGGGTCAGACAGTGATTTGCAAGGGTATTCCCACAATGGGTGAGGCTCTGCCTCCTTGGACTCCCTAAAATTCAGAGAATTCTGAAGAAAGAGAAAAAGCCTGGTAAAGACAAAAACAGACTGCAGAACTGGAATTAATTTGCAAAGTAGACACCATTAAATTAGGCTTGAATAAAGACTGGAAGTAGATGGATCATTACACAAAATAAAAACTATTTCCCCATGCTAATTTTTCCCCTACTGTTACTCACACCTTCTTGTCAACTGTTGGAAATGGGCCATCTCTAAGGTGCCACAAGTACTCCTCATTCTTTTTGCTGATACAGGTTAACACGGCTACCACTCTGAAACTCCTTAATCAGGTTTCAGAGGGGTAGCTGTGTTAGTCTGTATCAAGAAAAACGAGGAGTCCTTGTGGCACCTTAGAGACTAACAAATTTATTTGGGCATAAGCTTTCATGGGCTAAAACCCACTTCATCAGATGCGTGGAGTGAAAAATAAAGTAGGCAGTGTATGTGTGTATATATATTACAGCACATGAAAAGATGGGAGTTGCCTTACCAAGTGGGGAGGTCAGTGCTAACGAGGCCAATTCAATCAAGGTGGAAGTGGCCTATTCCCAACAGTTGACAAGAAGGGGTGAATATCAGAGGGAAAATTACTTTTTGTAGTGATTACAAAAGTGACTGGGTCACTACAAAATGATTTTCCCTCTGTCGATAGTCCTTCTTCACAAGGACTGTTTGTTTGTTTACTCCTTAATCAGTGATGCTAGGTATAATGTATGATGTGGTTTGTGTACCTCCTCGCTAAACTACAACAACACAGAGAAGCATGAAGACATCAGCCCTTAAAAGATTCCAGCTAGTATAGAGAACATGCATAAGTCTCTTCAGAAACCCAGGCTACTGCGAACACATCAAACCTGTTCTTCCCTCTCTAGACTTGCTTCCCCTAGAATATCAAGTTAAGTTTGTCTTTTCCTATCTTCAAGGCTCTCAATGGCCTGACCCAGGTTGTTTAAAAGATCACCTAAAGCTCCAGCATGGAGGACTGCGGTCAATAACTCTGGTCCTCAAGCACAACAGAACTTCCTATCACAAGGGTAAAGCTTATTTTAGACAAGAAACAGAGCTTTCTGAGCTTTCTTGGGTGCCAGTCTGAGGTTGTGGAACCAGTTCCCATCATTTTCTGTCCCAAAAGCAAGGTACACTTCTTTGACCTGCTTTCTCTAGCACACTCATTCTCTACCAGCATTTCCATAAAATTTTAAAATGTAGCATTCCAAGACTCCATTGGCTACACAGTTCTCCCCTGGGAAGAGGATAAGAGAGAGAATAACTCACACATTGGTTGCCCCTACTTTTTTGTTAACTGTAAAATCTGTATTAGAAGAACCTACCTTCCTATCCACTACACTTCATAAGGGTATTGCCAAGTTACTTATACATTCATTTAGTGTCATGAAAATTCTGCTCTTGATAGAAAGATAAAGCAACTACTGGGACCTACCTACACAAATGCTCTCATTAACAAATTTATTTGAGCGATCTATAGCTATTAAGTCTCTAAGGTGCCACAAGTGCTCCTTTTCTTTTTACAATAGATGAAGTGACTCTAAAGTCGGTCATGTTAGGGAGGTCTTTCAGAAATGCTTGAAAATGACACACAATTTTTGCAATAAAGCTGATTGGTCCTTGGGCTTTCCAAGCTCACCTCGTTACTGGTAATGGGACATGCCAGTAAAGTTAGTGTCAAAGGATTAACCACTACTAGCCACGTCTCATTGCTGGTTCTTGGAAAGCATCTTAGTTTAAGTAACTGCACTGATTACAAGTGTGAGGAAAAGAAGTTAATGAAACTATTGCTAGATGATTTGATTTCCAGCATAAAACGCAATGAACTTTGAGAATACATTTTCAAATCCCTATTTTGAATCAACAAATACAATGTTTTCTGAATGCTTGAAGACAGCAAAACAGCTTTGTCAGATCAAAAAGAAATACAAGGCTAAAAATCAAAAAAGACTAACTTAATTCCTGGGGAAAAAAATCTTAACTGAGAATACCACTGACATCACTTTAGGATGAAACAAATTTTGTGCGTCACATGCACAGATGTAAAATACATTATTCACTCATATCTTCCACTAAATTACAGCTCTTTTCCCTTGTAAAGTTAAAGATGTCACATTCTGCCTAAAGACTTTAGATGATCCCTCTTACCTTAATCATGTCATCCATAATGTGAACATCAAACCCTTCACAGATACCACATGGGCTTCGAATTCGCCACAAGTCCTAAGGAGGCAAAGCAAGTATTTCTTTTAGGCAAGAATTTTAGTTGTGAACCAAGCTCTTAACTATATGCTGCAGCCAGTTGAAAAGGCTAGGAAAAGTATTTTTTAAAAATGTTTTCAGGCTAGTTGAATCAGGGGATTAATAATGGGACATATCACCTTCAATCTTCAGGCTACAGGACAGAATACAGATCCAGTTCAGGAACAACCTAAAGCTTTTACTATCTTAGTCTGCTGGCTTTTGTTAAAGAATTGGTCTCAGTTCAGTTTCCAGAGAACAAAATACCTAAATCACAAGGGGTATCTTTTTTGCTGCCTAGACACAAAGGGCATGTGAAAGGTTATCCTTTCAGAGGTGGATCCTCCAGGTTGGGAGCTATGCTTATGGTTCAGTGTGGAAACTCTGCATTTCTTCCACCTATGCTGTTGCATCACTGTGGATTAAGAGTTCAGTCATCTGGCACTTTTCAATTTAATTTTTTCCTGTAATTCTTATGGGAAAACTGACAATTTAAAGTGCTGTAATAGCACTTCACCTCAACCATTAAATTGAAGAAACAAAACCATGCAGACCAGTGGTTTTTAACCTGTGGTCTACAGATCCCTGGGCGTCTGCAGACTATATCTAAGACTTCCAAAGGGGTCCGAACCTCCATTCAAAACTTTAGGGGTCCGTAAATGAAAAAAAGATTGAAAACCACTGATATAGACAAGCAGTTTTGCTAAATGAAAGAACATTTCTCTGGAGAATGTGTATTTTAGTTTTATTGTTGTAGCATAGGACTTCATTTTCATTCTTGCTTCCTATTTATTTGCAATAGCCAGATAAGACAAGCCAAACTGAGTTTACTGACAATAAATAGATTCTACATTAATCATATTTTGTCAACCCAAAGTATTCCAGCCTCTGAAATCAAGCCACCTATATGCACTTATGAAGTGAACATTTTTTTTCAGCTAGACTCTTTCCACTCATGATCAACAGGAAGAAACAAACTTTTCTTGAACCACATGGTCCAAATGCCCATGTCACACGAGTATTTTGGTTCATGTTTAATAACTAGAGCTACATTAATGCTAAGGCAACACTAGACTCAAAAGCTGAAACCACTGAGAACTGGAGGGCTCCACAAGTGAAATTTTTTTTTACGGAGTTTTCTTTTTCTGGCTGTAAAGTTTGTTTCATTATTCCCATCACAATCACACCAAGATTGCCTACCAAATTACCTATTCTAGCTGCTTGAATGTATTTGAAGACACACACACAAAAGTGTGCAGCAGATCTAGTTTCAAAACACTTGCCTGAAAGTTCAGAGCAGCATCTATACATTTCACCTAGTAATAAGGACCCTTAGTACATATCCTGGACACACTGTGAGATTACTAAAATCAGATTTTTAAGGAAATGCATATACTGTTTAGTAGTGTTCCTAAAAACAAAGGGAAAATAAATCCTTGAGAATGAACACCGTCATCTAAAATAAACCAATATATCAATTATATTTCTACAGCATGGAATCTGTATTACAATGATAAGCAACCCTTTTAATACAAGTCAAAAATGCTACCCTACAATGGATACAAAATTATCCTGCCCTCACGCTCTGCCTTGCCTACTGGAAATCAGGAAGCAAGGAAAGAGGGTATACTGAAGTCAAATATTTTGGACAAGTATATTAGGGGAGTGAAACAGGTTTCTGGTAAGGTGCTCTGGTCTCAAATAACAAGTTGGATGCAGGAAAAGTGTTTTGTTTATGTAGTGGACGTTTGAAGAATTTGAGATTAATGCTCAAGAGATTTTTCCATATCCTTAACAGTTTTGTTTCAAAACTAAAAACAATGCTACTGTCACTGAAGGCATGGGTGTTTTTATAGTTCATTGAACTTTTATCACTGTTCAGAGTATAAAAATAATAAAACACTACCTCTAAATGCATGTACTATATACTTAACAGAACAGATAATCAAATTGCTCAGAATATGATGTTATAGTCACAAAAATGATAATATTCCCATTGCTTTAAAACAGCTGGTATGGCAGTTGTTGTGCAACCCTGCATGCATATCCACAACCGTTCCTTCTGATGTAAGCCCTACTGAACTCTTACACAGGATGAAGCTTCTACCCAACCTTGTATCTAATGATAGGGGAATGATATTTTGAGAGATGTGGCATTAATCATATTAGAGTATGGCTCTAAATCATTAAAACTTGCATTTCTCAGATATTATGCCTTACATAAAGGCAAGATGCAATTTGTCAATGGAATAAAAATTATCTTTTGACAATAAATGCAGTATGGTCAAACTAAACGTTTGTTTGTAATTTACCATACTACAAAGAAACCACAGAACTGGAAGCACAAGTATAGTTCTGAATCTGGTCCCCTAGGGCTATGTCTTACACAGCAAAGAAAAACCCCAGCTGCCCAATGCCAGCTGACTCAGGCTACGGGGTTGTTTCGTTGCTGCGTAGACTTTCAGCCTTCTGCTCTGAGACCCTCCCACCCCCCAGAAAGTCTACACAGCAATGAAACAGCCCAGCAAGCCCGAGTCAACTGGCATTGGCCAGCTGCGGGTTCTCTTAGCCGTACAGACGTACTCTCATAGACCAAAAGGTGACCATTACGGAGCCTTTGTCGTACATAAATCCTATTCTACTCTCTAGAGTCTTGTGTTCTTCAGTCAAAAAAATATACATCTTCTACTCGGGTTGGGAGAAAAAACATTTAAAATACATGGGATTAAAATATTCAGAATAGATTTGTGTTTCAGAAGGAAAGGTCGATATATTAAAGCCACCAGCTACAGAATCTTTCATACAAGATCTATAGGCAAGGCTCTAAATGAAGGATGTAGGCATTATTGCCCTCTCAAGCAATTACCTGTAGTTTTGCTAGCTTCTTCCCCCAACAGATTTCTTTAGAAATCTGAACTGTTTTATGGTTCCTCAAAGTGGACATTACACCACCTTTGCATGTCTGGTGAGTTTATGTTACCCATCATATAGTTCTTTGTACTCTGCATTATGAACATATCATTATTCCCCTGGATATTTGACCACCACCACGCACTGAAGCCATGAAATTATTGTAAAGCAGCCTTTATGATGTATCTGCTTCTTTGCTTATTACTGTCACATTTTCCTGCAGTAGCCTCCAAAACCTGATCTCAAAAGTCCTTCTGAGTTGGGGCTCAGTTTCTTTGTTCCTCACCATACTTCTCCCTCCAGTCCACTGTAGTTCTTACCTTAAGGGTTAAGAATCCTAAAATAATTGTAATTGTAGGCTCAAACAGACACGGTGATAAATCAGATTAAAAAAAAAAAAACCTTTAAGATTGGTCTTCAGTGGCCTAGTGAACGCAGAGATAACTGCCACTAAAATCACTTAACAGAATGTCCTGGGAACATGTCAGTGTTCCAGAGGAGTTGCTTCTGTACCTTTTTTTTTTTTTTTTTTTTTTTTTTTAAAATTTAACTTATCTGAAGAACAAATGTCAAAGTTTCATAATATCCCTAACTAAAATCTATCTTATGGCATGCGTGCTGTGTACTGAAAGGTTTCTGAACCTTCAAGCAGAACACAAATTGGGTACATGGTGCTTTGATGAAAAATGCACACTCAGACAAGCCATTACAGATGTAAGTCTTCCACAGCATGATTAGCCCTTACCCTACACATCAGATCTATTACTTCAAAGAGTAGCATTACTTCAGAGACATTGCAAACTGTTCTGTATTCTCAGAGCAGCCTAGATAGGAGGAGTAATAAGGCCCTGGGAACAAAGAACAAACACACCCGATCATCAAGACAAAGCTGAACAGTCATTTTAGAGGTCCACATTATCAGATGCTACAGGAAATCTGAAAGCATGAAGACCTCTACAAAACGTGAGTGATAGTTTAGCAGAACAAGAAGTTGCACAAAGTCTTTCCTGAATTCACAAAGAACTTTTACAACTCATTATTAAAACAGACAACACATAGTACCAACTGAGGATTTGCCTCATTATTTCTTCAAAGGGGAATGAGGTGGGGGGGGGGGGGGGGGGGGATATGCAAGGCTCTATGAACTGCATATAATTTTGACATATTCTTACTAGCCTCTCCCTTTCTTGTGGCAGGATTCTATCACTCAGACAGAGGCAGAGTTATTTCCTATGAAGGATTTTACTAGCTATAGTGCTCTCAAAATTTCCCTTCAGTAATAATTGTTGGAAGACAGCAGCTCTTACTGTATCCAATGAGTCAAAGAACAGGTAGTATTTCAGTTCAACGGTCATCTATTTACAAGACTATTGTGCCAATCTTTAGTGGATAAGCAAATTAACCAGTTTCAGAAAGACTCATTTTATTCCCATTTATTGCTATAAAGAGTTAGCACATCAATGTTTCTGCTCTCACCAAGTCTTGTTTACTGAATTTCTACTTTACACAGAAGGTCACAGTTATACCATGAGCCAGATAAAGACTGTTCTAAATTAATGATGCTGAATGCATCAAAAGCTAGGGTAATTATGAAGCATCTCTAACCAGCCTTCTGTCCAATGACCTTTAGTACATTTGAAAGGATTTAGATCAATAAGTGGAACAAATAATTTAGTGCAATTCTCTGGAATGATGGTGAATTTCCTCCCCTTTATGACAGTTGTCTTTTGGGCTTTAGATTGCTCTGGATCTTCTAGGGTTATTCAACAGTGCCAAATATTAAGAAATTTACGCTTAACCTTTTCTTTAACTGCAGTCATCACTTAGGTTATATTTTATATAAAAACTGATCAAAGAAAGCCCTACAAGGCAAATGGTTTCTGCTCTCCATTCACTCATGTTGTAGGAAGAAAAAGCCAAAATCAGCACACTCTCTGAGAGAGGGGAGAAGAACCCCACTACTATCTTTAGCACCATAAGATTTATTAAATTACAGAGCTTTCTTGTACAATAAAATTTATTCAATGCAGCTTAAATTTTTCATAAGTGGCTATGATTGTTGATGCTTCAATTTTTCAGAGTATAGGAGCTCAACACTTTGTGAGAATCAGGCCTTTTCAATAAGTCTTGAGCTGGGCATCCAAAAATTAAGGCACCCCAAAATCACTAGTCATTTTGGAAAATGTAGGCCATGTCTACTTTAAAGCCATGCAGATACAAAATTCTAAGCCAAGTAAATATTCTAACACATGGGTTTCAAAACTAATATTTTCAGTATCAGTTGATTACAAAAACAAACTTGCTGCTTGACACACTTTGTTTATTCAAAAACAGACTTATATTTCCAAAACAGACAGCTTAGCAATACCAGTCAGGTTACATGGAACCTGCCCTTCATGGATTTGTTCTCAGGAAGAGGAGCTAAACATCAAATGGCTGGATATGAAGAGGAGTGTACAAGAAGCTTCAGGAGACCATCCCGCTCTAGATATGTATTTAACTGCCACTGCCAGCAAAGGGAGTTGTGCGCGCTTGTGTGCAACGAAGGGTAGATATAATCCTAAATCTGCAATATTCTACTGTGCACCTTTATTCTTAATGGAAGAAAACTCGTTTCTCTGTTGTTCTGTTCCGAGTGAGTGCAACGCATTAATGTTTTGTAATGTTATATTTTATAAACACACTATATTTGACATGACACACACTAAACAGCTCTGAACAGCTTGTCGTTCCTCAGGATAAGAAACTTTTTATATGATGGAGACAAAGGCAACACTGATTAAGGATCAATACAGATTATTTATACGTACAAAAGACATACATTTTTAACAAACTACAGGTGTCTTGTCTGAATAGCTTTTCTACCCTCACTAAGAGCGATAGGTAAGTTTGGCTAGAGATGTACAGAGAGGTAAATACACACGTGCTGTAAAACAGTGATTAATCCCAGGTCTCCCAAGTCCTAGGTAAGTGCAAAAACCTGGACCATCCTTCCCCTGGTCTACTGTAAAGCAAATCCACATGATGATCATGCATCTCCTCATTTGATCAACTTGAAAAAGTCACTTTTCTGAGTTTTTTTTTTTAAAACCTGTTGTGGTTACAAGCAACACCTATGATTCCTAAGATAGAAATGGGAGAGGAGCTAGTACATAAGATAATTAAGATGTGGTCCATGATATGAAAAGGTTGAGATTCACCCCTCCACTAGAATGTTGCTAACTTAACATTAAAAATTACTATAAGTTGCTGAAGCCTGCCCAGTCTTATAACTGAAAAGTGTCATTTATAGTTTAGCTTGCAATTTTTCAGAACACAGCACCAATTGGCAAAACAATTTTGATTTATTTCCAATAATTTCGCTTCACGCTACAGATCAATTTAAAAATATTCAAACCATTTAATTGTTAAAAAAAACAAACCCCTTCAGTTTCAAAGTGACTGAAGATCTTGGTTTCTGCTGTGCAGAGGGAATGAAAAAACTAGCAGTTTCAGGTGTTGAATTGTCTTCAAAAAAATGCAATCTTCCATCCTGAAGTGCTTTTAACACTCTGAAGCACAGCTCCTAATGAATGTGTAAAACAGTGTATGCCATGCTGACTGCTAAAAACTTAATTTGTTCTTCCAATAAAAAATAAGTTCAGTTCAAGATAAGGAATGACTGAAATGACAACACACTACCTTCAATTTGAGATGTCAAATTGCTCTCATTTTGCTCTATTGTTAAGAGCAAGACTGTGATGCTGAAAAAACAAGGTGCTCAGATATGATAAACCTGAAATGTAAAATACTGTTGAAGAGAGCCAACTTGGTTCAATTTTGACTATGTAACTATAAGCTGCATAATTCCAACCATCTCACCTTGAACTCCACGACCATCATGTAAAGGGAAGCAGACTGTGGCAGGACAGTGACACTGTTTGTGAGGTGGGCTGCCACAGCTGTCCTAGCATACAGGAAGTATAGGTTGTGCCATGGTAACAGGCTTGTAGTGAAAAACGGTTCTCCTATGAGGACTGAGACCTTGACAAAAAGGAAAGGCAAAGGCATTTAAAAAAAACCCCTCAAATAAGCAAGCAATTTACAGAACTCCTAACTTGTCATATTGCAATGTTTAGTACGTAAAGCCATCCAAAAGTGGGCCTCCCTGTTTCTGCTGCATATTCTGTACTGCAGAATAGACAAGTGTATCTGATTTTTTAGAATCCACTGGTAAACAAAGGTATTTTCCTATAATACTAAGTGTGAGGACAATTTAATTATGATTAGATGTGAAGAGAGTTTTGTAACTGAATTCTGATAATCTGCAGTATTTGAACTTAAGGATGTGAGCAAGCAACACTTCTAAACAGTCTTTGACCCTGGGTTCAGGATATTTAACAAAAAACTGTTCCATGTAGCGCTCGTCCACATATAAAAGTTGTGCCACTTTGGCTTTAACTAATCCCCTAGTGTAAATGCAGTTACACTGGTACAGATGTACTAACAACAGGATAGCTTATTCTCATGCAAGTATAAGGTACCTTTATGCCAGTAGAACTACGGCCTTGCTAGGGGTTGGTTGTAGAACTCTTGTGGTTAAAAATAAGTCAGCACACTAACCAACAGTTAGTATTACCATAACACCTAGGAGCCCTACTCATGGATCAGGATCCCATTGTGCTAGATCCTGTACACAAACAGAACAAAGAGCTGGTTCCTGGCACAAAGAGTTTAGAACTTATATATAAAACATGATATTGTTTTATCCAACAGGATGATGGATATTGACAGGCAGAGGATCACAAGGAAACAATGAGACAATACTGGTCAGCATGAGAGGCAGTGGTCTCAGCACACCAGTCACTTAACCAGTGTCAAGTTTTTTGTGGTCATCATGGCAAAGGAAAATTTTAAAAGGATGGTTCTGAAGGGGGATGAGGGAGCATTGCAGGTGTTTACAGGAAACTCTTTCCAAGCATGAGAGGCAGCGTGGGAGAAAATATAAAGGAGCTCGTTTAGAAATGTAACAAGTGAGTGATGGAGGCTGGCATCATGGGCCAATCAGAGGCAGGAGTCAACTTCTCAGTGAATAACAGAGGATAGGCAAAGTGAGGATAGGCCATAAAGGGTCTTGAAAATGAAGACAAGTAGCAAAAGTTTGATGCAACGGACAAGGGGGAACCAGCAGAGTGATGTAAAGGGGGCATGGCACAGTGAAATCAACAGGTTAGGAAAATGATCTTTGCAGATACATTCTGAAGGGATATGAGTGAAGACCAGGCCAGATTTATTTTCCAATTGGACAGAATCTGGACTACCTACTCACTGTTACACTACGGACATGAAGAGAATGGACAGACTGCTTTGGTTTTAACAGAATTGATTTAACAGCTATTCAATCCCAATAGAAAGGAAAGGTACTTTTCAGTCTGTTTATTATTAGTGTTTTTAGAGCCAAAACAGGGCAAGTGTTACCTACCTTTTTATCTTCCAAATCAGAAGCGGTCAGTAATTCAGGACGTTTCTCTATTATTTTAATTTTATCTCCTACATGGTTGGCTTTAAATATCTTGAAGAGAAAAGTAAGTCATTTATACTTTTTCTTTTAGTACAGCTTTGAGTGTTTCATATTTTGACTTTTGAATAAGCTACTATTTTAAACAATGTTCTGAAGATGGAAACCATGATCTGGAAGGTAAATTCATAAACCCAAACCAATTAGTGGTTCTTCTCACCATGTGAGCATTCAGTAAACAAAATACCAGAATATTGACAACCTTCATTTGATATTCACAAAGGAAAATACTTTTGAAATATATATGATTTTATTTTAGTTAAGTAATGATATATCTACAGACACCTTGTTTCTGGGTATGAGTGATTAAAATTTAAGTAAAAACTATGCCACACTACATCAGACCATTGATATATTACATCAGTTATCTGGCCTTTGTCAGGGCCTATGCCTGATATTTCACTAAGACAGGAGTCAGCAGATAACACTGCACCAAGCTTCAGTAAGTGTTCTGTTTGTGTGGCATATGTTTATGTTGGAGACTTCCTGCTGTTAATAGAAGAATCACTAAATGTCTACCCTACTGTAATTTTTACATGTATCTATACATGTAAACACTATACATATAAACACTTTTGTTTAATGATCAGAACTGTATTTTGTTACCAGAAGTTTGTTATCACCATTAGTTTCTCATTTTTAAGGTTGGAATCATAGGACTGGAAGGGACCTTGAGAGGTCATCTAGTTCAGTCCCTTGCACAGTATTATCTAGACCATCCCTGACAGGTGTTTGTCCAACCTACTCTTAAAAATCTCCAATGATGGAGATTCCACAGCCTCCCTAGGCAATTTATTCCAGTGCTTCACCACCCTGACCGTTAGGAAGTTTTTCCTAATGTCCAGCCTGAACTTCCTTTGCTGCCATTTAAGCCCAATTGCTTCTTGTCCGATCTGCAAAGGGTAAATGAGAAGCCCACACCTGGACACCACCATAGAAAAACTACAGGAGTATTTGTGGCAACTATTTTTCTTTAATGCAGACACTGCAGTCTGGAAACTTCGCAAATGCGAATGGTTCTCTATGTTCTTCACAAAGTCAGAGACGGACATTTCTCAGGACAAAGTTCTGAGTCAGCAAGGAGATATTAGCTAGGGTTGAGGACCATATCAACACTTCATGCTTCAGGGATTAAATCAATCTCCATTAGCGATTAGGACGAGACCTTCACGTGGGGGCAGATTATCCTCCAACTACCTACTGCACCGTGTGTTGAAGCATCTGGTGCTGGCCAATGTCAGAGGCAGGATACTGGACTAAGGGTCAGATCGAATATGGCAATTCCAATGGTCCCAGTGTTAACTGGAGTCACAAGCATAAACCTCAGTACAGAAATGACATTATCCCCAAATTTATTTTCCTTATAGTGCCTTACAACCTTGAAGAAATGATGTGAATACTGATAGCTGTTTCCATATGTATCACAAACACACTGCAATACATAGGAGATGCTACTATACTAGAATAATCTGCTTTATTACTAAGGAACCTAAGCATCAGATATCAGAGGTCAATAAATCAACTATATAAATTTTTAGACTTACTGACATCTCCTGAATTCTCTTAGCCATAAGAACGGCCATACTGGATCAGACCAAAGGTCCATTTAGCCCAGTATCCTGTCCTCTGACAGCGGTCAATGCCAGGTACTTCAGAGGTACTTCAATGAACAGAACAGGTCATCACCAAATAATCCATCCCCTGTCAGCCATTCCCAGTTTCTGGCAAACAGAGGCTAGGGACACCATCCCTGCCCATCCTGGCTAATAGCCATTGATGGAGCTATCCTCCATGAATTGATCTAGTGCTTTTTTGAACCCTATTACAGTCTTGGCCTTCACAACATCGTCTGACAGGGAGTCCCACAGGTTGACTGTGCATTGGATCATGGATGAGTACAGAATGCATGGATTAATAGTCCTTCTATATCAAAGCCCTTTTCAAAAGTAGATGCTAATAGCCACATTTTACAGAAAAATGAAACAGAGAAAGTGACTTATCATGGTCACATAACAAGCCAGTATCAGAGCTGGGAATAGAAACCCATCTCCCCACTCACTGGACCATACTGCCTCATCTCCTAATGTAGTAGTGCGCCTGATTCTGCGAGATACTGAACACACTCCACTCCCATTAGAATCAATCACCTCTAAGGTGGCACTCACCCTTTTGCAGAGTCAAGGACATTAATTGCATACTGTGACCTCATTAGAGCATTGTGGATATCATAATGAGTCCAATCACTTTGTAGGTCATCTGACCTCTCAGCTACAGATGGTCTAGCTCCAAAGTATCAATAATACTGCTGCCAACCACATTTGGTTTTGGAGGACAGATTGTTTTTGGAGGGAGGGAGATGGAGGAAAAAGATGGTCAGTTAGACACAGCTTCTGCTCAGTATGTCAGTTTTGTAACACCGACAATTTTATTCTCAAATCGTCACTGTTTCAACAGTAAGGGGACATTCTGAACACTGACTACTAGAAAATCTGAAGGCAAATTCAACAGAATTGAATGACTGATGCCACTTTGGTATAATACACAATTTTTCCAAGGAAGTCTTGTCAAATTGGATGACCAAATATGTTAAAGTGGATTTCATCTCTGGATTGCCAATGCAACCATGACCATCGTTTTTTATCTGGCATGCCGTGTGTGCTGGACTTCATGAGACTGTGAAACCAATAGGGAATCAACTTATTTGTTTAAGTAAAAGGATTAACTACTCACTTTCTCCATGAGACAATGCGATACTGCAGAGTTCTCTACTGTAAACACCTAGAGAGAATACCATATAATCAATCATACTGGCTTAATCACTCAAAATGCATTAAAAATGACTTCATATATATTCAGTGTTATGGTCTGGTGGCATGCTCATAAATATCCAAGTGAACTAAACATGCTCATTTTTAGCTCATGACAGCAATATATGTTTCACTTTTCTTTGTCTCTACAAAACTACAAGTTAAACTTTGCTTGCACAGCTGTAAAATGAACACAATTTGACTGTAGAACATTGATATTTGTTCTAGTCTTTCCCCACAGGAAAATCCATCTTATTTTCTTAAAATTAAATTGCAACAGAACCTCATTAATCCAAACTCTAGTTAATTGCAAATCCAAATATCCACACTACACAGATTTCAGAATTTGCAGTTTATTGAAGCAGAGACTACCAAGATTCTGGTACAGTTGGGGTTGGGAAGGACAGATCACACTCCCTGTGGGATAATAGATGTGTCATTATGTCAGTTCCTGGTCCCACTCCAGTACTTAATGACCACCTGAAACAGGGATAGGGCACTTATAACTGGCCATAATGCCAGTGCTCCACCACTACTGGGTCTCACTCCTTGAGTGTGGCTTCCTATGATCCTACTGTACTAGTTGGAAATACCACTGAAACGCATTACAGCATACACACCTTTTGACTTATGGGTCCCCAGTCTAGACTTAGTCAAAATTTTTCTATATTTGACATCTCATTAGTTCTCATTTTTTCTTCTTTAGAGCTTGTTATTAAGCTATAAGCGCTCTCCAAGTCTGGTGCACTTGAGAGATCTTTACATGTGTTTAAGTATTTCAAAGGAAATGAAGCGTATACCCACCCACCTGCCATGCCCAGAGGACAGCTTTACTTCACTCTGCATATCAAATTTGGACGAAATTGCCACCTGAATCCTCCATAGTTATGCCACTGCTTCCATTATTAGTCATGACTGAAGAAGACACCCAACTGTACACTTCTACCCCACAGAAGACCCTCGCTATAATCCTCCAGAGCACCAAGATGAGTTTCTCACAAATGGAAGACAGGTAGCAGCCACACACCAGCCTGTTGTCAGCCCAGGATGAGTCACAAATGAAGCTATGTGCATAGCTGAATAACACCAGATCATGTGTGTAATTTGGGCTTTGAGAAGTCGTGGAGAATTGTTGCCAGCCACTTAACTCACTGGAGTAGTGCAGCCATCATTCTTCTGCCAGACAAAAGCAAAATACTTGTATTCGCCTATTAAAGGACTTTTGTTTTGCCAGATATCTGTGCCTAAATGGCAAAACAATGTTGAATACTTTCTCTCTCACTGCATCTTTTATGATTGTTAGTTTAGGCATCAATTAGCTACAGCCTGCAGCTGTGAGAATGTCTGAGCACCTACAGCAAACTCAAGTGTTCAGTGTGTACTAACTAGGGACATCAAAGTACTATTGAAGAGGGAACATTCCCTTCCCCAATCAGGGGATTACTTTTTAGAGCACAATTTTCAGAAACTACCTTAGAGACTGAAATTAATCACTGTTCATTTTTGGGTCATCATCCTTGCTGCTGATTACAAACAATTTAATTAAATTAATTTCAACAGTTGCAAGGAAAAGTGCTGGGCAATCTGGGTGTTTTGGAATCATGAGCTAGTTAGTTTTTTGAAGAGTCACTGGAATAGGCTACCCATGGTTATGCTCACTAGACTAGAACTTAACATGTCAAAATCTCAGGTTCTGTCAAGTAGGGGGATGTAGTGGGGACTATATTGCTGTGACTGATTAGGGACTCTGCAGTTTTATTATGCACAGCCTTTTTACACTTACACTGTAGATGTAGATTTCTTAAACACTGCCCAATTATCAACTCCACAGAGCTGCATTATTTACTTTCCTCCACTAATTCACTCTCATACTTAGAGATTAGTGAAGGTATTAAAAAGTTTAATTAAAAAACCCTTAAAAAAAAAGAAGGAGTGAGAGAAAAGGTTTGGGCCTCAATCCACACATAGGTGGATCCCACAGATGGATCATCTAGCAAATAGCATAAGAAACTCATACCTGGGGTGATGAGATGTACCCAGGAATTACGTAAGTTTCCAGCTACTCAGTCTCAGAGCGAAGTATGTTTTAATTTGAATGACCCTGTCAGAAAATGAAACTAGTGGCATCACAACAGCCCAACTGGGTGTGCAACATGTAGGTAACATTAAATACTTTGAGTACTGGGTGTACCTCACTGCTACACTCACTCCATTTCTCACTAGAGAATAAACCTAACCACTCCAGAATAGCAAAGGAACGGTAAGCAACAAAAGGAGAAAGTTACCTACTCTTCTCACAGTGAAATGAACATTAACAGCAAGAGGGGTAATTCAGAAAGGAACCAATGAGGAAGCGCAGCACACAGCTGGAGCCTTTGGCTACAGTTTGGTTATAAGTAACAAAAAAATGGCAGCTGCTCCTGCTGTATAATCTAGAGTTTGGCTGTTACATACAGCTGAAGTTCACCTCCACTGCTGATCTAGTGAATTGGACCTGAATATTACTAAAAATCAACACTGAAATGTTCCAGAGGACTGAAAACATCTGTCTAAAAAACAAAGACCAGAAAAATCAACTGGAAGCAGTGAAGCGTTGTACCTTCTCTGCTCCAAGATACTGAGCCAGCAGAGGAAGAAGGCTGCCGTCACTGATGCAGAGGCAAATACTGTCTTTTTCCAGCACCTGCAGAAAATAAGACAAGTTGTCATCATTATTCTTATTCCAGATTAAAAAGTTTTCAGATAAAGAATTTCTACACTAGCTTGTTTGTCGAAACTTAAATTTTGGCTAAGACATTCCTCTAAGAAGATAGGGATTTGGGGAGCTAAAAACCAAACCAAGCCAAAAAAATATCATCTGCAAGAGTTTTCTCCAAGCAGAAATTCAGAATAGAAGATTTTAAGAGGCGTACCAGAAATGTTTATATCACCCCCAGAGTAGGTTGCAGAGAACTTACTACTCATCACACCCGTACAAAACTCATGTTTTAATTTCCTCTTGCAGTTACTAAGAGCCTGTGTCTCTTAGGGACTATTCTCAATAGCAGGGACTCTTTCATAAATAAATTACAGAACTAGAATGGGTTCACATTTATAAGGCCTATGGACATCCGCAGTTCAAAATAATTTGATACTAGATATTTCATGACTAAGTTTGATTTACAGCTGTGTTTCTAGCTCAGACAAAATGCAGTGTGCATTGTGAACAAACCTAGAACATACTCCCTTTGGAAAGGGAGGTGAACCACCCACTATTGGAGTGGAAAGATGCACATGGACACCCTGGTAGAGAGAGCTGGAGAGAGAAAGATGACGCCATCATGAGTGTGGAAGAACCTCACTCACCGTCATCAGAGCCTGGATGTACTGATTTGTTCGGTTCTGATCATTCAGCTCTCCAAAGCGTGGCCTGTTCCAAAGCAGATGAGCCTGACAGCTACAAAGAGGACTCCCAACATAGGCATCTTTTTTGTCCTCTTCATTTCTAAAATACAATATGAAAAACCTTGTATGCAAGGTGGTTGTAGCTGTGTCAGTCCCAGGATATTAGAGACACATGGTGGGTGAGATAATATCTTTTATTGGTGAGTGAGACAAGCTTTCAAGCTTACAGCTCTGTGCAAGTTCAAAAGCGTGTCTCTCTCTCACCAACAGAAGCTGGTCCAATAAAAGGTATTACCTCACCCATCTTGTTTCTCATGAAAAACATTGACTCGCGTATCAGTTATCCGCTGTTTCCAATCAGCGAATGTGTGTGTTCTAACCAATACATACTTGGAATACAGATTGCAGTTTACTAGTCATGCTTTCCTGAGGATTTTTTTTAATCTCTGTATTTTTTCATCCAATACGATCAAGCTTGTAACTGGCCTTCATTTTTAAAAGCATGAGCATCCTGCTGACTTCTATGGGAGAGACCAAGTGCTCCGACAGTGTGAAAAAAATCAGGCTGCTCGTTTAGGTGCCTAATTATGGACAAAGTCGTCTAACTTTAGGCACCTGCTTTTAAAAGTCCTGTCCCCTGTTGTCATTATGACTTAAATACTGAGTGAGTTCCTCTGTCTTCACCATGAAGTTGGTGGTCTTGCCAAATTGTGTGGGACTTACACATTAGCTGCTTTCATGCTCCCGTCATGATTTACTTGGACTTTCTAACCTTATCATAAGAATTATAAATTATAAGGCCAGAAGGAACAACTGTGATCATCTAGTGGGACCTCCTATATGACAGAGGCCATAGGACCTCTCCGAATTCATTACTGTTTGAGCTACAGGGTCCTGTTAGGAGTGGAGAAGTGTCCAAGGACACTCTTGTTCCTCTGTCACAGAACACTGAAGACAGACATGCTAAGTACCAGAGACAAGGCAAGGTCCCTTAGAAGCTCAAACTGTGCTCTAGCTACTGAGCATATTTTTCTACTCCAGTCCCACCGAGTGGCTTTCTGTTATTTGCTAGATGTTTACCCTACACCATAACTTAAGTGATATTGCTATACGTAAATAGGAAATATATAATGGTAATGAGGAACCTACAAATTCAACCCTCCACTATGAAACCTGGCGAAGTAAGTAATGACTTTAGTTTCTTGCCTTCATCATTCCCCAAAATACCCAAGCTGTACAAGCAGCAGCACAGACCCATAACTTCACGTCATTAGTTTGAGCACCAGCTCCTCTCCCTCACATCTATAGTTACCTGGCCTTCTGGAGCTTATACCACACGGAATATTCATCACGGTATGCAGTCAGGTACACATTCTCACCCTGAAGAACTGGTTCCTCATTTGGAAGAAAATATACACACTGCATCCAATGATCTCTCCACTGGAAAGGTTTGAACAACAAAAACCCAGGTATTTGTTTGTAAGTAATTAAAAGTGATCTTCATTCAACAACAAATACTTGAGTTTGGGCCAAACAGAAGTTATCCCAGTTCTAGTAAGCATAGGCAGGACTTTGCAATACCAGTCAGTAAATGAATGAGCGTGACAAACATTGTTCTATTTCAATAGCACTGAGAAAGAGGTGGATGTTGTAACTGCAGATGCTTACACAGATGATGTCTTATGCCAAATGGACCCCAAACCCATACAAATAGCACTTATAAAGTGCAAGAGAGGGCTAACCTCCTCCCACCCCCCATGGCAACACATGCTAGCCTAGTGGTTTTCAAACTTTTTTTCTGGGGACCCAGTTGAAGAAAATTGTTGATACCCGCGACCCAACGGAGCTGTGATGAGGAGTCTGGGGTGTGAGAGTGGCTCACAGCTGGGGTGCAGAGGTGAGGCCAGGAATAAGCGGTTCAGGGTATGGGAGGGAGCTCTGGGCTGGGGCAGGGCGTTGAGATGCGGGAGGGGGTCAGGCTCTAGGCTGTGGCCAAGGATGAGGGGTTTGGGGTGCAAAAGGGGGTCAGGGCTCTTGGCTAAGGGCGCAGGCTCTGGGGTAGGGCTAGGGATGAGGGGTTTGGGCTGCAGGAAGGGGCTCTTGGTTTGGGAGGAGGAGCTCAGGGCTGGGGCAGGGAATTGGGGCACGGGCTTACCTCCGGCGGCTCCTGGTCAGCGGCACAGCAGCGGTGCTGAGGCAGGCTTCCTGCCTGTCCTGGCACTGCAGAGGCTCAGTGCGGCTCTCACTCGCAGGCACTGCCCACCCCGAGCTGCCATTGGCTGGGAGTGTGGAGTCGGCGCTCAGGGCAAGGGCAGCATGCGGAGCCCCGTGGGCCCCCGCCTAGGAGCCAGACCTGATGCTGGCTGCTTCCGGGGTGCAGCGTGGTGTCAGAACAGGTAGGAACTAGCCTGCCTTAGCTGGGCAGCACCGCCGACGGGACTTTTAACAGCCCAGTCGACGGTGCTGATCAGAGCCGCCTCTACCCAGTGCCTGGGTCACAACCCGCGGTTTAAAAACCACTACACTAGCCTATCAGCACTTCCACATGCTTTCCGACTGTCTGCATCGTCCAGATAATGAAACCATCTTCTGAAAAGACTGTTTCAGACAACATTTGAGTTTCAAAATCCTTATGGAACATTGCAAGGCTTCTAAGATGGCCATTATCATGTCTGCTTTTTAACTTTCATTCAATGCAGAGGGAATGCAGGTAGCAGTTTTCATTAGCCTTTTCCCCTTCATTTTTGTCAGTTTCTCTATTGTCGTAATAGTAAATATATTCCTCGAAATGCAAGTCTGTGCTCTGATAGTGATTAATACAAATATAACTTCAACCCAATACTGGCATATAAACTCACTACTATAACCTTAGCTAACATTATCCCTTAAAGATTTAGTACAAAGATTATGCTACCAACACAAAACACAGGTGAATAATCCCCATCCTGGTTACAATACTAAAACTAAAGAAAATAATTCATTTCAGAAAGCCTTATTTCATGGAGGCAAGAATCAAGTATTAAGAATTATAACTGAAAGGAGAAATGAATTTTTAATACTTATATTACAAAAGTGAAGGTGGTCTTAAAATAGGTGGGCTTTTTGGTTAGCATACATTTAATATGCATATTTAGAATTTTGCAATAAACAGAGTGCTAGTCAAGTTACTAGACTTCAAGAGCCACCTGCTCAAGCAAGTCACCACACCCATGTCATTGAAATAAAGAACATTACATGTCTTTATTTAAAATAATAAATGGATGGTGGAAATTTACCAAGACCTTACCTGAACATCATTAGAGGTGGGTTGTATCCAGGATGGTGCCATAGTACATTTTATCGTCCCAGAGGGGTCCATGTCAACATCCCACCAGGAGAGGATCACTTGTGCCATGCCAGATTTTATGGGCTCCAATTTTGCTGTGTAATAGGTTGAGGAGCTGTTTACTTGCTTACTGAAATCCACACTGCACAGAGAAGCATCAGTTGTACTCAAATATATTTTAAATCACATATATTCATTCGGACAGTTATGCAACCTTAAGCGTGTGTGTTTTGGAAAATGCAGCAAGTAGAAGAATAAACATGGGGAGAGGAGGGTTTAAGTAATATTATACAAATGGGACTGAGACAATTTAAAAGCTGTAAAAATTGCTACCCTGAAATCAAACCATACACTAAATTTCAGCAACAGAAAGAAAATAAAAATGTCACCTAAGTATTATTCAAATGTTCAATGTCAGCTCATCCCAAACTTTGCTTGCCGTCAGCTTCTTCAGCTGAATAATATGGGGTTTTTTGGAAGGCGTAACAAAGATTTTATTTATTTTTACTACAAAGTCTGTCCCTCACCTGAACATAGTTACAACATCGCTGAGGATAGTGAAGTCACTCCGAGGCACCTGGTTTAGCTGGATATCATAGACAGAAGGAACACCAGGACAGTTCTCTATTTCTGAAGGGAAGACAATAATTTTCTCATCATCTTCTGCTTGGATGTGAACAGGAAATAGCTTGTTCCAGGACCACATTCTTTTGGATTCCACTAACTGGGCATATACTCTTGCCCTGTGAGGCACTGCCTCACTTCCTTCCTAAGCATTTAAAAACAAAGAGTAAATGCATTCAACAAAGCTGAGTTACTAACATGCAAGGAAAATAAAATAACTTATTTTGAAATAGTCCTGTGGCACCTTATAGGCTAACAGACATATTGGAGCATAAGCTTTAGCGGGTGAATACCCACTTCGTCAGATGCATGTAGTGGAAATTTCCAGAGGCAGGTATAAATATGCAAGCAAGAACCAGGCTGGGGATAATAAGGTTAGTTCAATCAGGGAGGATGAGGCCCTCTTCTAGCAGTTGAGGTGTGAACACCAAGGGAGGAGAAACTGCTTTTGTCATTGGCCGGCCATTCACAGTCTTTGTTTAATCCTGAGCTGATGGTGTCAAATTTGCAAATGAACTGAAGCTCAGCAGTTTCTCTTTGAAGTCGGGTCCTGAAGTTTTTTTGCTGCAGGATGGCTACCTTTAAATCTGCTATTGTGTCCAGGGAGATTGAAGTGTTCTCCTATAGGTTTTTGTTTATTGCCATTCCTAATATCTGATTTGTGTCCATTTATCCTTTTACGTAGGGACTGTCCAGTTTGGCCGATGTACATAGCGGGGGCATTGCTGGCACATGATGGTGTATATTACATTGGTGGACATGCAGGTGAATGAACTGGTGATGGTGTGGTGATCTGGTTAGGTCCTGTGACGGTATGGAGGCATGAAGGTAGGCATAGCAGTCGATGGGTTTTCGGTATAGGGTGGTGTTAACGGGACCCTGCAAGGTGTTAACGTGACCGTCACTTATTTGCACCGTGGTGTCTAGGAAGTGGACCTCCCGTGTGGATTGTTCCAGGCTGAGGCTGATGGTGGGGTGGACGCTGTTGAAATCATGGTGGAATTCTTCCGGGGTTTCCTTCCCATGGGTCCAGATGAGGAAGATGTCATCAATGTAGTGTAGGCAGAGAAGGGGTGTGAGTGGACGAGAGCTGAGGAAGTGTTGTTCCAGGTCAGCCACAAAAATGCTGGCATATTGTGGGGCCATACGGGTGCCCACAGCGATGCCACTGGTTTGGAGGTATATATGGTCACCAAATTTGAAATAATTGTGCGTGAGGATAAAGTCACAGAGCTCAGAAACCAGTTGTGCTGTTGTATCATCAGGGATACTGTTCCTGACAGCTTGTATTCCATCTGTGTGTGGAATCAGGTGCTGTGAGGTTTAATTAGCTAATTTTTGTAAAGTAAATACTAATGCCATTCTATATCTACAACAACAGACATTGGTGCCAAGCTTCAAGCTACATTCATTTCTTTAGTTTCATACTGAAGGTATCAGATCTACCTTAACTTTTGAAGGCAAATAACCACTAAGCTATAATCATCAATATAAAACTTACAATTGCAATGAGTTCAGGGGAGAAAAATAAGGACTCAAAATAAATGACAAAGGTTTGTGACAAATTATTTACCTAGTTAGAAATTAATACAGCCGATTGGTTCAGTAATATAACATACAAGGTCAAGTTCAATCCTCATGCAATGCCACAGAAGACAAAGGAATTACACCAGGGATGAATTCAGCACATTATCTACAACCATTCTCTTACCTGTACAAGATATTTGTGGGCGTGTTCATAGGATGGCAAAGCCCCTTCTCCTATCAGCTCTGTATCAAATAGTTCTGTTATCAG
Organism: Chelonia mydas; assembly: GCF_015237465.2. Lineage (NCBI taxonomy): Eukaryota > Metazoa > Chordata > Testudines > Cheloniidae > Chelonia > Chelonia mydas. The sequence continues at coordinate 9,804,452 of NC_051252.2, read as the reverse complement.
GATGTTTGCACGACACTGCATGTCTCCATCTAAAAAAACAAGTTAATACAATGATAGCCCGTGAGAGACTGTATGACCCTCCTACGAGGTGCAGCACTGAGCGTATGTGGGCTTGTCTACACTGGCAATTTACAGCACTGCAACTTTCTCGCTCAGGGGCATGAAACCCCCCCACGAGCGCAGCAAGTTTGAGCGCTGTAAAGTGCCAGTGTAAACAGTGCTCCCAGCGCTGGGAGCTACACCTCTTGTGGAGGTGGGTTATTTAGAGCGCTGGGAGAGCTCTCTCCCAGCACTCTGTCGTGACCTCAGAAGCCACGTTAAAGTGCTGCCACGGCAGCACTTTAGCGTTGCCAATGTAGACTAGCCCTAAGTCACGCAAAAGCTCATTTCTATAGTGATGTTCATATATCCATTGGGAAGCTTAAACATTAGATTCAGTGACTTCTCTTCGGGGGCCATACAATTCAAATGAAAAGTTCTGCTTTGTGTTTCAGGTTTCCAGAACACATTCCAGATTAAATGCATTTTTTTTTTTTAAATTAAGCTAAATTTGAAAAGTTAAACAGTGTGTCTCCTGGCAATTTTTAAGTACTTTAGTTAATACTTGATTTTATTCTTTGAGTTCTTCTCACCTGGCCCAACTGTGACTTCAGTGGAGTGCTTGTTGATTACCTTGATCTTGTCACTAAAGCCATTTTTCTCCACTATCTTCACTGCAGCAATAGCCATAGGAGTGAAGACCTTGAAATTAAATCAAGAATGCAACATGTTTAATAGGATTAACATCAGCATCTAATCACCACCACAAAATTAGTCTATTAACTAAACCTTGTTAAAGAAAATCCTTTATTTTAACCATACTGAAAGTCCTGTGAAAGTGTAGTACATTGTGGGAGTATTATTTTCTAAGGGTAAAATTCACTACCATGCACAGTAGCAGCATGAATCCTATGTACCATTTACACTTTCAAAACAGGGTGGAAGTGGGACATCAGAAGTGCATACGCCTTGCACTGCCTCTCTGTAGAGGAGTGAATGTCACCCTGTATGAAAAACCCACAATGTAAGTTATCTCCCACTGTGGCAGTCAGGCCAACTTTTCTAAGTTTTCAAAAGTGTGAGAAAGCTGTGTTGAGAAACTTTAAACAACAACATCTCATTTCTAGACTGAAGTTTATTTTAGAAGTTCCTCACATGAGACCTCCAAGACCTAACTGAACTGGGAACCAAAATAAGACTAACACTGAAACAAAGCAGGAGATCTTGTTAAAATTTGCACCTAGTAACAGTGTTAACAGTGGCAAAATACACTGCTTTCCATATCTACAGCTTCCATGGGAATTTTTTTTTTTATTCCTGCCAGAATGTAAGCGTGAAGACAGGGATGGAAAAAGCAACAGCTGCAGCACATCACTGGGCTAAAAATGAATGTGCTTAATACACACAGAGAATGTTTTAAAACAACAGCATCAATCTTTCTAACTAATTTCTATACTATAAAAGACTTAGTACTGGGAACTTTTAAATATCTGGTCTGGCTGAAGAACCTGATTGTTTAGGATTAGTCGCCAGTTTTGGATCTGATCCATCATTTTCAGAGCAGGTTAATGTGCGCCTAGTTTGCAGCATTAAATAAACTAAAAGGGTTGCTCCTGCTAAATTACGTTAAGCAAATGCAAAACTTTTGGAGCTACTTAGAATACTGAGCACTATTCCCAAATTGTGGTCTGCAGGCCATGAGTGATCTGTGGAGAGCTAGCTGGTTACATGGTGTTTCCAGCTGCTAACTTGCATAAAGATAACCTATTTAATGCATATTTAATGTAAGAACATAAGAGCAGCCATACTGGGTCAGACAAAAGGTCCATCTAGCCGAGAATCCTATTTTCTCACAGTGGCTAATGCCAGGTGCCCCAGAGGGAATGAACAGAACAGGTAATCATCAAGTGCATCCCCTGTTGCCCATTCCCAGCTTCTGGCAAAACAGAGGCTAGGAACACCTGGCTAATAGCCATTGATGAAACTATCCTCCATGAACTTATCTAGTTCTTTTTTGAACCCTGTTATAGTCTTGGCCTTCATAACATCTTCTGGCAAAGAGTTCCACAGACTGACTGTGCGTTGTGTGAAAAAATACTTCCTTTGTTTGTTTTAAATGTTCTGCCTATTAATTTCATTTGGTGACCCCTAGTTCGTGTGTTGAGAATGAACAAGTAACACTTCCTTATTGACTTTCTCCACACCAGTCGTGATTTTATAGACCTCAATCATATCTTTCCCTTAGTAGTCTCTTTTTCAAGCTGAAAAATCCCAGTCTTATTAATCTCTCCTCATACGGATGCCATTCCATACCTCTAATCATTTTTGTTGCCCTTTTCTGAATCTTTTCCAATTCCAATATATCTTTTTTGAGTTGGGACGACCACATCTGCATGCAGTATTCACGATGTGTGTGTATCCTGGATTTATATAGAGGCAATAGGATATTTTCTATCTTATCTATCCCCTTTTTAACGATTCCCAACATTCTGTTTGCTTTTTTGACTGCCGCTGCACACTGAGTGGATGTTTTCAGAGAACTATCCAAAATGACTCCAAGATCTCTTTCTTGAGTGGTAACAGCTAATTCAGACCCCATCATTTTATATGTATAGGTGGGATTATGTTTTCCAATGTGAATTACTTTGCATTTATCAACACTGAATTTTTTCTGCCATTTTGTTGCCCAGTCACCCAGTTTTGAGAGGATTCAGAGTAGCAGCCGTGTTAGCCTGTATCCGCAAAAAGAAAAGGACGACTTGTGGCACCTTAGAGACTAACAAATTTAATTGAATCGACTCATGAAAGCTTATGCTCAAATAAATTTGTTAGTCTCTAAGGTGCCACAGGTCCTCCTTTTCTTTTTCCAGTTTTGAGAGATCCTTTTGTGGCTCTTTGCAGTCTGCCTGGGACTTAACTATCTTGAGTATTTTTGTATCATCTGCAAATTTTTCCACCTGACTGTTTATCCCTTTTTCCAAGATTATTTATGAATATGTTGAGTAGGACTGGGCCCAGTACAGACCCTGGAGGACACCTCTATTTACCTCTCTCCATTCTGAGAACTGACCATTTATTCCTACCCTTTGTTTCCTATCTTTTAACCAGTTACTGATCCATGAAAGCACCTTCCCTCTTATCCCATGACAGCTTACTTTGCTTAAGAGCCATTGAGGAGGGACCTTATCAAAGTCTTTCTGAAAATCTAAGTACACTATATCCACTGGATCCCCCTTGTCCACATGCTTGTTGACCCCCTCAAAGAATTCTAGTAGGTTGGTCCTTTACAAAAACCATGTTGACTCTTCCCCAACAAATTATATTCATCTATGTGTCTGACAATTCTGTTCTTTATTATAGTTTCAATGAATTTGCCCAGTACTGAAGTCAGGCGTACCGGCTTGTAATCGCCGGGATCACCTCTGGAGTCCTTTTTTAAAACTGGCGTCACATTAGCTATGCTCCAGTCATTTGGTACAGAAGCTGATTTAGATGATAGGTTACAGACTACAGTTAGTAGTTCTGCAATTTCACATTTGACTTCCTTTAGAACTTTAGGTGAATACTATCTGGTCCTGGTGACTTATTACTGTTTAGTTTATCAACTTGTTCCAAAACCTCCTCTAATGACACCTCAATCTGGGACAATTCCTCAGATTTGTAACTTAAAAAGAATGGCTCAGCTTTGGGAATCTCCCTCAGATCCTCAGCTCTGAAGACTGATACAAAGAATTCATTTAGTTTCTCTGTAATGGCCTTATCGTCCTTGAATGCTCCTTTAGCATCTTGATCGTCCAGTGGCCCCACTGGTTGTTTAGCAGGCTTCCTGCTCCTGATGTACTTAAACATTTTTTTTGCTATTACTTTGAGTCTTTGGCTAGCTGTTCTTCAAATTCTTTTTTGGCCTTCCTAATTATATTTTTATACTTCACTTGCCAGAGTTTATGCTCCTTTCTGTTTTCCTCACTAGGATTTAACTTCCACTTTTTAAAGGATGCCTTTTTTGTATCTCACTGCTTCTTTGACTTTGTTGTTTAGCCACAGTGGCACTTTTTTGGTTCTCTTACTATGTTTTTTAATTTGGGGTGTACATTTAAGTTGAGCCTCTATTATGGTGTCTATAGAGAGTTTCCATGCACCTTGCAGGGATTTCACTTTTGGGACTGTATCTTTTAATTTCTGTTTAACTAACTTCCTCATTTTTGTGTGGTTCCCCTTTCTGAAATTAAATGTGACAGTGTTGGGCTGCTGTGATGTCTTCCCCGCCACAGGGATGTTAAATTTAATTATATTGTGGTCCCTGTTACCAAGCAGTCCAGCTATATTCATCTCTTGGACCAGAACCTGTGCTCCCCTTAGGACTAAATCAAGAATTGCTTCTCCTCTTATAGGTTCCAGGACTAGCCGCTCCAAGAATCAGTCATTGAAGGCGTCAAGAAACTATCTATGCATCCCATCCTGAGGTGACATGTACTCAGTCAATATGTGGATAGTTGAAATCCCCCATTATTATTTATTTTTATAACCTCTCTAATCTCCCTGAGCATTTTGCAGTCACTATCACCATCCTGGTCAGGTGGTCAGAAGCATTTGACTTCCAACCTTTAAAGGAAGTCTTTTTGTCTCTAACCGCCTCTTTTACTTTGTTTAGCCATGGTGGCACTTTTTGGTCCTCTTGAGGTTTTTTTTTTTTATTTTGGAGTATACATTTAGTTTGAGCCTCTATATAAATCCATGGCACGCTCACACTTTGAATACTGATGCAGTTCTGGTCACTGCATCTCAAAAAAGATTTATTAGAATTGGTAAAGGTACAGAGAAAGGCAACAAAAATGATTAAGGGTATGGAACAGCTTCCATATGAGGAGAGATTAAAAAGACAGACTTTTCAGTTTGGAAAGAAGATGATTAAGGGAGAATATGACAGAGGTCCATAAAATCATGAATAGTGTGGAGAAAATGAATAAGGAAGTGTTTATTGGTTCACTAAATATGAGAATCAGGGGTCACTCAATGAAATTAATAGGCAGCATTTAAAAACAAACATAAGAACATACTTCTTCTCACAAAACACAGTCAACCTGTAGAACTCATTGTCAGGAGATGTTGTGAAGGCCAAAAGTATAACTGCATTCAAAAAAGAATTAGATAAGTTCATGGAGGATAGGTCCATCAATGGCTATTAGCCAACATGGTCAGGAACACAACCCCGTGCTCTGGATGTCCATAAACCTCTGACTGCCAGAAGCTGGGACTGTATGACTGGGGGTGGATCACTGGATAATTGCCCTGTTCTGTTCATTCCTTCTGAAACATCTGGCACTGGCCACTGTTGGAAGACTGGATATTGGGCTAAATCGACCATTGGTCTGACCCAGTGTGGCCATTCTTGCGTTCTGTGCAATCACAAATAGATGGGGAAATGGTACATATAGCAGTCTCTCTATTAAGATGTGTTGCACAAAATGAAAAAGCTTGAGAACTCCTGGTCCAAGAGAAAATGAAACTTAAAAGCCACAATGTGGTTTGAGAGTACTAGCATTTTTCTGAACATTCATTAACTCCTCCATGCAACGTATCAGTCACAAGGAATACAGAAAACAGTTCAAAAAACCTAATTTCAAATAATACTAATTAAGATTTTTCTGTCAAGTTTAGAAAAAACTGTCCATCCTGAGAAAATTAAAACAAATTTCTGTAAGTTCTCATAAGGGCTCTTTCAATATGGTTTACCTCCTTCACCCACACCCCTATAGGTTATATTATAAAAGCTACCTTCAGACAACATGACACACAATGGCTAATGCACACACACTACTCATTTTGTAGAGGGAACAACTGGACTGCGGCTCTAAAAGCCGTATTATGCATACACTCCTACCTGCATACTAGAAGTTGTGCCACTTCCACCTCTTGAACAGCAGGTATATGTATGGTCAACGAAGAATTGCTCACCTCAATGGCATAGCAGAAGTCTGCACCTGCTGTAACTGCCATCATGGACAGGAGTCCTGTGCCAGTCCCAATGTCTAGGACAATTGCTTTCTCACCCCTTTCTTTCACCCTGTTTACAGCAGCACGGATGCCCTGGTAATACTTCACATTCTGTAAGAAAGAGACAGATTAAGAGAATTCCATTGGGGTGGCTAATCTTGTACAGTCAACTCTTGGGCAGAGGTCCTGCAGTCTCACTCCTTGAGAGTTTGTAGATATCTGCTTTTGCGTTCGTGGGGGAACAGTTAAACACCTAGGATCTAAACTGAATAAAGCACCTCAAAATGCAAAGAGGCAAAATTAGTGATAAGACTTTATAAATGATTTATAAGCATAGCGCTAAACTTTGAGCAAAAAGTTCCCTGGAAACCTATGTTTGGAAAAGATAAGAATATGAGGATTTTAGAGCATGTTGTTCTCCAAAACTTTTCTACTCAAAAAATAAAGGGTATGTTAATGAATATTTTAGGGTGATCCAGGTATACTGAGTTATGATATTAAAATATGAAGAAAATTGCTGACAACAAAGGCTAGGTTTTATTAGTTTAATGTTGAGTTCTATTGATGTTATGTTAACAGTTTATAACGACACAAAATGGAGAATGAAAAACAAATTATGAAAGTTTGGGTGTATGTATAATGATAAATAAAGTTGACTGGAGGAAAGCTAATGAATGTGTGACATGGAAAGGTATACAAAAGCAAGGGAATAAGGGTCCAAGTTGGAGAATACTGGTGCAGAAACGGAGGCAACCATCATGACGTGTAGAAGAGCTTCCTGGTACTCTGGAATTTGGAAACTTGGGCCCCTTCCTGTTCTGTCTTGTCTGTTTTATTATCTGTCAGATATATGTATGATGAGAAACTCTAAGTCATAATGATTCTGCCTGAAAATAAAGAAAGGTGAAAACTGGTTGAGCCCAAAATTGATAGACTCATGCCTCATTTTCCCACATTACACTTCAAAATATAGATATATGTTACACAATAAAGATCAGTAGAAATAAGTGTTTTGACAGGAATGTTCATCTGAACAACATCTGTTCCATTTACAATTGATCACTCAGTTATTTATAAAGCATGCATGATCCACATAAGTTATCTGGAACTATGGTCCTGCCAACCAAAACAAATAAACCAAAGCTTCCTTTTGAGATTACTACCAAATATTTTCCTTTTTTTTGACAGAGAAATTTACAGTGCCAGCCACAAACTGACCTTGACAACACAGGTGCTGTATATTCCTGTTGTAGCTCATTCATTTGCACTACAATACTGCATAGATATGCTGGGCAGTATTAGCAACTGATGCTGCATTTTACTCAACATTAAAATATTAGAGCCTTGACAAATATTCAATACTAAAAAGGAAAGATCAGGTTTGCTCTTCGGGGACAGAAATAGGAAGGAGCTTAGGATTAGTGGTCCATTCAGGGTGCAATATAAAACCCCATTCTAGTCCATATGGTACTAAGACTAGGGAATATGTACAAAATGCTTTCAAGTGGTTTAGCATAAGCTAGCTCTTAGCTAACAGCTCCAGTGATTTACAAAGCAGCCGTTCTGTGATTTTACCACAAAGCCTGCAAAACAGATAAAATCCAGACTCTGTGGTGCATTTCATTTTGTATGAATGTTAGTTACATAACTACTGCAACTGGCTGCATATTCTTTGCTTCTTTATAATATCAACTGGTATAAAGGCAAGTTTCTTTGTCATTTATTTTTAATGCAATATAACGAGTGATAATTATATAGAAGATAAATTTGAAAGTTCTTTCTTCCTTGGCAGATGGAAGTGTTTTGGATGGGTTTATTTCCTATACTAAGGGATGAATTTCCATTCCCAAGGTGGATATTGAGGCAACAGACAGAGACTGCAACTAATTTTCCTGCCTAAGACACAGAAGAACCTGAACCATGAGAACTTACCCTGAATTGTCTAGTTTGTCCTAATTAAGTGTTTTAGTAGCCCAGTGCCCTATTCAGTACTCCTTACGTACGCAAAACTCCAGCTGAAGTTACGGAGTTTTGCCCTGAGTTTAGAAGGATGATTATGTCTCTTGACGGTTTGAGTTGATATGGAATGGCCATTTTCCTTCTTTTTGGAGTCTTACATTTCACAGAAAACGTATACACTGACATTTGGACAGCTCTGTTGCAGGATTTTTCATTTTGATGACTTCCCATAGATCCCACGGATGTGTCCTGCACCTACTATTTACAAAAGGAACCTGACCACTGTCTAGACTGTGGCAATCTCAGTATGACATTTGGTTCATATGTACCATTTTGGTATGGAAACATGTGATAGTATATTTACCATCACTAACAACATACCTAGAAAAAGCACATTACTGAAAGGATCTGGCAAGCTTTATCTATCAGCTTAGTTTTAATGTTTCAGAAAGGCTACAACAGTAAAAAAACACCCTATGCAAGGAAAGTTGAAACACCAAGACATACATTTAAGCAGAAATAAGCTCTTCCTACTCAAGTCCTCTAATTCTCAGTACATATTGAAAACTATAAACATTGTTTAATCAGGTTCCTGACTTGCGCCCCATTCCTCCAAAGACTTATGCTCATAAGATTAATACCACTAAAGTCAATGAGCCTACTCATGCTTAAAGTTTTTCCAGGATCAGGGCCTCAGTGTTTTCACTCTGTTAGGTCACATCCATCTATATCAGAAAAAATGGTTTTGATGCAGATTAGTAAACAAAGCTTCAGCTGAATTAGGCAAACTTACTAATAGTTCTGCAGTAGTTTGGGTAGGAGTTATCAGTTGAGACATTCTGCTGAAGATATTATTAAGCAGGCCTGGGTACATTTTAAGCAAGAAACATATACTACTCAGGTAATTTTATACTTTAGAATTTTGTAGAATGGAATTTTAACAGAAAGATGAAAACTGCATAATTTTCCCTAAAGGATCCACAATGCCTGGCCAGACACTACTGTAATTACTTTGAGAGGCTGTTGTGAAACAAGTGTGTGTAACTCAAGCTTGTAAAATTTCCTTATTTAATACTGGAGAAAGTTTATGACTAACAGCTGGCAGTTTGTGAAAAGATAGTGTGTGCACTTAAAGTATATTGTTTAAGCGATGAATTTTTCAAAACTGGATTAGTCAACATCTTTGATTAATAGAACTATACAAACTAATCTGCAGGAGCAGGATTTCAGTCTACATGGCTGACAGCAATCCTCCCCCTATAAAAATTCCTATAAACACAAGTAAACAAAGTTCACAACAGAAAGAAACTAAAACACTGCCTAACCAGTCCAATCTTTTATAAAAATGGAAACCTTTGAACTGTCTTTTTAAAAAATAATAATAATAATAATGCTATTGAAAATTTACAATCTACAAACGACACCAACTAGCTTGTAAAATACTCTGCTAAAAACATTTTCCACTGAACAGAATGGAAATCTATATTTACAAATTAGAAGTTTTTCCATATTCAAGAACAAACCCAAAAAGGCAGAGTTCACAGAGGCCTTGTCTAGACTAGGATAGATGTGTGATGTTAAGAATGTTATTAGAAGACTAAGGCACACCATCTTTAACACGTGCTAAACAGGCAGAATTAAAGCCTAAAAGCAAGTCTAACTCTAGGCTTAGAACATATTAAAGTATACACCACTTCACATCAGTGGTTTAACTAACCAGTTTAGTATTCTAGCATCACACCTCTAAATCCTAGTCCAGGTAAGACCTGAGTGGCAAAGTCTTCAAACTAGGGTTTGATTAATCACAGCTAACTCATGTGATTAATTTTTTTAATCATGATTACTTTTTTTGAGTCAATCACGATTAATTGCAGGTTTAATCACACCGTTAAACAGAATACCAATTGAAATTTGCTAAATATTTGATTTTTATACATTTTCAAATATGTTGATTTAAATTACAACATAGAATACAAAGTGTACAGTGCTTATTTTATATTATTTTTACTACAAATATTTGCACTGCAAAAATGATAAACAAAAGAAATCATATTTTTCATTTCACCTCATACAAGTACCATAATGCAATCTCTTTATTGTGAAAGTGCAACTTACAAATGTAGATTTTTTTTTTGTTACGTAACTGCACTCAAAAACAAAACAAAATCCACTCAGTCCTACTTCTTATTCAGCCAATGGATAAGACAAACAAGTTTGTTTACATTTACAGGAGATATGGCTTCCCTCTTCTTATTTACAAGATCACCTGAAAGTGAGAACAGGCATTCGCATGGCACTTTTGTAGCCGGCATTGCATGGTATTTACGTGCCATATATGCTAAACATTTGTATGTCCCTTCACGCGTTGGCCACCATTCCAGAGGACAGGCTTCCATGCAGATGACACTTGTTTAAAAAAAAGCGTTACTCATAAATTTAGACTAAACTACTGGGGGAGAATTGTATGTCTCCTGCTCTGTTTTACCCGCATTCTGCCATATATTTCATGTTACAACAGTCTTGGATGATGACTCTGCGCATGCTGTTCGTGCAGATTTCACTGCAGTTTTGACAAAATGCAAAGAAGGTACTAATGTGAGATTTCTAAAGATAGCTACAGGGGTCGACCCAAGGTTTAAGAATCTGAAGTGCCTTCCAAAATCTGAGAGGAATGAGGTGTGAAGCATACTTTCAGAAGTCTTAAGAGAGCAACACTCCGATGCGGAAACTACAAAACCCAAACCACCAAAAAAGAAAAATCAGCTTTCTGCTAGTGGCATCTGACTCAGATGATGAAACTGAACATGCGTCAATCTGCACTGCTTTGGATCGTTATCGAGCAGATCCTGTCATTAGCATGGATGCATGTCCTCTGGAATGGTGGTTGAGACATGAAGAGATATATGAATCTTTAGCGCATCTGGTACATAAATATCTTGCAACGCCAGCTACAACAGTGCCATGAAAACATCTGTTCTCACTTTCAGGTGACATTGTAAACCAGAAGAGGGCAGCATTATCTCCTGCATGTGTAAACAAACTTGTTTTTCTGAGTGACTTGCTGAAAAAGAAGTAGGACTGAATGGACTTGCAGGCTCTAAAGCACTGGTGGGCAACCTGCGGCCCACACCTGGCCTTTCAGAGTAATCTGCTGGTGGGCCACCTGTAGCTCCCAGTGGCCTCAGTTTGCCGTTCCCAGCCAATGGTAGTTGCAAGAAGTGGCGCGGGCCGCAGGGATGTGCTGGCCGCCGCTCCCCACAGCTCCCACTGGCCGAAAACGGCAAACCACGGCCATTGGGAGCTGCGGGCAGCCGTGCAAATGTAAACAAACTGTCTGTCAGAGCACTAGTGGATTACCCCGATGGGCCGTGTGGGCCGCAGGTTGCCTATCACTGTTCTAAAGTTTTAGATTGCATTCAAAAATAAAACAGGGTTTTAGTTTTTTTTTTTTTTTTACCTAATTCTACATTTGTAAGTTCAACTTTCATGATAAAGAGATTGCATTACAGTACTTGAATGAGGTGAATTGAAAAAATACTATTTCTTTTGTTTTTACACCACAAATATTTGTAATAAAAATTATATAAAAAATGAGCACTGTACAGTGTTCTGTGTTGTAGCTGAAATCAATACATATTAAAATGTAGAAAACTTTCAAAATATTTGAATAAATGGTATTATATTATTGTCTAACAGTGCGATTAATCGCAATTTTTTAATTGCATGAATAATCGCGATTAATTTTTTTAATCGTTTCACAGCCCTACTTCAAATCACTGTAACCTTGGAAGGGGAAAAAAAACCCCCAAAACACAGGGTTGTTACGACCTCCCAAATCAAGTTTTACCTTGGTAGGATACACAAGTTTTTATTCACCCTTCCAATTTGATCAAAGGCCACAAAGGGCTTTTGATGTAGATAAAATTGGATTCCTGAGAAAAACCCTGAAAATGGATCTCAAGCCTATACAACAACAACTTCAGAACTTTACTCCTCAGATCAAAAGTCTGAACTTCAACAAGTAGGACATGGGTCATTATCCAACTGTTCTTCCTAGGAATTAGAAGTGTCGTACCACATTTCACAACAAAATCAAATCAATGCAGTCCCAGGAACTTGGCATCCATTTGGAAGCGCTTCTCTTCTGTTCTACTCACTGTAGAGTCCTACTAGCGATTATTTTTTAAATTCAAGCTTGCACTCCAACTCAAAGCTTTAAAACCGGTGGTATTGTCACACAAAACATTACCATGGCCATCCACTGCTGTTTCCAAAGCTTCAATGTCATTCTCCTCTGTGACCTTAAACCACTAGTCTCATCAGTGGAATTCACTGAAGCCTGCATCACATATAATTCCTTGCCAATATCCACAGAGATATTTTTTGATTAAATCACACTTCGGGAGAGAGTTTACAGCTCTGTAAAGCCAGATGCAGATGGGCATAATTCCTAGCTGGAGGCCGAGTTTGACAGCCCATTCTGATCTATTGCCATCTACAAAAAAATCTTTAAATAAATTAAAGGAATCAAATTACAAAAAGAAAATAATACATAAACTACTGAGTTACGAAACATCCCCGAACTTTGGCTTGTGAACTAAGTTTTTTTTGGGGGGTCGAAACGCTAAAAGGAAAAGAAAGGACAGAGTACTGATGATCCAGCATTTCAAAACAGCAGTTCACACCTCTCAGAGACATGATTTCACGGTCTCTGCAAACTCAAGCAGACATTGCTGTATGGGTTACACTCATTTCACATTTTGGAAGTTTTCTTTGCAACCGTACCAGCTAAACAGTTTTAAAAATTAAATCAAACTTTGGATAACAATTGAGAAGTCTGTGTGCCTCCTTGGCTAATCTATCATATGCCCACCCAAAGGAGAGGAGGGTGTAAGACAGAGCACACCCTTTAGGGAACACTGGGTTAAATGTTCAAAACACCACCTGCAAGTTAGTTTGCCTTAGTAGAAAACCGGGTTTCAGAAATTCCAATTTTGGAAGTAGCTAAATTTCCAGAGGATGGAAGACCCATGGGATGAACATGGAAAACTGAATGGTCTGGCCTGTGTGTCTAGTTTCTCAGCGAATCTTCAACATTATCCATTTGGCAATTATGCATTTTCTTATTCTTAACTGCATAATCCATGGGAGCCTCATGTATTCTCAATACCACAACTACAGAATTTCCTGCAGAACCCCCAACTTGCTGCAGAAGTATGCTCCAGAATTTAAGTTTTCATAGTTGCAGGATGATCTTCTAAACATCAGCTGAGTTTAGCGGATTCAGTTTCTTCCTGAGCCTGCAAATAGCATGAACCAATAGTTCTAAGTATAAACTGACTCTGTTAACTTTAATAAGAGTGTTAATTCTGAAACTGAATGATGACAACGTCAGTACTTCACTATTTCACTTCTGAGCACTGCAGCACAAACCTTCAGCAAAATGCTCATCTCAAAAACCCAGACCACTTTCTATTACTTCTTGAGTACTAAAGCTCCAAATAATCCCTGCACTGCCAAGACCTCCAGCTTTGTCCTTAACTTCTCTAATATAGTTACACATTTTCAAATCAAAATACTGCAGCATATGAAAGAGAAACATAGAAGAAAATGAATGCAACATCAAATAAACTAACAAAGGGGACACTGCACTGATTGTATCAGGACAAGTCTACGCTACCGCACTACATTGCCACTATAGTGCATCTGGTGAAGATGCATTATGCTGACGGGAGAGCACTCTCCCAAAGGAATAATTACTCCACCTTCACAAGAGGCGGAAACTCTGTCAGTGGGAGAGCGTCTCCCACCGGCACAGCCCAGTGTGAACACCACTTTAAGTCAATATAACTTATGTCGCTCAGGGGGTTGTCATTTTCACTCCCCTGAGCGACATAAGTTATATCGACTTGAGCGGTAAAACAGACCAGCCCTGAGTCATTTTTCCTACATTCCTCACATTTTTCATTTATCTGAGATTGCCAAGGAAATTTCCAGTGTACCTTACTGAATACCACAGAAGTTGGGTCAGGTTTGCTGCAGAGTATGTAACTTGTACTTATGGTATTTATTAGAATAAAGAAACTGCCTTCCTCACATCTTACATTGTCTGCTCATTGCAGTAAGGTATTTACATCAGTGTATGTACATGGAAACAGAATGGAAAGGTGTCCCCAAGCATGCTGAACATATATACTCCACTTCTCTGCACACAGACCCAAAATGTGTCGCAACAGACCAAAATACATAGGATTGATAATGTTACTATAACATATACAAAAGAGAACTACCTAAATCATATCTTAATTTTATTCTTAAGTAATCAGTGGTATTCGTAGTCCAATATGTTTATTATTGGTAGGCCAAGTACAGTACATTGGCCCCAGGACCTACAGAACAATCCTGTATGAATAATACATTTTAGGGCTTCTGGTAACAGGTGTGAATCTAGAGTACAATTTAAGTGTTGACTGGTTCTCCTTGGAATCATATCTACTACATTCATATCTTGTCTGTTAAGTCTGTTGCAGAAGTGATGCATTTTTTCCATTACAAGTGAATTACTGTATGTTTGTCTCTCATTTTTGTCACTATATTAAGAAACAGGAATTCCTGCCAAAATTTTTGCTTATTTGTGTTTACTGCTTTCAGAGGGTCTGAGCATACTCCGATTAATGCTAGGAAGATAAAGCAAAGTGCTGAAAGACCATTTGTTCAACTGTAATACACCTTATAGAGAAGGGTGTGAATGAAATAGTGTCTTTCAATTTAAAAAAAATCATCCTTTTTAAGGCTTCCCGCCACATGATTTACTAAGCTTTTACAAATAGCCTATGTTTCTCTTACTGTTTGGATTAACAGGGTCAGCTCTATCCTTTACCACAATCAAGCTGCATCTACACTACAGAGACTACACCAGAATAATCCATTAGCATAGACACAACCTATTCTTCCGTCGACATAGCTGCGTCTACAGTGGGGTTAGGTCAGCATAGCTACGTTGGTCAGAGATGTGGTTTTTTTCACATCCCTGATCAATTTAGCTATGTCGACCTAACTTTTAAGTGCAGACCGAGGCTCAGTTCTGCTGTGGCAATTTTTACATAATTAGAGTACAGCTATTTAACAGCTTTGTCCCACCATCTCCTTCTAAATCTTGGTATTGGAGTGCTGTTACCACTATTGGTATGCTCCCAGAATACTAACAGTAGATAATCATAAGAATCACTTAGGAGACTATTTACCCATAGATGGAGCAGAAAGATCTCCAATCCTTTAAGGCATTTTTGTTTAAGTCTTCAACTTATTTGAAGATATTTTATTCACCTCAACTTCTCCCTTAGCATAAACGGGAAGATTTAAGAACACAGCATAAGTGGAGGAGAATAAAAACAACTTAGTTACAGCCACATTTAGGCAGACAAGGCTAGATGGAATTACTGCAAAAACTGAATTTTATAAGATGAGTCTAAAGTGCCCTCTGAAGGTATGACAGAAAATTACAAGTCTAAAATCAACATAACTGAAAAGCAGCTCCTCCTTTACTTACCTGTCAAGACAAGAGGTGACCCATGCCTGCCAATGGGGGGAGGGAAGGGGGGAGTGAGGGCAGCGGCTTCAGCAGCATTACTGAGCATGCTTAGTGCAAGCCAAGCATTAAATCTGGTGGGGTGGCTGACGCTGCCCCTCCCCTCATGCGTCCCCTCTTCAGTATTTTCCCTTCAAGAGTTGAGAGCATCACTATTACTCATAGAAAAGCATTTTTCTGCATTCTCTGCTCCTTAACATCATTTCTTGCAGAATAAACAGTGTTCCCATCTATCCTAACAACATTTTTAGAAAAGTTCCCCGCTACTTCTATATTAGCAACACTGGGAGCCCTGGAAACAGTGTCTCATTGGACACCAGTGCAATTTTTAACACTGTTAATTAGATGTTAGCTAGCCAACCACGGTTGGGCTTGCATGGATATCATTGCAGGATTGGGGCCTGTGACCCAAGAACCCCTTAATGCCAACTGGGTTACAAGAATATACTGATTCTGGTTCACCAAAGAATGTCATGTGAGGTCATAAATGAAAGCTAGGGTCACGGTGGTGGTTGTTAATATCGTTGGAAAATGTATGTACAGATACTACATATGGAATTATGTATTACTCCTGGGGGGCATTCTGCAGCAAAAAATTAAAAATTCTGCAAATTTTATTTGTCAAACAAATATGGAGGCTCCAGCACGGCATTGGGGAGCACAGGCCACTGGCTGCACAGATGTGGGACATCACTGTGCAGCTCTCTACCCCATTACCCCGCCCCCGGGGACACGGACTCAAAGTTAGGCTGCACCCAACCCTGTCACAGCGCAAGGACCGGGCCTGCCCCCGGAAACACTCCAGGGCCCTGGCCCTCCGTGCCAGGTGCACCAAGTGTGGGCAGGCAAGCTCAGCAAGCAGGATCCAAGTTTTGAGGGTCTTAGTGTTGGGGGACCCAGGTGTGGGTTGAGAGGGTTCTGTGTGGGGCAATCTGGGTACAGATGGCTCAGTGAGGGGATCCAGGTGCGGGAAGAATCTGGATGCACAGGGACTTGTTGGGGGTGTCTGGGTGCAATGTAATGGGACTCTGCAGGGGGTTCCAGATGAAGGCAGTTAGGGCTCAGCACGGTGGAGTCTGGATGTGTGGGGGATAATGCTTGGCAGGGGGATCTGGGTATGGAGGACTCAGTGGGGGGTCCAGATGCTGGGGGAGTGGGGCTCAGTGGGGTGGGTGGCTAGACGGGGTGGTCCAGGTGCAGGGGGACTGGGACTCATCAGGGAGGGTTCTGAGTGTGTGTGGGGCTTGGTGGGAGGGTATGAGTATGAGGGCATCTGGATGCATGGCGGTTGGGTGAATGGGGGAGCAGCTCCCTGTACAGGGATCCCTCCCCCTGCAGCTGAGGAGCAATGGGTGCAGAAAGCAGGGGAGTGAGGGGGAGGGGAGGAAGGGGGAGTTTGCAGAACTTCCTGCAGCCTGGGGAGAAATCTTGGGGTGGATCTGACCCAGCCCCGGATGCCATACAGGAGAAGATGAAGTCCCATCCTCCACAGCCCAGCTGGGACTAGCTGAGCCCGGCAGAGGGTAGGAGCCACCAGCCAGGTAATTCCCCAGCCCCACCTCCTACCCCACCGTGATTTACCTCTGCTGGCTTCCCTAAATATACTGCCAGGAGGGTCACACAACTGCTCTTGTGGCTTCCCTTTCCTTCCCCATCAGAAAGTCATTTTTCTGAGGGGAAGCAAAGAAATCTGCAGGGGTCATGAAATCTGCGCATGCACAGTGGTGCAGAATTTCCCAGGCGTAACAAGCAAGTTTCCCTCATACTGGAGGTAGGAGGCTAACAAGGTGACTCAGAGTCCTGGGTACCCCAAGAATCATCACTGAGTCTTAGAAAGTTCAGGTAGCAAAATACTTCAACTTCCAGAGGAACCTGTACAATTATGGAGTGGGACCTGCTGAGGGGAAGGGAACACTACATTTTTTCACCATTCAAGTTACTTTCTATACTTACTCTATCTTTGTCATGCAGCATGTCTGCATAGCATGATCTGAAAACAAAACAGAATTTACAGATCAAAACACTGTAAATTAACCACCACAATATGAATTTGTTAGCAGAGAAGAATCATCACTGTGAAGCAATTATTCCTAGCGAGTGAGTAAGTTACTGTGACACAGTGATTTGTCCCTTTAAGAGGCTGTTTGGTTCCACACCCCTAGCCTCAAGAATTCAGGTCACTTTATGGTTCTGGGTTTTCCCATTTTGAGTGGCATGAGTATATGAATGAGTGGGCTATGAATTAAGTGTTACATGTAGTAGAATCTTTTGGTTTTTCTCTTAATTGCTGCAGTATACTCAATCTTGAGCATTCTTAGAAAAATCAGTACAGAGCAAATACATGCACCTATGGTGAGTTACTGTCAACTACTAATGACAAAGAATGTCAGATGCAATAGGTTAGTAATTATGAACTGGGGAAAGAAAATTGTATCCTCTTTTTATAGACACCTCTATAGAAAGGGAGTACTAACCACAGAGCACTGGGATGGAGCTGGCTTGTAAGTCAAAATCCTCATGCTATTTAAAGTGGTACTGATAATAGTCCGAGTGATTTTATCCCTATATCTATATATTGCACATACATAATCACTCAGGTTATCATCAGTACCAATTTAAATAGTACGAGGATCTTAACGTACCAGCCACTGTATTCCCCCCCCACACTTTTTCCCCAACCTGAAGAGGACAAATAAACACATGGGTTTTTTTAATTTGTCTGATTTGAACACCATTTTGAAAACGCAACAAGCTGACCCACTCATTTAATCTCTTTTATCATTACTTTCAACTACCAAAAGGTTGTTACCAGAATATGATCAATGAGAGACCATTATGGCTGGGATTTTCAGAGGAGCTTGAGAGTCAGATTCTTAACTCCCACTAAATTTTGATAGGATTCAGGCACTTATTTCACTTCAGTGCCTATCAAAATCTCAGCCTAGATAATTAATAAAGGAAATGCTTGGGTGAAGCTACTTCAATTAGTATTTTTACAATGTTTCACTTGGTATAAGTTAAAATACAGGTGAACTTAGCCTAAATGACTGTCTAAATAATGTTATTAATCCCAGGCTTTCTCTGTAAAGATAAAAGTAAGTACTATCTTAATTTCAAATTATTCTTGTTTTAACTAGTGATGCAGAAAGCCTGCTTACAAAAGTGTTTCCACCCTCCCCTCTATTCACTTATAAAAGATACACAGAGTTTCAAATAAATTGTGTTACCTTCACATTGCATTCATTTTTTTACATTTCATTAATCTGCATCTAAGGAGAGTGTCAAGTGTTTCCTCTCATCATACCTTGCAATCTCCTGATGGTAGTCATAGTTCTCATCTTCCTCTAACCATTCCACAGAACCTGTGGTTGGATTGGCCCTTCCACAGAAGACCTTCATAATGGAGCCCAGTTTGTATTCTTTGTGTATTGTGTGAAGACAGTTTTGTGGAACTGGCTTCAATTCAAATAATTGCAATTTTTGTCCTGTTATCAGAAACCTGTTTAAACAAAATACAAGTTATGTTATGACATATACTAACTCTTCCTCCTCCCTGTTTTATAGACTTCATTCCCAAGCATATCATTAGTAAGGCTGCGAGTCTTCAATGGAAATCATGGAAGTCACAGATCCTGTGACTTTCTGGGACCTCCATGACTTCTGAAGCAGCAAGTGCAGCAGATCCCAGGGCCGCCCGAGCAGCTGGGGCGGCCCAGGGCAAGCCACAACAGCCGCTGCTCAGGCAGCCCCAGGCAGCTGGTCCCAGGCGCAGCCCCAGAGCAGTAGTCTGGGAGCAGCGGCGGGGCTCCGGGCCACCCCCGGCCATAGCAGTGGTGGTGTGCAGGAGCTCCCCACAGAGCAGCAGTAGCATCGCCAGCACTCCTCACCCCCTTCTCCCACCACCTACGATTTAGTCAAGGGTATTTATAGTACAAGTCATGGACAGGTCACAGGCCGTGACTTTTTGTTTACTGCCTGTGACCTGTCCATGACTTGTACTAAAAACACCTATGACTAAACTGTAGTTTTACTGATTAGTAACCTCCTTGCTCTTCTATCTTTTGCCTTATTCTATCACACACTTAACACTTGTAACTTTCTCCTAATCATTATATGCCATCTTCTCATTTATGATTATTCACTATGATGCTCTTCTTCTGCGAACACCACCAATATGACAATCCAGAAGAGCAACATGTAAGCAAGTTTTCTAAAAAAATAAAAATACTGGTAATAAAAGGCTATTTCTAACCCCTGTGAAGTAGGTCCCTCATTCACTGTATGATGTCTTTTAATATTTTGTTATCTAATTCAAAGGATTCTTTATAGCAGGATCTTATCTTGTTTTCTTCTGTTTTTTAACAAAGATGGAGCACAACAAAAATATATATAACCTATAAAAACACGTATACGGAGAAGAAATTAGTAATTTGACATGTAAATTGAAGAGCAACATACTGTGCAACGAGAAGATAGTTGGTCCTGACGGACAGAGAAAACATACAAGGACTTGTATGCAGATGAGATCATTTAACCTCCTATAGGGGATTCTTTCAAGTCATGGCATTTATTCTATTCTGTATAGGTTCTTATACTAGGCACATCACTGTAGTGTCTTGGCATTAAGCAATGTGACTACACTTCTGTAGTGTGTTGTTTGTTGTCTATACAGTAATGGAAGAGAGAATAACACAAGTTCAATAATTTAGATACTATATCAAAAAGTCAACACCCTCTTTGTAACTTATCTATGGAAAACCATAAGTGGTTTCTTACACGTTTTGCAGAACTGTTTCTTAGAGCTTGCCACACTATCTGCAAGCAAGATTTTAAATAAACACCACGTTAAACGCTGAGCACTAAAAACAACCCTAGAATTCCATTTCAACTGCTCTTTTAATTATCAAGTTTGCTTTATGTTCTAAACAAACAAAATCTCTCTGCACGTAGCATTTCTGAAAGACACAGAAACAGCAGCCGGGCCCGTGACAAACGGAACAGACACAGAGAAGAAAATGGCAACAAAAACAATCCCACTGCCAGGCAAAACAGCCTCCGTTTCGGAGGGCTCAGGCATGCACCGGCGCTGTGGAGCCCCGAAGGGGGCAGAGGAATTCAAACCCTACCTACACTTCCCGCCCCCAGATCTCCAGGCCCTGGGCACAGAACAGCGTCAGACCCGGACTGCACATGGCAGCTGAATGGGACGCTCGCAGGCAGAAGCAAGGGCAGGGGCCTCACGGCGGGAGTGGGGGAGGGACCCCGCCTCCAGGCCTGGAAGGAAGATGGAGGCGGGAGCCCTCTGGCTATGAGTGGCCCTAGCACCAGAGCAGGGGGCTGCCCGAGGTCGGGAGGGCCCGGGGACAAGTTACCGGCTCGGGGACCTGCACGGGCGGAGGCCCCGCCTTGCGAGGGCACAGGGGGCCACGGGCCTAGCCTTATAACGACAGCTATAGCCCAACCCACCCGACGGGCCGGCGAACCCGAGCCCCGCCCCTGGCTCAGGGCCGGCTCTGCATGGCGGGGCGGCCGATCCTTACTCGCCCTGTCAGGCTCGTCAACAGCAGGCCGCCATCTTCCCAGGCTGCATTGCGTCCGTCACAAGACGGGAGACGAAGGAACCGCACGCGACCACGGGAGGAGGAGTGAAGGGGGCGGGGCTTCTAGTCCGGACCCTGCCCAATAGGGGTCGGGTTAATACAGAATAAAAAGCTCCGCCCCCTCCCGGAGGGCGGGGTCTAGGCGGCGGGTCTCTATCCCAGCATGCTGTGCGGCCTGGCGGCCGGCATGGAGCGCGCGGCGGTGCTGCGTGTGAAGCGGAAGCGCGGCGGGTCGGAGCCGGCCGAGGCCCTGGTGATCGCCTGCAAGCGGCAGCGCACCGAGCCGGGCCCCGCGCCCGCCCCGGTGGAGAAGAGCCTCTTCAAGCTGGTGGCCACCGTCTCCTCGCAGGTACCCCGGGGCCGGGGTCCCTGGCAGGCTACGCACCCTCAGCGAGGGGCCTCCCTCAGCCCAGAGCGGGGCTCCCCACAGAGCAACTCAGGGACGGAGCCCCCTCCCCCCGCCCCGGTTAGCGGAGCCCTCCCCAGCGCGCCCCCCCCTTGCTTAGCGGGAGCACACCCTCTCTCCTTTGTCTCCAGGCTGGGCCTATCTGCCTGACCCCCGCCCCCCCCCCCAAGAGACGCAGCCTGGTAGCAAATGGGCTTTTATGATGACTAGGTGCCCCTGAAACATTTCCGCGCTAACCAGTGCTCTCCTGTTTGGGCACCGGACCCCTTTGTCCTGCCCATGAAGTTCCCCTGAGGGATGCCACTGCTCAGTCATTTAATGGTCTGCCATGTTGGCACCTAAAAACCAAGCCCAGAGGAGGGGGTGGTTTCATGTTGAAAACTAGCCAACCTCAAAAAGTGAATCAGATGTTGCTTTGGGTCTTCCACCTGCCTCAAAGTCCCCCTACCCATTTTAATGTTTTTTTTCATCTATAATCCTATTTTAAATGTATTTCTTCCCCCATTGTTGGCTGTAAGTCCTGAACAAATACAGAGAAATGTACTGATGAGTTCTCTCTTACCTGATAGTGATAAGGGTCTAATGTAAAGGGCCAAAATATTTGAGTACTTGTGGCACCTTAGAGACTAACCAATTTATTTGAGCATAAGCTTTTGTGAGTGCTCAAATAAATTGGTTAGTCTCTAAGGTGCCACAAGTACTCCTTTTCTTTTTGTGAATACAGACTAACACGGCTGTTACTCTGAAACCTGTCAAAATATTTGAGTCTTTCCTGGAGGGAGTGACCCAGTGAGTAGTGATAGGGAAGCTGTACTTCCACTACTAGGTTCCTTGCTTGTGGACTCCCACCAAGCTCAGTTCTCTTTCTGGTACTTTTTGACCTCTATATACAGCCATTAGGTGAACTAGTCTGACAACATGGATTTAGATGTCAGCAATATTTAGATCATAGAATTCCAGGGTTGGAAGAGACCTCAGGAGGTCATCTAGTCCAACCCCCTGCTCAAAGCAGGACTAATCCCCAATTTTTGCCCCAGATCCCAAATGGTCCCCTCAAGGATTGAACCTCACAACCCTGGGTTTAGCAGGCTAATGCTCAAACCACTGAGCTATGACACAGTTCAGCCTATCCTTCACAACATATGACCGCCAAGATGGCCCAGGACTTGTATGAGCTCAGCTCTTGAATGGAAAAATAGCTGGCTGAATGAGCAAGACAAAGCAATGCTGGTGGACAGAGGAAAGCATTTTGAGGAGTTTGCAGCTATGATGTGGTCTCATTTGATTGAAGTTACACATCCACAATTGGTCAGTTCAGTGCATAGTTTAGGAGGGCTCTTGAATTCCTCACTGAAATGGTCATACAGCAGTATCCACGGGTAACACTTACTATTATCTCCTGTGCGGGTGATTGTCTCATCCTGGTGCACGATGACCTCAGTTATCATGCCTTTGTCACCTCTCAGCTGGACTACAGCAAGGCTTTGTACCTGGCCCCGAAGCCTTCAGCGCTTAGAAAGTTCCAGCTACTACAGAATGCTGTAACATGTCTCCTCAGCAACACAGGCTACCACAAGCATGTTGGACCTCTCCTCTGCTCTCTCTGCTGGCTTCTCATAGAACTTCAAATTAAGTTCAAGGTCCTAGCCCTTATTTTTAAAGTACTTCATGGCCCGTGCCCAGGATACATAAAGACAGTGTTTGAGAGCTTCACTCCTCTGGCACAATGGTGCTCCCTGCAATGAGGGTAAAGCTGATCTGTGCAAAAGACAGAACTTTCTCGAGGAGTAGCCTGAGACCATGGAATGAACTCCCCCAAGTACAAGGACCATCACAAACCTCACCACCTTCCATTTCAAGCATGTTTTTTGACTTTGTGGTCTCTAACAAATACATATTGATAACTTTATATTCCAAACAACCCACTGTACCGTAACAAGACGCTCCACAGTGCACACTTCTCCTGAGTGGTGGATAAGAGAACAGACATGACATATTTGTCATGTTGGTTAATGCACTGCTGGAAGATATGCAGATACAATGATGTGTGGTGTAAGAACCTATATAGAATAGAAATAGATTAGGCTGTTAAATGAACAAAGTAAACAACCAATAGTAAATTTTTTTGACTTGCATCTTTCAGTTTACTCCAATCTTGGTAATTACTTGTAACAATAATAGGCACAAAGCTCTTTCAGGGAGGCGGGTGATTCTGTTTTTAAGTCAGTGGTTTGACTTTTTTTTCCCCCTCCCCGTTTTTCTCTCTGTGTCCAGAATGAGCCTGTTCAGAAGTATGTACAAGAAGCTATTACTCGAGATAAAGCAGCAGAGATTCTGCGACCCTCTTTAGGAAGCACTCAAAGAATCATTCAGGACCTTCGCTCCTCCAAGCAGGTGAAGAGGCAGGAAAACCGGTTCCGCATCCTAACCAGCCATAGGCCAAACTGTGCTGAAAAAGAAACAATTGCACTTGGCACAAATGGCGAGGAGACAAATGAGGATGCTAAACTGGACCCTGAAGAAAAAAAAGACACTTCACAACAAGGAAGCACTGCTGCTTATCATAGTTCAAGTTATTTTGGGGAATTCCAGTTGTTTGATGTAGTACAAGAGGAGGAAGTAGCGGGAGACCCCAATATCTCTGCAGCAGACACAGAGGTTGGTATTGAGACTTGTGCACTACTGACTAGTCAAATTAAATTACATTTTGGTGCAGTAAAATTGCATAGGTGGGCATACTGGAAAGATTCTTGTATATTTGCCAGTGATTTTGAATCTATACTGTTTAGACAGTTAACTACACACTTGATAGCTGGAGGATTAAACCTAGCCTGAGCAAAATATAAAAGATATGGGTGAGGCAGGTCTTACTACTTAAATCCTAGTGAAAAGTGCAGCCTCCTGGGACAACCTCTAACAGAAATCCATGTACCCTCCCCTACCCAGTAGTGTCTTCTCTGGGCCCTATATGGGGGTTTAATCTCTCAAATAAGCCTCTGGCTAATAGATGTATAAAACGCAAAGCTTCACCCTGTTTAGTTGCTAGAAAGGAGGAGCTGTGTGTCCATGTCCCCCAACCCTTCAGAATCCCCTGTCACCTGCAAAGAAGGCTGGTGGAGAGAACAGACCTCTGCTTCTTTGACTGAGCCTCCCACTTCTGAATAACTCCAACACCTGCTTCTACTGCTCCTCATAGTTCCCTCAAGTAGCAGCAAAGTGAGATTGATATGGTACTTTTAAGGACTTGGCTGTTTTTAAATAGCAGCTGTGAAACTAATCCAAGCCTTATTTTAACTCTGCTGCTTGACAAGACTGAGCAGCAATAGAGACATGGGCTCTTCCTGTAGACTTAGGAAAACACTATCTGTTTGGTTCATGCTTGAAAGATTATTTTAGCAACTCTGACTAGAAATATTCCAAATTTTTCTGAAATTAATGCTTTAGGCCCCTGTGCTTGACACTCTTCTCACTGATGAGTAGAGGTTTTTTTTTTTTTTGAGCCATACGTGTTTTTAGTGTGATGAGAACTTTTATAATCTTGCAATTCTCTTGCATGCATATTTTAAGTTGCAAGAATCTCTGCTCAGTTTCTGGTGGAATTCTAAGTTGAGGAAGCTATGTCTGTTTCACATGGTTGCTATATGTACAGCACATCACAAATCTTCTAAACTTTCATGATTGTGGCATGTAATATTGTGCTTTTGTGGGGTGGAGGAGGGGTGATATTGAAGGAAGCATTGTATTATAGCATATATATGAGAATAAACCCATTCAGCATTTCCATTACCAATGGATTACAGCTCTGAGAAAATGAAAACCTTTCCGTGTTAGAGAAGAGAAGTAAACATCTGTGTGGATAATGAGAATGTGGTAACTGAAAAACAACTTAAAAAAAATTTTTTTACTTCCATCAGTAAAAATTGAGCAACTCCAGCTGAAAATGCTACATCTTGATAAACAGATAGTAGCTCCATGCAATAATAAATTTTTTGATTCTGAAACATTTCCATCCAAATGACTTATTTAGCCTTACACAGCATTCAATAATATTTGTACAACGGAGCACTCAAAGTACACGTTAGCTTCTTTTAAAAAACAAAACCCCCAAACATTCTGTTCAGATTAGAGTACTTGCAGCTATACCTAACTCCAAATAAACATTGGCCATTCCCCTCAGCTTCAATCTTTCTCACCCCCCCCCCCCCCCAAAAAAAAAAAAAAGCCTCATAAGCATGAGGAAAGCAAGGTGGGAAGGAGTAGTGGCTCTCAAAATGTGACTCAGCAGGACTTGCTTTTAGGATATAAAATAGGAACTATAATGTGCAGTCAAAATCCCAGCTTGTGCTACATATGGTCTCATCTGCTTACTCATCTTGTTCTTGTGTGTGTGTTTGAGATTGGACCTCAATTCAGACCTCAGGTAGAGATGCAACCTACTCCATTAATTTCTTTTCTCAAATACAGATGTGCTTTTAATATGGAAATATCATTAATAGGTTGGAAATATGAGGCTCCACAAATCAGCTTTGTCCTTCTCTGTTGCATTTAAAAGTTGCTTCTGAATTAGAACTTAAAGATTCTTTTAAAATGCATACAATGCTACCTGCCACGGGGACGGACCAAACAGAGGTAGAATTATGGCACCACAAACACCCAATAGCATTGTTACTAACAAATCTTAATTGCGAGGTGTCTAGGCAAAAAAAATTCAAACTAGGCTGGCTTTTGCTTCATTCTCCCTTTCCCCTTTAATTTTTTTCCCTTGTTCTGTAGATGTTAGGATGGGGAATGAGAGAAATCATCTTACTGGTTTCCCTATTCTCATCTCAGAATTGACTATACACTATCATAAGCCGGTTCATTTATAAGCGGATCCCTCCCAAGATGGATAAGTAAAACTGGCAAATGTTTATGACCCATTAATAAGCTGACCCTGTAATTCAGGGGTCAGCAAACTTTGGCTCCCGGCCCATCAGGATAAGCTGCTGGCAGGCCAAGAGGGTTTGTTTACCTGGAGTGTCCGCAGGCAAGAAGTAGACCTAAGTAAACAAAATATCCCAGCCCACCAGCAGCTTACCCTGACAGGCCAGGACAGCCACTGGTGGGGAAATTTTGGGGGGGGAAAGCTGGGGGTGAGGGGAGTAACCTCTGTGACCTCCCCCCCACATGACCCCTCCATGTGTAACCCCTCCCTGCCCCACTCCTAGCCTGGGACCCCCACACTCTCCCCATCCCATCTCTTCCCACCTTACCTGGGGCGGATGTCTCTGGCCCGGCTGGAGCTACTCCAGAAGGCCAGGCAGCGCTGCCACTACCTGCGAGCCCTGGAGCTGCCGCTGCTTCGGAGGCTGGGGGGAGAGCAGCGTGGCCAGAAGAGGCTAGACTCTGGCCCTGCATCTTCCCTTCTGGCTGTGCTGCCTCTCCTTGCCCCGTCTTTTGGGGCGGGGGGACTGTGTCCCACCTCTCCCCCTCTCTGTACCTGTTTGAAAGCTGACCCCCCTTCTCTGATGCTTCCTGTTTTTACTAAAAAAATTTGGCTTATGAACGAGTATATACAGTAGTTCAGAAAACACTGGAACTTGATGGGTGGAATTTCTCTTAAGCACCTATTCCAGCAAGGGGAGAGTTTGTGCCAACCTAAATGGAATTGAAACAGTGGGCCTGCCAAAGCCAACAATTTGCAAATGGCTCTGGCTATGGGGAAGAATCTGCTGGAAAGTTTCTTCTCCTGTGAATGTGGAACACAGAAACAATGGGGGCAGACTCAGTGGGTCCAGCAGCCTTTTCCTGTCTTTTGGACTTGTTCGTTGTTTTCCCTAGGAAGTATGAGACCAATCTAAACTTTTGTGTAGGTGTCATTTTTTTACCTAGTTACATAAGTGTACAATTCTACTACAACAGATGTTATTGTAACTCTGAAACCTGTAATAGAACAGTGTCATACTGTACAAAATATTTAAATATTTCACTTTAAGCATGTGTATCCACTTGCACAACTATATGTATTAAATCCTATCTGAGGCAGACAGACCTTTGTAGTGTATTAGCCATTTATTTAAAGAGTAATGTTTAAATTAGTTATTTAAGTTTTGATTACAGATCTCATGAATAAAACTGCTTTTTGCTAGATGCAACTACCATCTTTGCAAGGTGAACTCTGGATATTTCCACTTTTTTCCCAGCAATAAAGTTATAAGAATGAGGGAGCATAACTGCTAGTGATCCCCATTTTGAGGGGTGTGTTTATATATAATTTTTCCATCACTAATATGAATTTGTACATGGATAGTGGTAGTTCAGAGTGGATTATATTTTTAACCGTGGAACACATCCTTCCTTACATTGTGTACAGAAATATCAATAGCACAGATGAGGTGTTTATAGTGAGTATATTAACATTTCCATTGTAAAATATCCATTTTCAGTTTTATGTACCTTGTGCATAATTTTAGTGCTAAGATTCTTTAATATAAAATCTGTTCAGGCTCAGGTTTCATTGAGGAAAAGCCTGTGCTTTTTTAAAAATAAAAACAAAAATAAACTGATAAAACATAGAAGACAAATACCGGAAAGCAATTAGTTTTCAAATGCTTGAAAACTCTGCCTTCAACTTGCAAATGTCCAAATCACAAAAAATAAACTGGGAGCATTTTTCATGTCAGAATGAGGAAACAAGGGGTGGTCAGTGTGCCATTGGGTCCTGTTTTTTTAAATGTTAAATAGCTGCATAGATGTAAACTTAAGGCCCAAACCTTTGGAGTGGAAAACTTTTTGAAATATTAACATGAAATTGCTTTGCAAATAAATTAAGATTTCTTGCAAGTATGGAAAACCCACCAACTTTGAAACCATGAAACTCTGAAATGGAAATTGACTTCTGTTTTTGTTCAAATTGAATGATGCAAAAACCAAACAATTCTGTTTAATATTAAGGGCTACCATTGACACATGAATTGATAAAGGGGGACAGTCTGATTAGAATATCTCAGTAACTAAAGTTTTTATCTAGTGTATAGCACTGGTCTTGACCAAACACAAACAGTCCTTGGATCCTTTCTACAAATAACTCCTTGAGAATCACAGTGGCAAAACATACATACACACTCAGAATTACTTATGAATAAACCAGACACAAGACAAGGTAGCTTTCCAACCCATCCAGTTTGCTTTGAATCTGACTTACTATCCAGAGTAAACTAACTCATGTTTCACCTTTAATCAGTTAGCCACTTACACAGTAAAGTAGCAGTTGTTTCAACTTGCTTTCTTTTACAGCTGCCACTACCCTTCATTTTTAAAATGCTGTAGCAGGAAAATCACACCAGTCCTACTGCTTCTATCTATAGAAGGCTGGCCATGGCTTCACTTTCTGAGGGGGAAAACTATATTTGAATTTCTTCTGGCTACAGTTGTTGTTTATGGGTGATATGGAGTCTGAGTTACAGCTATATGCAAATAATCTCCACCAGATACCCTCTCCCTGCCTACTGAATGAATGTGTGAAGAGCCCTCCATCCAAAAACAAAAAAAAAAAACCCCACTAATGAAATTGCTCCCCAAAATCAAATGCTAAAACTGACTGGAAACTGTTTAGTTGGTACGTGGGCCTCTGAATTACTGACGTAGATTCACTTTTCAGTGGGTTGGCATTTGCCAGCAGTACACCTGGAAATGCCCATTTAAATCAGTATTTCCATTTCTAGGTTGAGGAGTTCAAAATGGACAGATTGGTGAGCTGAGCAAAATGGGTGGATTTTCTATTTAGTGTTCAATGTTTCATTTTCAAACATAACCTGAAAGTCTCAAGTTTATCATCAAAAACTGTGGTATGGACACACAATATCCATTAACTATACAGAAAATGTTTGGGTTATGGAAAGACTCTCCAGTGTGCCCCACCCCCCTCCCAGATAAAGTCATACTGCAATTTATTTGTAGTATTAGCAACCTAAAGCTTTCAATAGTAAAACTTTTAAATAACTTTCAGAATGTTTTTACTTTACCCTATTTGGGGCATTAAGGATAAATGTTTTATTTGTAGCTCACTTAAAAACTTGCTATGTGTGACTTCAATGAAATATTGGTGGTGATTTTTTTGATAACAGAAAACTGATGATCCAGATGTGATTCTTTGCAATGCAGTAGAAATGATCCGTGAGCGTTTAACTGTATCTGACAATGATAAAGGATTAGAACACTGTGTGAAGGAAGATGATTATGTTTATGATATTTACTACATGGAAACATCTACTCCTGGCTGGATCCAGAACATCCTCTCTGTGCAGCCTTACACACAGGAATATGAACTGGTAAGGACAAGGAAATCAAAAAACAGACTTTATGTAGTAATGAAAGAAGCTAATGAGAAAAAAAGCATGCTTCAATTACATTGTCCTAGTCTGAAAATCATGACCATGCAAAATGGCATTTTGTAGCTCAATGGCTTTTGTATCAAATGTGCTTTTTCTAACTACCACTCCTGCAAATTCAACCCGGGTTCTTTCCATATTGGCAGGGAAAATTATGCCCAACATAACACACCTATGTAACTCCCATTGTCTTCATTGTGTTTGCACAGGTGTAACTGATTGGAACTTGGTAAACAATGCACAGGGAGGAAAATAATCTGGTTCATACTTCAGTTGTGTGGGTCTCCAAGTCTAACAGTAGTCAAACTTGCTTCTTGTTGATGAGCAGCTGAGACTACACAAAAGGTGGCCCAAAGAGGTTGAAACTAAGGTTGCATAGGCAGCCTTATTTCTGGCATTTCCTAATTTGAGTACTTACCTTAAATTATTAAGGTTTCAGTCAAGTTTTGTGCATTATATATAATGAGAACTGTGCTTTGGTTGTGATGTGATTTCCTATTTCAACAGTAGGAGCCGGTAAGTTTTCTTTCAGTGCATATCCTCTAATCCATTTGTTCCCTTTGCCAAAATTAAACACTGATTTATCACTTTTCACTTCAAATAGCTAACTTTCCTCAAAACTACTATTCATTCAACCACTTAAGTACAGCTGGAGTGGGTGGGATTAATTTTTCAATTTCAGCAGTGCCCAAAATAGGTAATGGTGCAACCACATCAGTGGTGGTCTATTAGGATAGTTTTATTTCCTTAACACAGTACTAAACTTATTGCATGCACTAGCAACATAAGTTATGTCAGACCAGAACAGACTGTGGTCCGCCCATTGTAGCTACTACATCATTTTAACTCTTGGATGGTGTCACTGTACTTAAGTATCACTAGTGAATATCTTTTTCTTCCTCATCTTATGCTATGTAGACTGATAGAGAAATCACTTAGTTTTTCTGTGACTTTTTTTTCTCTTCTGAACAGTCCTTTCCCTATTGACATGCAGGTAGATGATGATGATATTTCAGAAGAAATATATGATGATGAAGATGATGAGAACAATGAGAATAACTGGCGTAATGACTATCCTGATGAAGATGAGTTCCTTCCTGAGGAAGATGAAGACAGAGAAGGAGGAGATGGAGGTATTTCATTGTCCGTACTACCTGCCCTGCAGGGGATGAGGCTTAAATCTTCAGATGGTACTCACTTTTGCTAACTATAATGTCACAATCTAAGGAACAAGTTAAGATGGACTCATTACTGAATGACGGGTTTCAGAGTAGCAGCCGTGTTAGTCTGTATTCGCAAAAAGAAAAAGTGTACTTGTGGCACCTTAGAGACTAACCAATTTATTTGAGCATAAGCTTTCGTGAGCTACAGCTCACGGGGATGTTTGTGGAGAATGGGAGGGTTCATTAAATTGGAGACTTCAAAGGTAGTCTTGAATGATCTGTTCCAACTATCAGTGGATGCTAGTTCCTCATTTTCATGCATCTCATACTCGAACAAGTATTGGCAAGTTGTTAACCTACAAAAAGTACAGTAGAACTTAAACTTCTCAATTCCTGTAAGTCTTTCAGTGTTGTGGAAGCCCATTAGAACTGAGGTGATGGAGACTTCTGCAAACTCTTTTTTCCATGAAAAATCTTAGGGAACAAAGGGAAAATACTTCTACCTGGCCCCTTTATGCCATATGAAGTAACCTGTATTCATGATTTCAGAATAGCAGCTGTGTTAGTCTGTATCCGCAAAAAGAACAGGAGTACTTGTGGCACCAGAGACTAACAAATTTATTAGTGGATTCTCATTTAATGTTTGTCTTAAATGGATGAACTCATATTTAATGGCTGACTGAGGAATTTCTCCTTCATTAGAAATCCATATCAAGCTGGTTGCACTATAAGGCACATGAGGTCTGGAGACTAATTCAGTTCCTAACTCTTGCCACTGATCTTGGGCAAATCCTGTTTTCCTGTTATTAAAATTGAGACTTAGCTACATTGAAACCCTCAGTTAAAAGATGCTATATGTGCAAAATTATCATCACTGCCTTAAAAAGGAGTACAACTCAAAACTCATCTGATGCAGAACTTGTAATTCTTTGGCAGTGGGCAGCTCTTGCATTACCATATAAAGTTAAGTATTTAATAGTTCCTGACTCACAGCTGATCTTGAACTACAAAGAGATTTTAACATGCAGTTTGAAGCATTTAATGTTTTCTCTCTAGAATCGGAGGATGGGAGCTTCAGTGATGAAGATGGCAGGAGTATCCGGAGCAGAACATGGGTCAAATACCACTGTGATATTCTGAAGGAGTTTGAATATGATGGTGTCCAGGACTTAAATTCTGATTAGCACTAACTAATCTGAATACCAGCATACTGCCTGCAGAGTATATTCTTGACCTTCCTGCAAAAGTCCAGAAAATTACTGCTGCTTCTGGTAGCTCTTTATGGAAATGTTAAGGTGAGACCTCAAAGAAGGGAAAAGCATTTCTTTCTGGTAAAACAAATAGCTTCCCACTCTTGTACAAAATGCCACATTTTAAAAGGAAGCTGTCCTTGTCCATCTGCTTGATCTGTAAAATTAATACTGTATTGATTATATACATTAAGCCTGAAGTGGCCATTTCCTAACCTGAGCTATTGGGAAAGTAGAAATCTGCGAAAATTGAACTTTCTGGCATAAAGTTCATTAAAAAAAATTTTGTACTTAAAATCCAGGAAGCATCTGCAATTTCAAGTTGGTAGTATTTAACTCTGAGTGAGTGTTAAGTAAAGCAAGTCATTCATAATGTGACTTTTCATCCAGTAACAAAATTTGTTTGAGTGAAAGATGCATTTTTCTCATTTGAGTATTACAAATGATGGCAAGAAGAGAAACAATCTTGGCTTTAAGAAAAAAAAAAACGCTGCATTACTATCTTAAGAGCTGCTTTCTCTGTATAAATGAAAAGAATGGTCAATCTCTAGACATGTCCTAGGGATTTTTGGCTGGACACCTTTTCCTTTGTATCACTGAACTAGAGTAATGTAAAGTATTTAATGCACTTGAATATGTAAATAAATATTTTTGAATTATTTTGCTGTAAATAGCCATTTCTTTAAAAAAGCTTGGCTTCTACCCCTTAACTGAGCTAAAAGATTCAAAATGCTGACATGTAAGCCTTCTTCTGCAGTGAGTAGCTCTAATAGGGACATCAACTTCTATACAAAGCTACAATAAAGTCATCTCTGTATAAATCAAAATCTCAGATCGTAGACCTCAGATGATTAGTATACACACCTGCTTTTGTCTTCTGCTCCTCCAATTCTGTCTTCTGTTCTCTTAACTCAGAATGGTAGATCTGTGCAGTAGTGTTTATTTAGTAAAGAAGGAAGTGGTTGGGCAATCCAGCTCGAATATATGAAGGTGCTATAGGACATTAGCTTTTCCTAACCTTCATAGTTTAATACAATAAATACTATCACATGAACCATGCTAAGTGGCTAGTGGTACTAAACTTAATTAATTTTAAGTTACTTTAGTTTGCCATCATCACAGCTGTGGGTTGTTGCTGGATTTGGGTTTTTTTTTTTTTTTTTTTTTAAACATTCTACTTACTTTCCTAAGCTATTGGACAGACTATTTTGGGGCAACTGTTCTGGGAGCTGGTGCTACATTACAGTAGCCCTTTCCCTTCCCGCCTAGGATAAGAGGATTTAATGTAAAACTCATCACTGTCTTAGGGTTGTTATGGCCTTCTCATATCAGACATTCCCATTGCTGCAGCCTTTACCACCTAGGGCAGAACTAGTTGTCAGTGCACTCAAAAGTGGTACCTGAAATCAAGGAAGAAACAAATAGAGTTTTCAGAGTAACAGCCGTGGTAGTCTGATGCATCCGATGAAGTGAGCTGTAGCTCACGAAAGCTTATGCTCAAATAAATTGGTTAGTCTCTAAGGTGCCACAAGTACTCCTTTTCTTTTTGCAAATACAGTTTTGTGGTTATTTCCCTTGCACTAGTAACTAGTAAGGCAGTAGTGATTGTAGTGACAGCAAAGCAACTTTTAGAGAAATAACGTGGTTGATCTTTCATTGGACCAACTGATGGTGAGAGACAACCTTTTGAGTTTACACAGCTCTTCAGAAGCTTTTCTTTCAAACAGAAGTTGGTTCCATAAAAGATATGACTTCACCCACCTTGTCTCTAATATCCTGGGACTGACATGGATACAACACTACATACAAACCTCCTTCTGTCAATATCAAACTGAAATACAGGTTTTTCTGGTGTTTAACTTGAAGATTGGCCACAAACATCAACTAGCATTCTCTGCTAGAGCTCTAGTGAAGTCCTGTGGGAGAAGTTACACTAAAGCAATGCCACAGATTGAATCAGGGGACAAAGAATAGAGTTCAATAAATCATTCAAAGCATTTGCAACTTGTGTGAGTGAGGTTAATGTCTTTAAAATAAGAACTTTGACTGATTTATTGAACTCTATTCTTTGTCCCCTGATTCAGTCCCTGGCATTCTACAATCAAGAGTAGTTAGGCAGCTAGTGGGGTAGCAACTGGTGCAGCATGCATGTCAGTGGTCTAGCAATGTTCACCAAATCTATAGTGAGTGTACGCTATGATTTTTGGGAGACCTGGCTTGAGGATTAGAACTATAGTTACTTTTTAGACCATGAAAGTTTGAGAAATCATCCTCTAACCTCAGTTTGTGGAATTTGGAAGACAGCATAATTTTTGACCATTATCTAAAACTAGGAAAAGGACTTACTGCCATTGTATATAAGACTTCTGAAAATGCAACTGTGGTTTAGGATCAAATAAAACTAAAGTCTCAACTCTCACAAGTCTGCCTCAAAACGCATTTTCTTTTCCTACCTTTGAACACTGCTGCTAATAATCCACTCCTACTCCTCCTCCACCCCTATCATCCTTCCTCTGTCAGTATTTCCATAGTACTACTTCTTTTTTTCCCTTTGCATTTAAGTACAGGAGAGCCTATGCAGTGGCTAACAGGACACTGATTAAGTGATTTTAAATTAATGAAAACCATTGCATTTATCAGAATCTCTGACTTATAGCACTAACTGTAAGGAGCACTTAATTCCCATCACTGAAAAGGACTTCAGCATAGTTGAATTTATGAGACTATTTTTTTTATTTAAAGTTAAAGCCTATCCTAAGCCCTCCCAGAAGGTATGTGCAAAGTTCTTAATAAAACCACAGCATGTTGGAGAGATCTTGAACTGCCTACTATAATCCTTTAAACAAATCTCCAACTTAAATGTATAGAATTTGTCATAATAGTACATTGGATTGTAATAAGCCACAGCAAGATTTAAGTGCTGAATGCCACTTTTTATTAAATGATCAGGTGAAACAAGGAAAAGGTTTGAGGTTTAAATAAACTCCTGGACTGGACTTTGCTTCAGTTTACTAGGAATAAGATGGTAAATTAAAAGTACTGCTGTCTAAACCTAGCAAAAACCTGCAAGTTTACATAAAAATAAAACTACAATTGAGACAACGTGCAAGTTATGGCACACTTAAAATAAGTGCCAGAGAACTAAATACCTCTGTTGTTTTAAAATATAGTTGGAAATGTTAGACTCCAAAAGAAAGACGCTTTCAATTCAGTGTGCTGTCGGTTTGAGGGGGATTTATTTTAAATCTCACTCTTCAGCTACAGAGAAATAAATTAGCATGGAATAGAAAGTAACTAAGATTGCAAGGTTCCCATTTACCTAGTTTAAAAAAAAAAACAGACTAATGTTTTAAATAATAAGTTGAGATATAGCTAGTAAAAAATTTAACAAGATTGCAAAACAGGCTCATCCTACAGTGTGCCACAAAGAAGGCACAACACAAGCCCCATTTTTGCAGCTGTATTTCATCTTAATTTAGCAATAGTTGTGACAAAATTGGTTTTATAGTATTTGAATCTCTCAAGCACAGGCAAGTAAGCAGACGTGTATCCATACTGCACCACAGGACTATAGTTTGCTGTCCCACTAATCATAATTTTGAACCTCTAAAACCTTTAACCTCTAAAAACAAATGATACCCAGGTGTTTCAGCTCTCAATTTGTGTTATATTTACAATATTGTCTAACATTGGTATGTAAAGTGACTAGGAGCAGACCCAGCAAGAAGGTATGATTAGAAGAACCCCAGTACCTTGAAGGTGATTTGATCTTTACCTCAGTAGTACAATTATTTCTAGCATTTATTACTAGCTGTTGAGGTGAACTAATGACACATCAGATCAAGAATATGTTTCCCCTTTCCCCATAATGTTTCCCACAGTTGAATGCTATGTACAAATAGATTTCTCTTCTGTGCCAGTCACTAGTATATATCTATTTTCAAACTGAGATGACAGCTGTGGTATTACAAGTCTTTATAATATATGTAAAAGTGCTGCCTCTGGTGAACAGCATTGAAAATCAGAAACTGAAAATTCTAGTCTCTTTGCTGTAACCGTGCTTGTAAACTCA
This sequence comes from Chelonia mydas, assembly GCF_015237465.2. Lineage (NCBI taxonomy): Eukaryota > Metazoa > Chordata > Testudines > Cheloniidae > Chelonia > Chelonia mydas. The sequence goes on along the minus strand of NC_051252.2, from coordinate 9,768,012 downwards.
TTTAAGAAATGATTAAATATGGAAGCTTTTAAGTTTTTGCCTCTTAAGTATTTTACTTTTTGGGGTTCTATTTGAACCATTTAGAAACAAATCAATTATCACAAAACCGGTAACAATCCATACATAGATGTAACATTTTAATCAAGTCTAAGTTTTTTCTGTAAAAAGGCAATTTGGAGCATGTGAAAGGTGCAGAACAAAACGGCTTTGGAGACTGAAGTTCTCTCTCTGCAGACCCCACCACTTTTCACTGAAACGATAGTTTCTAGAGGAGAAAGGGTAGGTCAGTCTTTATATGCCGATTCAATCTGCTGCAACTGCCAGTGATGAATGTTTGTTATGGACGCTTGTCTTCTGGGATAAGGGGCAGATTCCCAGCAAGTCACTTCACATAGCCCACTGAGCATCCATCAGATATGAATGGCTTTTGGTCACTTCTGACTTGAGTTTTGAATTGTACTTAAAAGGATTCATTATTCTGCTACCTAGTTCTCCAACGTACGTTTAATTTGATCACTCAGCACTACTATTCTAGAATCTGTTTCCCCTCTTACTACTTAAATCCCATTTTTAAGAGATTTTCCATTGGCCTCAAACAATAATGAATAGTTCAGACACCGTTTCCATGTCTGAAGTGACTGGCTAATGATTACCCATAATAATGTGAATTGACAGTACTTCAACTACAGACCATGATGCACTCAAGCGTCCCCCCTCTTCAGTTTGAACAGCTGGTATATCCGTTCCTGGCTCCAACGGTTCTTCAGTTGCCACATATTTCCTGTTGATCCTTTTTTGTTCCTGTTAGTAACTCTTGCTTGGTTCTCTGCTGTTTTTGGAATTGCTTTATATTTTTAGTTAGTTTTGGTCTCTAATTTCTTATTTTTACTATCCATCTCTGTCAAAACACTGTTACAAAGTACCTGGATGTCTCGAGTGATAGCACCTGCATAGGAAATTGAAGATAATACTTTGATATTCACTTGGTTTATCATCATAAAAGCAGCAAATTATTTAAACAGAACTTTAAGCCAACTGGACTACATATAGATCAGTGAAAGTTAGAACTAAACCCACTTCAAGACTATTTTCTTTAAAATATACCACAAAGAGGATACATTTGCAACACAAGGTAAAGTTCCATTTTTGGTCTAGTCTGACTTTTTTTTTTTTTTTTTTTTAAAAACAAACCAACAGTATGTTTAAACGCTGTCCTAACGGTGACATAGTTTTTTCTCCCAGAACCCTGTAGGGTATACAATACACTGAAATTTGTTTTGGTTTTCCCTGCTAAAAGAGACCGATAAGGCTTACAACCAAAAGCTTCAAATAGTGTGTAGGGGGAAGGAGAAAGGACTTTGTATACATTGAAGAAATTAGTAAGGTTTGATAATTGATCCATGCACTATTTCATTTAATGGAGGATTTATGAACAACCCCTGTGGGAACTTTTACTGAACTGTAAAAAACAAAGCAGTAGGCTGCAAGGGAAGATTGAGTAATCCTTAACTGGACAATTCAACAAAGGGATACTAGCAGGCAAAGCTCCAGAGAAGATTTTTTTTTTGAATAGCATAAACATTACATATTTTCAAGCAGCTGATCAATCTAAGCTCCAACTAAAGTGAAGTAAGACAACATGTTTGCTTGAGTCCAGAAAGATTTAGTGATTTTAGAATTACAGCCAGCCTTGCTTTAGGATTTAGATTTTTCAATGTGTTTAGTAAGATACACGTATAATGAGATTGATAGAAGCTATAAAATATACACTAAATGTAAAATACAGAAATAATGAAATATTTTTTCCCCCAATCACTGCCATTCAGCTCATGTATGACCACTCACACTAATTTAAAATTTATTGTAAAGGTCTTCATTCAAGTCTAGCAAATAGTGAACTCCCAATCTACATGTGCTTACCTAAGATGTTGTTGATAAATGGAGGCCTTCTGGATATGGGCAAGTAGACTCCAATGAAATAGACTGGAATTCCAGATATAGCAATGCCAATTCCGATCAATGAATTAATGGTGTCACTATACAGAGGCACCACCACCAGAAATACTGAGCATATACAGAAAGCTATTGGGAAAAACAGGCCCAGCTGTAGAAAAGGAGAAAAAGATTAGGACATTCTTGGAATGCTTTCATATAGCAACAGTTACATGCATTCTGATGGGAATGCAATTTTCTGTAATTGCAATTTTCAATACATAACATTTTTCCAAATCAGGTTTTTAATTCCCATACACACAACAGCACAGAGTGGACTTGTATTTGGCTAGTTAGAAACATGTTAAGTGGATAAAAGGACAGTACTCCATACAGCAGACCCACAGAACAGCAGCTAAGATTCACATGTGCAACAGTGTAAGATTATATCTATGCAATGTTGAAAGAAGCTTTTTACTGCAGCAGAGTGGCTTTTAGACAAATCCACTGCACTGAGACATTGCCTTTCGAGAGTCAATAATGGCATGGTTAGTTTAATGAAGTGCATCAAACTTTACCAGAGAAAGGTGCTAAAGGAATTAAGAATTCAGACATACCACAACAGCTCCAAATATTGCCTTGGTAGCAAAGGTGCTACCAGCATGATTAATTTGCCCTCCCTAATTTTCACACAACAGTGCTGGGACTAAGGAAGAGGGGAAGAGCGATAGAAAGCCATAATCCATTGACCTATAATCCAAAGAGCAAGAGGAGCTCCTGATTTCAACCACATGAACCATTTTTCAGATGGCAGAACGATGGACTAGTGATTGAACTGAAAAAATGAAGAGGAATATCAGTCAGACATTTTCACCTAGTAGTTGAGCCAGTCTGCTAGAACAGGAATATTTACTGAGCACTTGACAGCAACGCATGGCATTTTACAAAATGCCCTGAGAGTTTACAATCTAACACTTCAGACATAACGCATATGGGTTCAAATTTCAGACAAGTGCTGTAGGATGTATTGAGGGAGGGGAAGATCTTAAAAATAAACTAATTCTGCTTATATTAATTCATTAATTTGTACCTTGAGAGGCCTGGGTCGATCTGGTTCCTTCCAGCGGAGGTATAATTGCCCAGCTATTGATAGACCCACAAAAAACCAGTAACTGAAACTGAAGTAGTTAATAAGCTGGAAGACGTCTTCTACAGTCAGATAAATGAGGGCCATAGTACACTGTTGGGAAAAAACATGAGTATCATGAAGAACTATAAGTGACGTTGGTTTTTCAAGTTATTTTTTTGCTTTGTATATTAATGTCATCTTTCATGCCGGAGTTCTTTATATGATTATATACTTACAGACTTCACCCTTACAGAAGTGAACTTCTGGGGTGGAAACAATTATTTCTGATTATTCCTAGAGATGGGATTTTACTGAGATTTCCCAAGGTGGTGGGGACACAAGGATTACGTTTCTTGCAATTCACCAAAGATGAAAGTGAATAAAGTGCTGAATTTAACAAGAAAGTCCAGCTACCTAGTGACCTAGTGAACGGCAGGTTTGAGCCACGAAAGTGGCCAAACTGAGGGCTGCTGTGAACCTCTGAGGTGAGCAAATCCGCCAATAAGCACAGGACCCACCAAGGCAGAGGAGGAACTTTGTCACACTAGGTAGCCGTTCACTCATCACTAGCCAGCATGAGGAAAAGGAAGAAGAACAATCCCTGCAGTCTCCGCTAATCCACCTAGTGGATCGGGGAACAGGCCAGAGACCGTCCCCTCTGGTGGAACCCACAGTCCAGGTCAACTCCTCCAGTATCAAGTAGGGAGTTGGAGGGATGGGGGAACCCGGGCCCGCCCTCTACTCCGGGTTCCAGCCCAGGGCCCTGTGGATTGCAGCTGTCTAAGTGGCTCCTGTAACAGCTGCGTGACAGCTACAACTCCCTGGGCTACTTCCCCATGGCCTCCTCCCAACACCTTCTTTATTCTCACCACAGGACCTTCCTCCTGATGTCTGATAATGTTTGTACTTCTCAGTCTTCCAGTAGTACGCCTTCTCCCTCTCAGCTTCTTGTGCCTCTTGCTCCCAGCTCCTTGCACGCACCACAAACTGAAGTGAGCTCCTTTTTAAACCCAGGTGCCCTGATTAGCCTGCCTTAATTGATTCTAGCAGCTTCTTGATTGGCTGCAGGTGTTCTAATCAGCCTGTCTGCCTTAATTACTTCCAGAAAGTTCCTAATTGTTCTGGGACCTTCCCTGTTACCTTACCCGGGGAAAAGGGACCTACTTAACCTGGGGCTAATATATCTGCCTTCGATCACTCTCCTGTAGCCATCTGGCCCGACCCTGTCACACTAGCTACTGACAAAGATGCTTAATGTATTTTGACCCTGTAAGTAAGTTTACCAGAGCATAAAGGAGTTCATAAACAGCTGGATTTTTATTTTACATAGTTCAATCATATCCTGATAGATAATACAGTCAGGCTATTTAGTCATTTGATTTGCTAACAAGAAGTCAAAGAAAATTTAAGATGGATCTTAGACTAGCTTTAGTCTTACCTTGTTCATGAGAAACGGAAGTCTGCAAAGAACTGCACCCAACAGCAACAAAGCCAAAGTATTCAGTCACTTTATTCCCGTTCCAGTTTTCTTTATAGTTAGAGACTTTGTAGTTTGACTTACATTAAGAATTTTTAGGAATTATCAACCTAATGTAACTCTCCAGAGACTAATTAATTGTTAAGTCATACAAGTGAAAGATCATTTAATGTAGTATACAGTACAGACCTTATCTGTCAGTGAACTCCAACCCAAGTAAAAAAATTCCTTTTTGGATCTATTTCATATCCCAAACACTTCCATACAGCTTAAAAGCAGCAGCAGCAACTTACATTAAAGAGCAGCGCTGGTACAGGTGTGAACCTCCCTATATGGATCATGGACAATAGATCAGGGAGATGACCTTCCCGGGATCCTACAAAAAATAGCCTGTAAAGGACACAAGAAAAAGTAAATCTTGAGCCAAGGAAAGAAAGAGAGCTGTGTAAAAATGTGTTATGAGAACAACCTCAAATAAACCTGCATGTGTATTCAACTATTCTTGTACTGTATGTAGGTCTGTATAAGTAAATCTCTACACATTAGCGCTGTTTGTTTTGTTTTTGTTTTTTTTTTAAAGGTAAACTTCTGTGATTACTGAAGTAGGTTTTCATTGTTATGAGGCACAAACCATCCACAATTACAGCTGTATACAGTTAAACATTCTGGTACAATTTTAAGTATTGACCTCAAGTTAGTAATTTTCATGACGTAACAATGAGAAATGATTTATCATCAGATCCTGAAGGAGGTGACTGTACATAAGAATTTCTATAAATAATTCTAACAGTGTTCTAAGTTTATCTATTGTGTAATTTCAAAATAACATTTCTTTCCAGTAGGGGGAGGTTAAATATGCATTTTAATGGACAAACAAGATTTTATAGGTATTATAAAAACTCTTTTGAAGCTTGTACTGGTCATGTCTGTAGTCAATGCATAGGAGAAAGTTTCCATGACATATCTGAAGCTTTAAAAGGACTGTCATACAAAGTAAAACTTTTAAAGCTTCACACACAAGATCATAAATGTATTACATTTTTACACTTTAAACACAGTATTTAAACAGGAAAACAAGAAAATTAAGTTATTAACTCCACAAGAAAACTGGAGAATAATCCAGTTCTTGACCAAGGGCATGAAACAACATTTATTATACCTTACAATGTATTGTTCATATTGCTATGCAGTCACCTTTTGGGAGTGGGAGGGGATACAGGGGGAAAAAATGGGACAAACTAGTGATACGGAATACACAAACTAAAAAGTCTATTGAGGACAGTTATTTTATTGTGATATTCTTTAATGGCATGGACATTAAAAGTGTTAGTTTATCACACACAAAATAAATGAAGTTGGCCAAGAGTGCTTATGAACATCTTAAAACACAACCAAAATGTGTATTACCTAGATGATGCTAAAATTGATGCATTAAGTCCACCAAAACATGAAACAGCTACAGCAACAGGAACTGTCCAGCTGAAAATGCCGAACACCTGGTCAGCAAATGTCTAATGAATGAAGACAAAGGGAAAAAATTAAAATGTTTGCAATGGCAGGACATAAATGGAACAGTAAAATTAAACCTGTTTTTAATAAGATGTGTGAGAAAAAAACAGCATTTAACACATACATTAATAATCTTCCACAGAACTGTATAAATTGGCAGCAATTCCTTTCACCTATTTTAGTTATACACAAAATGAAGCTCAAGTCAGGCAATTTAGTTTGGATTAACTGCTCAGTGAACCCAAGAAGTCTTTTCTTTAAACAATTCACAAAGAATTGTGCTCATAAATATAAGACATTTCTAAATTGCTTTGGTTTCTCTTGCTCACCCACATAATATGCTGTGTGATACACCTTAATTATGAAAAGTCAACATAACAGACTGGCTTCCAGAGCAACAAATAAATACGGCTCCAAGGGGAAAAACATACATACAATCTGAGATCCAAATAGGAAGGTGGTATTTCAGAAGGCAAAGCACAACTGAGGGAACTTCTCCCCAAAACCCTCACATGAGCATTTCTATAAAGTTACTGTTCTCTGAGCCAGTCTATAATCCTTATTTTTCTTTTCCCTCCTACTCCCTCCCCCTCTCCCCAAACCAGCACATTCTGTCCCTTCGGCAGCCCTTCCCCTTCTCTGAACTGCAAGGATTTGGTCCTCAAACACCGTAGCTGGCAGAGCAGCTTCCTCACTGCTGATGCTGCCAGACCACTTATGTGCCATTGCAGTGATTGCCAATACCAGTGACTCTAGAGCAAAGTGGCCAGGCGCACAGGATTTCTTAGTAGGTGAATGAGCAAAGCCTCCAGATGCCAATGCTCTGGAAACTATCATGCAAATGTTTAATAGCAGAATTTGCTAGAGAGCACGTTGGATAATGTCCTGTTCAGCATAATCTATTTCCCCCAGGTGAAGGAAATTGGAGAGAATCTCTTAGAATATCAGGTCTCAGAATATTTAAAAAAAAAAAAAAATCAAGTGGATTAATATATAATGAAAGACAATTGCTTAGATACAGTAGTTTCTCTCCCCCTACCTGGAGTGTGTGCTAGAGGATGGAAGGGAAGCTATGCCCCCTGACCCCCCGCCGCAAAAAAAAAAAATCCCTTATCCTCCCAGAGTTGTGTTCAGCTGGGGGGAAAGAAAGCCTTCATTCCAAATATGGAAGCTATCAATTAGGGCTGTCAATTAATCACAGTTAACTCACGCAATTAACTGAAAAAAATTAATCGTGATTAAAAAACAAATCGCGATTAATCGCAGTTTTAATCACACTGTTAAACAGAGTATCAATTAACATTTATTAAATATTTTGGATGTTTTTCTACATTTTCATATATATATATATATAGTATTCTGTGTTGTAACTGAAATCGAAGTGTATATTGTTTTTGATTACAAATATTTGCACTGTCAAAATTAAAAACAAAAGAAATAGTATTTTTCAATTCACCTCTTACAAGTACTGCAGTGCAATCTCTTTGTCGTGGAAGTGCAACTTACAAATGTAGATTTTTTTTTTGTTACATAACTGCGCTCAAAAACAAAACAATGTAGAACTTCAGAGACTACCAGTCCACTCAGTCCTACTTCTTGTTCAGCCAATCGCTAAGACAAACAAGTTTGTTTACATTTACAGGATATAATACTGCCATCTTCTTATTTACAATGTCACCAGAAAGTGAGAACAAGCATTTGCATGGCACTTTTGTAGCGGCATTGTAAGGTATTTATGTGCCAGATATGCTAAACATTCATATGCCACTTCATGCTTTGGCCACTATTCCAGAGGACATGCTTCTATGCTGATGGTGCCCATTAAAAAAAAAAAGGCAAAAAAAAGCGTTAATAAAATTTGTGACTGAACTCCTTGGGGGAGAATTGTGTGTCTCCGGCTCTGTTTTACCCAAATACTGCCATATATTCCACGTTATAGCAGTCTCAGATTATGACCCAGCACAAGAACATTTTCACTGCAGATTTGGCAAAACGCAAAGAAGGTACCAATGTGAGATTTCTAAAGATAGCTACAGCACTCAACCCAAGGTTTAAGAATCTGAAGTGCCGTTCAAAATCTGGGAGGGACAAGGTGTGGAGCATGCTTTCAGAAGTCTTAAAAGAGCAACACTCTGATGTGGAAACTACCAAACCCGAAACACCAAAAAAGAAAATCAACCTTCTGTTGGTGGCACCTGACTCCAGATAATGAAAATGAACATGCGTTGGTCTGCATTGCTTTGGATTCTTATTGAGCAGAACCCATCATCAGCATGGACGCATGTCCCCTGGAATGGTGGCCGAAGCATGAAGGGACATATGAATCTTTAGCACATCTGGCACATAAATATCTTGTGACACTGGCTACAACAGTGCCCTGAGAACGCCTATTCTCACTTTCAGGTGACACTGCAAACAAGAAGCAGGCAGCATTATCTCCTGCAAATGTAAACACACTTGTTTGTCTGAGCAGTTGGCTGAACAAGAAGAACTGAGTGGACTTGTAGGCTCTGAAGTTTTACATTATTTTGTTTTTGAGTGCAGTTTTTTGTACATAAATCTATATTTGTAAGTTCAACTTTCATGATAAAAGAGATTGCACTGCAGTACTTGTATGAGGTGAATTGAAAAATACTATTTCTTTTGTTTTTTACAGTGTAAATAAAACTTGTAATCAAAAAAATATAAAGTGAGCACTGTACACTTTGTATTCTGTGTTGTAACTGAAATCAATATATTTGAAAATGTAGATAACATCTAAAAATATTTAAATAAATGGTATGCTATCATTAACAATGCGATTAATCGCAATTAATTTTTTTAATCACTTGACAGTCCTACTATTAATTATTTCTTTGCTGAATTTTATCAAATGGCACATTACTTCTATTATACCATTTACTGGAACAAACTAGTAGTGATGGCAGTGGCTACCTAGTGTTTTGCATTATATCAATCAATTGCTGCACTAAATCATTCTACGTCATTTACAGGCTACGAATGCACACTTTTTTTTATATCTATAAAGGAAGAAACAGCTAGTTGGTATCCAAGTGACAGTCACAGCACACAACTAGTTGTAGGAGATATCAAGCTTCTTTGTTGCACATACAATAGGTATTTTATATTTCTGTATTTACATAGTACATATGTAGGTATGCATGGTCATCTAAACATTTCCAGTAACTCCTCCCCAAATTGTTTCTTAGCTTTCTTCTTCTTCAGCCTCAAGAGCAAGATACCAAATAGCAAGAGCCGCAAAAATCAGTCCCTGCTTCCTGCGTGTTTTCTGTCTTGTCAGCCATAAATATTCATTTTCAGGCCAACAATAAACCACCAGCTGTTAGTATTTTGACCCCCACAATACGCCCTTTTCAGGTGGCTTTTCACTCATGAAACTATGGACTAAGCCAGTCACTCAAAATGGGTAAATATTCAGCACTGCACTTTGTTCACAGTGTACAAAGACATCTGGAGTTAAAGGTGGACTGAAATATTTTTAATTGGCTTCTTCTCAACCACCACCTGAAGCAGCACAGAACGCTTCATCTCCTATCTTCCTCAGTTGGCTCTAGATGCAAGTGATCTCTCATCATGGCCAAGATATGTGCAGTTTAAAGAAATTTCATGAGGCCCAAGTTGGGCAAAATCTGAACTAGAGTTTCAGGTTTATTTTTTCATGTGACTTAATTTTTGTAAACACAAAACATAGCTTGCCTATCCTTGAGTACCCTGTCCAAACTTCTAGACAGCAAAGTGCTTTCTCCAGCATTGAAGTAGTCCAGCGAGTTTAAGGTTCTGAACTCAATTCTGCTTAGCTGCATGTGATGACCTGCAGTATAAACCAGAATGTATTCCATCTCTATGTAACTCTGAGCAAATTTAATTGAGCATCAGCACAGGGGAATGAATTTCTTGATACGATGTGCCAAAGCAAAAATGTATTCATGCTTACAGAAGTCTGCACAAACAGGTTAAAAGCTACTCAGGGCCTGACTACATGGTTGTGTAAAGCATTCTGTGGGGGTGTGATTTCTAAAATGAACTAACATGCTGAACTTGAATTGGTCCATGCAGACTTTGCTGGTAGTAGTACTACATTAAAACACACTAGGGGACCTTTAGTGTATACCAGAAAGGTCTTAATGCACAGCAACTTAGCGTGCTTTAAAAATCACACCCTCTTACAGCACATTATCCCACTGTGTAGACAAGTCCTTAGACAATTGTATAGGTAAAACTTAAAGTTGCCTTTCCTTCTTAAGTCTCCAGAAAAATTGTACACAGTGGTATAATTCCCTCATTATTAAGCAGCTACAGAGGAAAAAGTGAACGCAAAAAAAGAAGACATTTGCTTCTTTAAATGGTCAGATTTAATATCAACTATTGCCCCAAGGCTCCAAAGAATATATTTAATGGGATACCTCTTGCAGCTTCATATTACCTCACTTGTTAAAAAGCTCACCAAGATTATTCTTTGTAAAGAGCCCTCAGTTCAAAATACAGAAATCCAGACTTTATTCTGTACTGTTTGTGTCTATAACTGCTTTGATTTTTAATGGGGCCCTTTTTTGAGTTTTCATCATTTTGTTTTTATCTTTTCCAAATAAATCCTAATTAAGGTTTCCTTTGTAGGCAAAAGATGGATTAAATCTGTTCATGTTAGCCACCAGAAGGGGGAAATAGTAAAGTCAGGACAAAAGCCAAATCAATAAAACTTATAGGAAATGTGTAAGAAAACTTAGATAATGTATTAAAGGTGAACTTCAGAGTTCTCTCACTGCTTCCATGAGGGTGGAGAGACACGCAGAGGATTCTGGCCTCAAAAAGGGAGAAAACAGCCTTCCAAATGTGAGCAATGAAAACTGACCATTGCAAGGATTCAACATATAAACTTTGTATTGCCCAGCCTCTGGCTCTCCCCTGTCAACATGGTTCTTTCTGTGTGGGAAGTACAAGTGCAAAGCTGATGCTAATGTCGCTAAAGGCAACATTAATAGCGCTGCAGCTATCCGCTGTCTCAAATTGGGTTTTTTTTTTTGTTTTTTTTTTTGCAAAGAGTGGTTTGTCCTCTTGCTGTCATCCAGAGACCCTAAGGCACAAAGCTGTCTGCAGAGGTCACTCTTGCATAGGAACATGCTTCATTTGGAATTTTCTGCCCTAAATTATTTGCTTCTTTCCTTCTTCGCCTCACAGAATGAAAATACAGCGTGTAGACAAGAAATCCCCCATACTGAAACAGATCATGGCCCTGTAAAAAAGCAGTAGCATACAGGACGTCCACAAAGACTATACCCTTCAAAACAAGAGATAACTGCCTCTCTCTAAAGCCAGAGATATGATACCATGCGCAAAGAAAGCAAAGCTATTTTGGGATTTACATAATCCAGCCTCACAGAAGCTGTCATGAAAGTCTGCCAACTCAGGAGGATAAGTCTACCTATCTGTCCTTTACAATGATTGATCAAAATAATTATAAAATTTTCCTTATCCAATAGACTACCTATTGCTTGTCCATCAAAAAAGTCCTTGAGTAAAGGAGAATTATGCAAAGCTGATTACAGTCCATTATACCAGATGATAAAAATGAGTGGGAGGAAACAGAAGAGGGTACATAAAGGAACTGAATAGTGCAAAAATCTGACTGCAAAAACTGGGGGCTATTAAGTATAACAATAGATTGTTATCCCTATGATATCATTCTCCAGCCTGGATTGCCCAATTCAAATTGACTGGTAATTCCAGTGGGTATCTTTCTTGGTCTTCAAACATCCTACACATGGAGTATTGTAAACTGATAGGTGCCTCTTTTGTATCATCAGATCCATATGCCTATTGGAATTAAGGCAAAGTCAGCTCAGAGGAATCAGGTCTCCCAAGGAAGAACGTGATGGCTGATGATCGAATAATGAAGGAATTTTGAAAGATTCTTCAGAATAAATAAGCTGTGTCAAGAGATGAAAATTCTTACAGACAACTGTTGCAATAGAAGAATAAGAAATCTGGTCTCCAAAGTTGAGCAATCCAAAGACCAAATGAAATTAAGAGACTCCAAAATTTAAATCTGATGAAGGGAATGATTAAAAACCCACACACCACCGCACAACTAACTGTGGAACTCTCTTCCACAAGATGTCACAGAGACAAAAAGCTTTCTAGGAGATTACAGAGACATGATGGGTGAGGTAATATCTTTTATTGGATCACCTTCTGTTGGAGAGAGAGACAAGCTTACAAAGAGCTCTTCAGTTCTTGGAAAACTTACTCAGAGTGTCACAGCTAAATACAAGATGGAACCAATTGTTTAGCATAAGTAGTTAATACATATTTCAAGGGACCATTCAAGATGGAGACCTGTTAATATAGGTGATTTGACATTTATATGGATGATTAACAGCTAGAGTTACATTAGCTAGAGTTACAGAGATAGATGATAAATTTATAACCTATGCAAATTCATGCATTAGGATGCAAGTTAACCAACTGCAGTTAGGAAGAAATCTCCTTTCCCTCCCTGCCCCCATCTCCCAATAGGTAGGTTGTCTGTCCACTATGGATTTTCCGTGGGAGGGAACCATTGTGTTATAATTTAAGAACTCTTAAGAAGTTCAGTTTGCTCTGCTAAGCCTATCTTCCACAAGATATTTCAGCCAAATTAAGTTCTTCAAGTTTGTCAGTCACCTGAACTTTCTGGTTAAATTTTTATTTCCAGTGGTGCAAATTCAACAGACAAAGCATAGATGAAGAGCACCTATCAAATGTGTTTTCTAATTCCATAGTTGCAGTGAATAAGTCTGCCTGGTTTCTTTGTTACTTCCAAGACAAAATGCATTTTTTAGTTCATAAATGCATATTTATAAAATCTTTCACTTCCACAGGAAGACTCAATTTCTTACAACTTTTGTTGTAAATTATTCTGTAAACCAGCAGGTATCTTCAAGATTGTGCTATATTTTTCTTTGACAAATGATAAAAGAATCCCTACAGTGTTACTCATGGCAGTAAAATTTTATGGAGGTGCAACAAAACCGGCCACATGAAAAAAACATTATACTTGTATTTTGTGGGGGGATCATGGAAGGGGGGCAGAGATATACTAGAACAGGGATCAAAACCAACATCATCAAGTGCAATGGCACAAGAAAAAGGATTAGAGACTGTTTTCCATTATAGGCGTGATTACTTTTATGACAACGTATCCTCAATTAGTAAATGAGTCATGGAGCTCTCATCTGAGAGCTGACCAACTCCATTTTACCTACCACTGCTTCTGGTGAATGTTCAAGTTCATTTTTACAGACATGTGAAGCAGTAGTGTCATGGGAAAGAATGGCGCATTTGAGGGAATATGCAGAGGGTGACAGAAGGGCCTACCTGGAGACAGCTATTACAGAAGCATTTAGTCCGCCATAACAGGAGAAAACCAACATTATGGGAATGGTCCATTGCATAAATCTCAGGGTTTCTTCTGAGAAAGTCTGAAGAGCAAGAAGCATTAAGATTAAATCATCATCCTCACTATGATCTGACATGTCCTGAACTAGAACTGTTTCTATAGCCAGAAAACAGTACAAGAAATAAATGAATTATAAATCTCTTCAGTTATGGACAATGCCTCCCTCCCAACTATCATACTATAGACACACCTGTATTTGTTTCCCCCCGCTAGCAACCTTAATTCTGAATTTCATTTTAAGACCACCTTAATGAAAGAACAGAAGCCAGGAGCTTCTAGCTGTGCATTTTTCAGCTGAAGTGCTAGCATTTTTTTTCCCTGACTGAAGTGTTATGACAAATTAATCCCAGAAGAACGATCACAAAATTAAACTCTCAAAAAATCTACTTCGTTAAACACAAAAGCCTGATTTATTAAATCTGTTTTTCCTGCAGTGGGAAAGTTAGTTTGGCTTCTTGACTTTAACAGCTGGACTCAACATCTGAACAGGATTTGCAAGACTACTACGCTGCCCCCTGAAATGCTGAAATAACAGTTTGTACAAACAGTTCTATTTAAAGAAGTCTGACTGGAAGCAGTGAGAACTCCTCCAATAAAATGTTGACACAAAACAAAATTCACAGGGTACTTCCATGTTTTAGGATCTGTCCCATGTTCAGTAAGCGAGGGTTGCAGGAAGATAAGAGTCCTACATTTATTTTAGGAACGTCAACACAAGGACTTTGTCTTCACAACATTCAGTTTGCACTGTAACAAGATGACAAAGAACACCAGACACTGACAGTGCAATGAATCATGATGCAACACTAACAGTTCCAAAACACCACTGTCCTAAAAGGATAATTGGCAATAGATGTCAGCCTTTCCTGAATTCTGAACTCATGCAAAACTGAAAGACCAAAGATGATCCTACCCTGCATAAGACTGAAGACTTCTGCAGTGCCGGTTTGTGTAGCTCATTTCAGGTTTGCCTCAGACATGAGCGAGCTGTTCCAGGTTCCATTTATACAGGTTCTTATATTGCTCTCATCACTTTTGTATCTGAGCCCCTTTCAGTAATACATTAAGCGACTAACATCTGCCCTGTAGGTTTGTTCTTGCTCCTCCTCTCCCCAGAGAGAGAAAAGTGTGTGCAGTATAGCATTTTGTTTTAGATTCCCCATTCCAGCCTAGGTCTGTGTACTGGAGGGCAGAGGCAGGGAACAGAAAGTTCTGGTGTGAGAACACAGAACAGTTTTCCCCCTTTTAGTTTCCTGACCTTTGAGAATTGTTTCCTAAAGGAAATCAGGAAACTGACTCATGGTAACCTCATTTGCAAGTAGGAAAGCTGCATGTGCAAAAGACCCGAACAAAACAAAACTGCAGAGTGCATAAAATTCTGTGCCACTCTCAGAAAGCTTGTTTGTCAAAACAAAAACATTGGGTGAAGTCTGTTCAATTTGATCAAATACATTCAAGTGACCTGCGCTAAAGGAGTGACTACATCAACTGGAAATGTAATGGGGTACTCTAATTTCTGGTGGTGCAATAGATAGCAGTTTGTGTTATGTTTTTAAAGTGTCTTTCAACTCTGCTTTCAGTGATAATCCTTCTGGCTGGTCCCCACTGCAACCCACATTGCTCCTTTTAAATCATTTGAGATGGAAAATGTCTCCTCCCTTTTCCCAGGGACAGAAGATGCTGCTGCAGTGCAAGGTACAGAGTGGAATCGTTCATTCAATAAGATCTTAAATCACCGAAATCATGCATGGCATATAGTCCACTGCATGGATATGCTCTTCTGGATATACCCCAGCCTCTTTGGCCGGATCTACACTAAAAAAATTGCATACCCACCTTCCAACAGTGCAGCTACGCAGATCAGAAATTCATGACAGTGGTGTAGATAAGGCACAAGCATTTTCACTAGGGCTTACACTGCTCCTTACCCTAGCATAGGAGCTGCAACAAGGCTGGAAACGGGTACAAATTCTGCAGAATAGGCAAGGACAAAATGTGTTCCCTTAAAATTATACTAATATGCCAAGCCTTCTCCCCAGATCGGGTTCAACTCCTTGACCTCACACCTCCTGTTTGGTGTGTCTACACTCACAACCTTTGTAGCTATAAAGCATCACCATTGCAGCGTCAGTGGAAGCTGTAACAGACAGGGACTAGGTTTGAGGACTGTGGTAAAAATGCCCGAGTCCCATCTATACTATAGTTTCCATGGCTGTTTACACTGGTGAAGCTGCATAGGCAGTGAATTAGCTCTCAAAAGTTTGCAAGTATAAATGCAGTCTTCAAGGGCTAAAGTAACAGCAATATTTCTATTTACACAGCCCCAAAGGTGTGCTAGTGATTTCAGTGCTGAAAATAAGAGTTGAGGGACCTACCAATTAACAAGTAAGAACTGGTAAAAAGATCCATAAACTCAGATTGAGTGAACTCTTTCAATATGCCTATATCCAACAATCAAGGTTACATATCAAAGAAATTCTAATCAGGTTTTAAGTCAGAAAAGTACAAGATTCACAAGCAGATAAGGGAATTTTAAAAAAGGTTACTTAACAAAATAACTTTTGTTCTCCAAAATGTATTACTTCCATATATTACACTGAGAGATCATGTGCTCTTCACTGTGTGACAAACTCATTTCAGAGAATCTCACCACTGGGAAGGCATGTGCATGCACCTCTGTTCATGGAGTTTAGAACCAACATTGTAAGTCCCCAACTTACATAGTTCTTTAACTTCAGGCTCATACTTTAACTCTCCAAAGTAGAGGAGAGAAAGGAGAGTCACCTGAATCTGCAGAGGCAATACATTTGGAGAACAACTTAGGCCAGTAAGCAACCTCTTCTTCATAACACTGTATCTGCAGATACTCACAGTTAGACTAACAGTGGCAAGCCTCAGCAAGAAGGCAGAGTATGAATAACTGAAATGATAGTGAAAACACTGCTCTCCTGAACGACAACCTAGTCTGATCTGACTCCGTATTGGGAAACGAGAGAATATGCAAAAAGAAAAGGAGTACTTGTGGCACCTTAGAGACTAACAAATTTATTTGAGCATAAGCTTTTGTGAGCTACAGCTCAATTCATTGGATACATGCAGTAGAAAATACAGTGGGGAGATTTAGATACACAGAGTACATGAAACAATGGGTGTTACCATACACACTGTAACAAGAGTGATCAGGTAAGGTGAGCTATTACCAGCAGGAGAGTGGGGGGGGGGGGGGGGGACCTTTTGTAGTGATAATCAAGGTGGGCCATTTCCAGCAGTTGACAAGAACGTGTGAGGAACAGTAGCGGGGGGGGGGGGGGGGGGGGGGGGGGGCAGCGCTTGGGTCATAAACATGGGGAAATAGTTTTACTTTGTGTAATGACACATCCACTCCCAGTCTTCAAGCAGAAGATAATTGTATCTAGTTTGCAAATTAATTCCAATTCAGCAGTCTCTCGTTGGAGTCTGTTTTTGAAGAGAGAATATGCTTTGTGAAGGCATGAATCAAGCTTCAGGGAGCAGCATTGCAAATCTCAACAACCAGCACATGACAAATAGATACTGCAGAAGTTATTACTCCCCTGGTGAAAAGGGCTGTAGGTCCTTCTGGTATAATAAGCACACTGTCTGAAAGCAGCGATCCATTACTGCCTCTAATTAGAAGTTCTTAAATTAACAGGTGCCAAAGAAGATGCCTTCCTACCAAACTGGTCTTTTTGGAAGATATCAACACAACCAAAGAGAGTGGGTTGGATGCTGGCTGGTAAAGTCAATCAGGCTCCCAGTTCTACACTGCAAGAGAAGCTTGCAGTGACAGGCTTCAACACCCAAGAACAGTAATAGCCAAATGCAGAAGATGGGCCTAGAAAAGCAATCATAATGGAAAGGGAACTTCGGAAATTATAAAGCCAAAAGGATAACTGCTACCTTGGCACCAGACCACCTTGCCAACCAGAACATAAACCGCAAGGGGTACTTCTCAATGGTGCTGCAAGCACTGGTGGATCACAAGGGACATTTCACCAACATCAACGTGGGATGGCCAGCAAAGGTGCATGACGCTCGCATCTTTAGGAACTCCGGGCTGTTCAAGCAGCTGCAAGAAGGGACTTACTTCCCAGACCAGAAAATTACCATTGGGGATGTTGAAATGCCAATAGTTATCCCTGGGGACCCAGCCTAACCCTTGCTTCCATGGCTCATGAAGCCGTACACAGGCAGCCTGGACAGTAGTAAGGAGCAGTTCAACTATAGGCTGAGCAAGTGCAGAATGGTGGTAGAATGTGCCTTTGGACGTTTAAAAGCTTGCTGGCGCTGTTTGCTGACTAGGTCAGACCTCAGCGCAACCAACATTCCCATTGTTATTGCTGCTTGCGGTGTGCTCCATAATATCTGAGAGAGTAAGGGGGAGATGTTTATGGCAGGGTGGGAGGTTGAGGCAAATCGCCTGGTGTCCGATTTTGAGCAGCCAGACACCAGGGCGATTAGAAAAGCACAGCAAGGCGCGCTGCACATCAGAGAACTAGTTTCATGACTGGCCAGGCTTCGGTGTGACAGTTGCGTGTATTTCTCCTTGATGCAAACCCACCCCCTTTGTTGATTTTAATTCCCTGTAAGCCAAGCACCCTCCCACCTTCAAAATAAAGTAACTATTGTTTTGAAACCATGCATTCTTTCTTTAGGTTAATTAAAAAAAAAGGGAGATAACTGACAAGGCAGCCAGGTAGGGTGGGGGAGGAGGGAAGGATACGGCCACATTGCTTATTGTAGCCACACTACAAATCAAACTGTTTGAATGACAGCCTTCTGTTGCTTGGGCCATCCTCTGGAGTGGAGTGGCTGGGTGCCCGGAGCCTCCCCGCCGCATTCTTGGGCGTCTGGGTGAGGAGGATATGGAACTTGGAGGAGGTCAGGCGATTGTACAATGGATGCAGTGGGGGTCTGTGCTCTTGTTGGATTTCTTGCAGCTGCACCAGCTGCTTCATCATGTTCGTTTGCTCCCCCAATTAGCCTTAGCATCGCCTCCTGCCGCCGCTCTTCGCGCTCACTTAATGCTTTCCTAGCCTCTAACACTGAATGCCTCCATGCATTCAGCTGTGCCCTATCAGTGTGGGAGGACTGCATGAGCTCGGAAAACATGTCATCGCGAGTGCATTTTTTTCACCTTCTAATCTGCGATAACCTCAGGGACGGAGATGATGGGGGAGCCTAGAAACATTTGCACCTGGGGGGGGGGAGATAAAAAGGGAGAGTAAAATTTAAGATGATACATTTCTGAGAACAGAACGGAGACTCTTTCACAGTGAATCAAGCAATTCACAGCAGACAGCACATGTGCTTTAGGTACAAGGTCGCATTTTGCCTTTTATATTGAGGGCCTGCCGGTATGGTGACATCTCACACAGCTGGGCAACACAGTTCGGTTTCCAGGCAGCCATGGTAAGGCAAAGGGTATGTGGGGTTGGCTTCTTACACATAACATGTGGGAATGGTTTCAAACTGCAGCACCATCTTTTCCCATAGCAAGCAATGGGTTGGGTTTCACATTTAAAAGGAGGGGCTGCAGTTTTCAGGTGGATGTGCAGCACACACCTCCCCCCACCCCACCGCATGGCTATTCTCTGGGATGATCCCTTTTAGCCAAGCACAAACAACCCAGCATGAGCGGGGTCCTTTTACTGTTCCCTTACAAAAATTCCCCTATTTCAACCAGGTGACCATGAATGATATCACTCTCCTGAGGTGAGCACAGAACGATATAGACCAAATGTTGCTTGAATGTGACCAAAACCCAGGACCATTCGCTGCCATGCTTTGTGCTGCAATGATTCCAGAATAATTTCAGAGTACCTACAGGAGAGCTTCATGGAGATGTCCCTGGAGGATTCCCGCTCCATCCCCAGACATGTGAACAGGCTTTTCCAGTAGCAGTACTGGCCACGAATGCATCCCAATTCTTCAGGGCAAATCTAACATTAAACACTATTGCTTTTAAACTCTGTACAGTAGTTACAAATGTGCACTCACAACAAGTGCCTTCTCCAGCTTCAGGGTCGGGGATCATGCCTTCGGAGGGTATTGGCTCCAAGGGGATGAAAAGGTCATGGCTGCTGGGGAGAACGGATTCACCGCTTGCCTGCTGCGCATTCTCCTCCTCCTCCACAAAATCCTCCTCTCTGTTGCGTGAGACTCCCCGCCTTGCAGGTGTCCATGGACAGTGGTGGGGTAGTGGTAGGGTCCCCTCCCAGAATGGCATGTAGCTGATCATAGAAGCGGCATGTATGGGGCTCTGATCCGGAGCGACCGTTTGCCTCCTTTGTCTTTTGGTAGGCTTGCCTCAGCTCCTTAACTTTCACGCAGCACTGCTGCGTGTCCCTGTTATAGCCTCTCTCCACCATGCCCTGTGAGATTTTGGCACATATATTTGCATTTCTTCTTTTTGATCGGAGTTTTGCCTGCACAGAGGCTTCTCCCCATACAACAATTGGATCCAGTGTCTCCCTTTCGGTCCATGCTGGAGCTCGTTTGCAATTCTGGGGGGACTGCATGGTCACCTGTGCTGCCGAGTTCGCCACGCTGACCAAACTTGAATTTCATTTCCTAAGTTCCCGGGGCTTTTCCTGTGTACCTGGCTAGTGCATCGGAGTTCAAAGTGCTGTCCAGAGCGGTCACAACAGAGCACTCTGGGATAGCTCCCGGAGGCCATTACTGTCGATTTGCGTCCGCACTACCACTAATTTGACCCAGCAAGGTCAATTGTAGCACTACTCCTCTCACCAGGGAGGAGTACAGAAGAAGTCGATTTTAAGAGCCTTTTAAGTCGACAGAACGGGGTTGGTTGTGTGGACGCATTCATTTTAAAATCAACCTATCGTGGCTAAATTCGACCTAACCCCGTAGTGTAGACCAGGCCTTAGTTTTGTTCTGAGTAGCTAAGCTCAGACTGAGATTGAACAGATCATTTGAAATCACTGGAATCTATTTGCTGTGATGCAAGCCATCACAGTCAACACTGGGATTTAGTTTTCATAGGGGAAATTTTTTTTAAAAACAACCCCTATCCTTTGTAAACTGCTGACTAAACTAAATCTCACCCATCTCTGTTTAGAGCTTAGTTTGTTATATTTTAAAGTTGATTAAGCTTGTACAGTCATACAAATTTCTTAATAAGGTTTACTATAACAATTGCCCTTCCAGCCCAATGATCAAAATATAGAGGATATATTGTATCTGTAAGAAATTATGTTACGGAGAATAGGTGAATTACTGAATAAAACTTAGGGTACTTTAAAAAAAAAAAAATCCCCACACAATGAGCATCCAATCCTTCAAATTCAGGATTTTTTTCCCCCCTCAATTTTGTACTTCTGTTTTACAGAAGAATTGTAGGAATTGATGCAATTTTAGTAGGGCTAGGAAACAATGAGTGATAAAACTTGGTTAGAGAGTAGTACAAATATTAGCATGGCTAAATTGCAACATTATCTATTTGCAAACAGATAACAAAGCTACTTCACATTGAAGACAGATTAGTTAGTGTCTCAGTACAACATTTTTCAAACACATTTCAAGTTATTAAAAACTATAGCATAAAAATGACTAAGAACATGTTAAGTATTAATGATTCCTATTATTATTCTTTAAATACCTCAAGGAGCATACACCTACTCAGAATCTTTGCAAAATATGCCAGTGGCTTGGATTAGGTGCTGGTTTTAAATATGATTGCTATTAAGTTAAAAGAAACCAATACACAGTATGCACATTCACAATATTTGTGTTTAAGACCAGATTTAAGTATTTAGGATAAATTATTCAATTGGTCTCCTCTTCTAGATTTAGGGGAAAATATACATGGCACAGGAAGGAACGTGAGTAACCAGGGACTTTACCTACAATGTGCACAAGTAGTAAATCTCTCTCTAAAATATGAAGATTTGACAATACAGCAGTATGGTATATATATGACTTACCACCGCCACAGCATCACTAGAAAGAACAGCATTAATATCCAGCACTGTATAGTAAGCTATGTTGGTCAAAATATAGATAACCGTCACAATGGGCATAGAAATTGCAATAGCCAGTGGCAGATTCCTGATGAGACAAAAACAGCAAATAGGCTTGGAAAAATTCTAGGGTTTTAAAAAATATATATAATTTCAACAAATATCAGTATTTATTTTTAAGCATTTTTAAATTGTTTATCTATTTACATGTCTACAGTTGTGCAAAATTACAGGTTAAATTTTTTCCCACTTTTTAAATAGATTTAAATTTTCACAGTTGCAGAAAATTATGGGGGAAGTCAGACAATTACACTAAAAACACTAAATACAGATTCAAAAAGTTAACGCTTTATAACCGTTAAAACATACTGTCAATGTAATATCCTTAAATGAAACTCTAATAAGGTCTAAGTAGCATTTTTCTTACTTTGCCTATCTGTCAGTGTCAGATATCAATGGAAATATCTAAGTTATTTAGAGCTAGACTGAGCTGATTACATTTGATAAATGTTTCTAATTGAATGCAAGCTCTTCTTCTTTCAAAAACCTCCTGTCAAAACAAAACAAAGTTTTGAAAAAATTGTCACTCGTTCATGGTGGCAAAGCCAGCAAACTGGATCAATACTTAGAGAGAGTGACAAACTCCAAGTCAGCCTTTTGCATTTGTTGGATTTAATATTTTAAACCGTCATTTACCTTTTAAAAATTAATTTGGCACAGAGTAAGGATTTTTTCATTACTGCCCTAATGGCACTAAAAGGGGATTCAACACCATTACAATGTCATCACTATCACAAAGTCAAATTACTGTGGCAAAATGTCAGTGCAATACAAAGTAATTAAAAACTCTTTAAAAGATAAGAGACCATGATTCTTGGGACTGTTCTCCTAGAGAGTGACTAATGCAATGCTCATGGTTCAAAGATCTGAGCATCGTAATAGCTAGTGGCTGAGATCCATCCAGAGAGCAATTACTTACTTCAAATACCAGTTTAAGCTAAAGTTTAATGATGTGAAACAAGAACAAAAGAAAAGTGCCAGCTCCGCAGAGAACAAAGGAGAGAAAATGGGGACTATATTATAGTTACCTTTTTCTCAGCAATAGCAATTTTCATTGCACCAAAGATTAACCAATATAATTATATCCCACCACACTCTTGGAGAACAAGCAACACAAGGATCATTCCTGAAATATATATTACTAATAGACATATGTAGTAAATCTAGTACCCCAGTGTGGTGGGGTAGCTGCCCCACAAAGGCAGAAGGATTAAAGCAGCCTTGGGGAGGCTGCGCAGAACCCAGCCAATTAGAAGAGGTCTTATTGAGCCAGCCAATAGGAAGAAGGCTTAGTGGAGCAGCCAGTCAGGGTCAGGCTGGCCTATATAAGAAGGGCTGCTGAGCAGAACAGAGGCAGTCTCTCCCGGGAGGGTAAGGGAGGAGGACTGGCTACCCTGTAGGAGGGTTGAGAGCAGCGTGAACAGACGTCCCGATTTTATAGGGACAGTCCTGATTTGGGGGTCTTTTTCCCTTATATAGGCTCCTATTACCCCTACCCCCGTCCCGATTTTTCACACTTGCTGTCTGGTCACCCTAGTTGAGAGAGAGACAGCACCTCGGACAGAGCAGTGCTGGTCAAGGGAAAAAGAGGGAGCTCCAACCAGATGGCTGCCAGACTGAGGCCCTGATACAAGGGCAGAGAAGGTGCTAGGGCTGCGGGGAAGTGGCCCAAAGAAACAGATGGTGGAGTAGGAGGAGGGGCAATACATGGCTGCCAGCTATAGGGTCCCTGGGCCAGGACGCGGAGTAGTGGGTGGGCCCGGGTCCTCCTCCACTTGCCACCAAGGGGAGTGGCCAGTGCATGCACTGCAGTTTGCCACTGCGATGAGTGGACTGCACTGAGCACTGTCAGGTCCCCCCCGGGGGGGGGGGGGGGGGGGGCGGGGAGAGAACCGAGTGGAGCATAGTCCAGGGAGCAACATGGGTCCTAGAGGTGGAGGTGAGAATGATGACAGGCGAGACACTATTAGTTGAGGGCATGTTGGTGAAACAAGAGCTAATTCCCAGGACAGCCAGCAGGAGGCGCCGTGGTGGTGAGGCCCATCCCATTACACTCAGGCAGGAAATCGAAAACAGAGAGGAGACGCCTTTAAAAAACAAAACCAAACCACAAAAAACAAACAAAAAAGAACAAAACTACAGAGGGGTATTCATCGTCCCCCCTTAATCCCCTAAAAATACTATGCAGAAGATGGAAGAATCAGGGTATTTTCAAAATTTTTCAAAACTAGAAAGAAGCTGCAAGTCCAAACCTCAATGTCTGATACAATTTTAAGCCCGAGTTCTTTGACAAGAGAATGTAAAATATTCTACGTGGCTTCCCTGTGAGTATCCTAAATATTAATCAAAGGTTGCGTACTATCTCTCACATGACTGCCATCCTACACCTTGACCTGAAATTCACAAAGGCATGGCTAAAAGGGAATGCTAGAATAGGAAAAATTATCTGCTTACCTGAAAATTTCCATTGTCCAAGTAATAAGGTCCACAGATCCATTACCATGGGTACTTCAACCTGCGTGCAGCTTTCGGGCAGGATCAGACCTGTCATTCCCTAGCATCAGATGAATGCATCACCTCTTGAAATTCCCTCCAGTTGAGAAATTCCACAGCCAAGATAATTCAAAGCTACTTTTTTAATTAGAGATTGTGTTAAATATACTTTGAGGAAATACAAGCATTTCTCTTATGGCAGTGCATGGTATATTCTACCTAATCACAACAAACCCAGATACTGGGCTATCAGTTTCCAGCTGTATTGTGGATGATCCATTTGTCTCCAGAGTGAGCTGAATCTGTGGATCTTATTACACAGAAAGATAATTTTCAGCTAAACACAGATACATTTTTCTCTTCTTCATGCTAAGGTCTACAAATTAGGGTTGTTGATTAATCACAGTTAACTCACACGATTAACTAAAAAAAATCACAATTAAGAAAGTTAATCGCAATTAATCACAGTTTTAATCACACTGTTAAACACTAGAATAGCAATTGAAATGTATTATATTTTGGATGTTTTTCTTCATTTTCATATATATTGATTTCAATTACAACACAGATTACAAAGTGTATATTATTTTTGATTACAAATATTTGCACTGTAAAAATGATAAACAAAAGAAATAGTATTTTTCAATTCACCTCATACAAGTTGTCATAAATATAAAGGGAAGGGTAACCACCTTTCTGTATACAGTGCTATAAAATCCCTCCTGGCCAGAGGCAAAACCCTTTCACCTGTAAAGGGTTAAGAAGCTAAGGTAACTTCACTGGCACCTGACCCAAAATGACCAAAGAGGGGACAAGATACTTTCAAATCTGGAGGGCGGGGGGGGGACAAAGGGTCTGCGTGATGCTTTTGCCGGGAACAGATCAGGAATGCAGCCTTACAACTCCTGTTAAGTTAGTAACTAATCTAGCTAGAAATGCGTTAGATTTCCTTTTGCTTAATGGCTGGTAAAATAAGCTGTGCTGAATGGAATGTATATTCCTGTTTTTGTGTCTTTTTGTAACTTAAGGTTTTGCCTAGAGGGATTCTCTATGTTTTGAATCAGATTACCCTGTAAGGTATTTACCATCCTGATTTTACAGAGGTGATTGTTTTACCTTTTCTTTAATTAAAAGTCTTCTTTTAAGAACCTGATTGATTTTTCATTGTTCTTAAGATCCAAGGATTTGGGTCTGTGTTCACCTGTACAAATTGGTGAGGATTCTTATCAAGCCTTCCCCAGGAAAGGGGGTGTAGGGCTAGGCGGGATATTTTGGGGGAAGACGTCTCCAAGTGGGTTCTTTCCCTTGTGATACTGCATGGCCAGAGGGCAGCAGGAGAGAGTGTTAGAAGGGAGCCTTATTCCCTGTAGACGGAGAAAGTTTGCTATAGATTAATTCATAGATACTAAGGTCAGAAGGGACCATTATGATCATCTAGTCCGACCTCCTGCACAACGCAGGCCACAGAATCTCACCCACCCACTCCTGCAAAAAAAACCTCTCACCTATGTCTGAGCTATTGAAATCCTCAAATCGTGGTTTAAAGACTTCAAGGAGCAGAGAATCCTCCAGCAAGTGACCCATGCCCCATGCTACAGAGGAAGGTGAAAAACCTCCAGGGCCTCTTCCAATCTGCCCTGGAGGAAAATTCCTTCCCGACCCCAAATATGGTGATCAGCTGAACCCTGAGCATATGGGCAAGGTTCACCAGCCAGATACTACAGAAAATTCTTTCCTGGGTAACTCAGATCCCACCCCATCTAACATCCCATCAGGCCTATTTACCATGAATATTTAAAGATCAATTAATTAACAAAATCATGTTATCCCATCACACCATCTCCTCCATAAACTTATCGAGTTTAATCTTAAAGCCAGATAGATCTTTTGCCTCAACTGCTTCCCTTGGAAGGCTATTCCAAAACTTCACTCCTCTGATGGTTAGAAACCTTCGTCTAATTTCAAGTCTAAACTTCCCAATGACCAGTTTATATCCATTTGTTCTTGTGTCCACATTGGTACTGAGCTTAAATAATTCCTCTCCCTCTCCAGTATTTATCCCTCTGATATATTTATAGACAGCAATCATATCTCCCCTCAACCTGAAGCCAATTAAAGCACCTGAAGCCAGTCACCTGATAAAACCCCCCTGCTTCAATCAGACAAGGGAAGGAGTTGAAGCAGAGTGGATTGGTGTTGGAGCAGAGAGCAGTTTGGAGGGAAGCAGAGGAGAGTTTGGAGAAGTGCTGCGGTGGGCTAAGAAGACCAAGACCTAGGTAAAGGGACACCTGGTTTGTGCAGAGGGAGAGCACGAAGCCCCACAAGCTGAAGGGCAGGAGAGGAAAGTAGCCCAGGGGAAGGAACCGCTAGTTCAAGCAGTTTACCGCTATCCCTAGGGCCCCTGAGCTGGGACCCGGAGTAGAGGGCGGGCCTGGGTCCCTCCCTCTCCACTCCCATCCTCTAGGACACTAGAGGGGCAGTTAATACCCCAGTTCAGGGGCAAGAAACGGTGCCCTGAACCCTCCCCAAGAGGAGAAAGCGCGAGACCCATCAAAGTAGTGCCAGTAATTTGCCACACTCTGTTCTTTGTTTAAAAACAGTTGGTGATGGCAGCATACGGTTCAAGAACAAGGCAAAGTTTGTACCTTAGGGAAGTTTTTAACCTAAGCTGGTAAAAATAAGCTTAGGGGGTCTTTCATGCAGGTCCCCACATCTGTACCCTAGAGTTCAGAGTGAGGAAGGAACCTTGACACAAGTACTGTAGTGCAATCTTTGTCGTGAAAATGCAACTTACAAATGTAGATTTGTTGTTGTTGTTACATAACTGCACTCAAAAATAAAACAATGTAAAACTTCAGAGCCTACAAGTCCTCTCAGCCCTACTTCTTGTTCAGCCAATCACTAAGACAAACAAGTTTGTTTACATTTACAGGAGATAATTCTGCCCCCTTCTTATTTACAAGATCACCAGAAAGTGAGAACAAGCATCTGCATGGCACTTTTGTAGCCGGCATTGCAAGGTATTTACGTGCCAGATATGCTAAACATTGATATGTCCCTTCATGCTTCAGCCACCATTTCAGAGGACATGCTTCCATGTTGATGGAGCTAGTTAAAAAAAATAATGTGTTAATTAAATTTGTGACTGAACTCCTTGGGGGAGAATTGTATGTCCCCTGTTCTGTTTTACCCGCATTCTGTCATATTTCATGTTACAGCAGTCTTGGATTATGACCCACCACAAGTTGTTCATTTTAAGAACACTATCACTGCAGATTTCATAAAACGCAAAGAAGGTACCAATGTGAGATTTCTAAGATTAACAGTCCCAGTCTTTAATCTCTTCTCATGCGGAAGCTGTTCCATATCTGACAAACAATGGAAAAGGTGGCCAGACAGTGAGGCACCCTGATAAGCTTTACAAGATTTCATCCCTGCCTCATGCTCCAAGTCTGACACAGAGGCTGCAGGTCACTTTATTTATGGTTTCCAGATGCAGAGAAGCTGATCACTAGCCTACCAAACTGCCTTACCATGAATGAGATATTTCTTCGTGTAGGAGTACTCTGCTAATCCAACTTTGCCAAATGTGTTTTGATGTTCATCTCCCCTCTGGTGGGTAGAAAACTTTGCTCCACCCAGGATGGGAGAATCTGTCTCTGGAGTAGGGTTGATCATGTTCTTCCGAGTTATCATAAAGATGCTATCAGAAATGTTGATGGTCATGACCTAAACAGGTCTGTTACCAATGTAAGGAGCAGTGCTCTGAGACATCAGTGAATTATTATGTTTCAGCTGATGGATGCTTTGCTCTCCTTCTAGTACCCATTCTCTGAACTAAACCAGAGAATGGTACAAAAACACCCCAAAACCAACAACCTTAATTCTCTGCATTCACCAGTTGTGGGAGCAAAGAACATATAATGGGAAGTAGATCTCTTCCAATGAATGAGACAGGGCAAGATGCAGAAGGAGTACCCAGAATTAGTGGACAGGTATCATATCAACTCTGGATCCCTGAGGCATGCTTGCACTTGAAATCAGAATTCCCAATAGGCTTAAATAAGAAATAGATTTTTGATGTGTGACACCACTTGTTTTCCATTATGGCAATCATCTATTACAAGTCTTCTGAGATGAGACCTTTTACCTAATGCTCTTTATCATCTATCCGAGCTTATAACTGACTTCCTTAGTGTCACGCACTTCTGGAATCCAAGATACTCCAGAAACTGTATCACTGTTTGTTTCAGCTTCCTCTCTCTACAGAGCCCCAATCAGAAAGACAGTCTGGAAAGAAAAGCAAATTTCCTTTTCCCTAAAGCCTATATTGCTATCCTGGAGAGACCCTGAGAACACATGTAAGATCAAATGGTAATGACTGAAGTTGGGAAAAGAAAAAAGGCTGACATTCATCTGCAAAACATAAGACCTAAAATGGGACTGTCCTCAAAGAGGTTGGTCTTATTTGTCTCTCCATCCCCACATGGAGCCCTTCTGGATGTCTCAAGGGAGGTACTGATCTGGGGGGGTCAATAATGGGCTCCCATAAGCTCGACCCCTCTGTTGCATGGGATCCACATGGGGCGATGGATCTGTTTCCCCTGGAGGTCTCAGCATAGGATATGAAGAGGGGTCCCTGGGGGGATGTTATAGAGGTGGCAGCAGAGGGTGAGAGTTGGAAACAAACACCCCTTACTGCATTCTGGCATTGGTAGGGTCCATGTTGTGTCAAGTACCCTCCACCTGACCTGAGAGGTAGGAGGGATTCAGCTTTGCAGTTAGAGGTACGGCTGCCAGTGTGACCTCTATGGGGTCTTAGGCATGATCTTCCATCTGGCATGCTGTCTTTCTGGCTTTGCTGCCCCTCACGCAGCTAGGGAAAGAGAGGCTGCTTGCCACTGGAGCCTGTTCTTTTCCATTTTACGTGCCTCCTTTCCTGCCAGGGGAGGGAGCTGAGGCAATCCAGTCTGGCCTTGGCTGTATTTTGCCCAGCAGAGTTAGCCTCTCTAATCCAATCTGGCTCCTTTCCTGCCCAGGGAAAGGTAACAGAGGTGACTTGTCCTTCACATCTTAGCCCACGCAATTGCATTCTGCCCATAGAACAGGACCAAGCTCCAAAGTGAGACAGGCCTTTCATTTTGCCTTTTCCTCAGCTTAGCTCTGCTGCTAAAGCCTGCAGGGGCACCAGCCACTGCAAACACCTCAGAAGGGAAAGCAGAGCTGAGGGGACTTTCCTCAAAAAAAATCAAATGCAGTTCTAGGACATGGCTGGGAATTAGACAGACACAGAGTGACAGAGAAAGTCAAACAATTCAAAATAAAGAATTTTTCATCAGAAAAGCTCTACAGCCAGGAGGTCTGGTTGAACCTGCCGAGCACCATGGAGGCAGGGTAAAAAAAAAATGGAGAAACTTTAGGAGGAAGGGCATTCTCCTGTTGCCAGTGACCAAGAGGTCTGGTTCTGCCCCCAAACTGAAAGCAGCCTGAAGTACTCATTGTAATGGATCTGTGGACCTTAGCATGAAGAAGAAATGCAGACACATCACCTCATGAAACAAAAAAGCTGGAATGGCTCTTCAAGGGCATTAATCTTCAAGAAAAAAAAGCCCAGGGACCTTTTCAGATGTAATTGGGGACTAGAACTTTCACAGGACAAGTATGAGACAGGATTATGGAAAAATTCTACCATACTCAAAGACATTTCATGAGACCAAACACCTCCTTATTCTTTTGAGCATTAGTATAATATGGGCAACTAAAATTTGAAGCTTGCTTTATGAGTGAGAGTCACTGCCAGGAATAAAGCCTGCTGCATTAGAAAATTGAGCTTATGAACAACATATGGATGTAAAGGAGGTTTCATCATCTTAATTAAACATTCCTAGCAGAAAACTTGTTTTTAAATGATATCCAACAGAAAAAAGTTACTTAACTGTTAACTCAGCAGAATATATTATCTTTAAGAGGAAGGTGGAAAGATATTGCAACGGCACTCAAAAAGGGAGTTTTTAAAATCAATTTTCTCTGCCAACAGATGCAGAAAGACAAGATGACTAACGTAAGCACAGAGCATTAAATCTCTTATGGGTAGGTGTACAACACTCACTAGCAAAGTGGTTTAAAAGAGACATTGTCAACCTGAAATATAATCAGTTAAAAAAAAAAGATAGTTGCTAATTGTCATTTTGCAACAAAAATTCTTAAAGGAAAACGTGTCTCTCCTTTGCTGTGTGAATGCTCAAATAGGGTAAACTGACTAATAATGTACAAAGCAAGCCGGCTGGGGAAAAAAGGAACCCCCCCCCCCCCCCCCCCCCCCCATCTTTTAGCTATAGCAATCTTAGCTGTTACTTGTAATAGGTAAAAACTGTCAGACAGATGTGAATTTTACATTAACCATTTCTGTTTAAAGACTGACCTACACAATTAACTGACTTGTCAGTCGCACATTTTCAGCATTCACCTGTGCGTGGGGATTATGTTTTGAGACTTTGAAACTGTCTAGGCAATTGCACAGATAAAAACAATGGTGTGCACCATTTACACTGCAATATTACAGTTTATTTGTAAAGAACTATCCACGATACGTAACTGCAAAGTAACGATTGCTAATCAGCTAGAATGCTGTAGTCATCAAGACTTCCTTATTTTTAAAGTGTTTCAGCCATTAATAAACCTTATGCTTAATAATCCTCTGTTGGTGATCCAGTATAAAGTTGTGAGAGTTGTGTGTCCACACAGAGTAGTTTTACAATAATCAAATTCCTTGTCAGCTCAGAACACATTTCAGTGAAAAACAGTCACTACATTAGTGACTTAAGAACAGTACAAGTTTAATTAAATAACATCCTTAAAAAAACTGGATCCTTTACCTTTCTGCATTTTTGATTTCTTCTGTTACAAAATTAAGGGTGTCCCAGCCTGAGTAAGAGAACAGGGCCGAATACAGTGCAAGAGAAATGTCTCCTAGGTCCCAAGAAGATCCCTCAAAGGAGTTCTGAAAGTGTCCTGAATGTCCTGTGGGGGGGGGGGGGGAGAGAAATACATATATGCATTATGGTATGACATAGTAAGTAAAAATGTTTTTTAGTTTGATATGCAAAAGTTGCAAAACAAGCCAAGAACTAGGAATTTTCACATTCCTTCAAGATCACTCATTGACCCATCCTTCCATTCTGCCTGTTACAGCCTTGAGAATAAGCAGGGCACTTAATTTTATTAAAAAAAAAAAAAAAAATCTATTCTATGGAGAACTCAGAAAGCATTATTATTATGCAGCTAAAAACCTGACCTGTTCATAGTAACAGCAGAGACAGATCTGAGGGACAGTGAAGTACAGGCTTGTAACCCAAAATACAGTTTAATCATACTTGTAACAGCCTTGGCAGTAACCTTTTGGCTCAAGCCATTGTATACAAATGAAATGGTACAATTCTATGGGTCATACCATCTCTGAAATTCTGAACCACTTCGCTTGTGTGAGTCAAAACTAAGCCTTTTATTTATTTATTTAGGGGTGGGCAGGGATGACTGTCTTTCAAAAATGCACGCAGATTCATAAAATCAGTCATTTATCCAAATGGATAAATACCTGTATTTCATTTTGTTAAAGTTCTGATTGATTTGATGAGTTATAGTTACTATCATAGGTCCAGACTACTGTCCATTACATTGTAAACATTTAAATGCATACAAAAAGATGTGACGAGTCCATGAATTTGTGCGTATTAAGAGGTAGACCAATTTAGTTTAAGTATCGAAAGGGCCAAATTGATAGCAATTAAGGGAACATAAAATGTAGTTAAATAATAGTAGGGACAAAATCTTCCAAAGTACACTTAAGTCTTGTGTGCTATCAATACTGCTGCGACCAATATCATTTACGTCACCCTTCAACTTGGAGTGAGTTCTTTCCAACATGTGCTGACATTGTCAGCACAGTGGCAATACAATAGCAATATAAACAGTTTATAATATTGCCTACAGGAAGATGAGTTACTATCTTGTACATTCCAATGCCCAAATATATAGCTACAGTTCTAAACCCCTTGTACTTTTTACAGCAATATGTTGCTATTTGTAGGGTGGGAAAAGCAGTTTATAAGGCATTGCCAAGGTTGACCAGCCCAAATATTTGAGTCCTTTAAATGTGTCACTGCATTGCTCTCCTCCTCAGTATCTTGGATGACACTGAGGAAGATGGAGCAACAGTCAAGTTAGGAGCAGGGAAGAAGGCAGGCAGCATCCAGGATGTTAGTGGTAAATATATTAAGGTCAGTGGAGCAGCTAATGGTGCAGAGGTATTTTGTATTGAAGTGACACACTGTGCAGTAGTGCTCATATAGGCACGTTTTGTTCCATACCGGGCCAAGAATAAGGAAAGAAAGTGGGGTACAGTCCCTCAACAATGACTTCACACTAAACACAAAGCACAATTTGGGCAAAGGACACATTTTTCATAATTTAAAATTGGGTTGTGTACTTTTTTGAGCCAACACGGAAAGCTTCCAAAACACACAGGAGTAAAACTCAAAAAAAAAGTTTGATGGAAAACAACTTTAAACTAAAATATTATGACTAATAAGAAAAAGAACCAGCAATAAACTATTTAATGCTGAACAATAAAGAGGAGAAATCAGGAACTAATACTGGGCTGATACTCCTTCTATAGATGCAGAACAGCCACCTTCAGAGGCACACATCTAAGTGTATAGCTCCTTTTAAATGGCTTTGAGTCCATTCAACTTCACAGATAGATATCAGTGAAGGTATACTCTGAAGAGAAGTATTGCAATTATCCAAAATCCAGATTACAAAAAGTTTAGATTGAGGTTCAGTGAACCTCACAATATTACTAGACATTGGCGAGATCATATTTCTCTCTTCAAACTGTATTTTGCAAGTTCTGCATGTTGCTGCTTGCTATTTCATTCCACTAACCATTCCAAACCAGAGGGTGTAAAATTGCTTAGGTGTGTTAGGCCAATTCAAGTATGATCTTCATTCACAACATTGGCCAAGTTGTTAATATCTGGATGGATATGCTGAACCTTATTGCTTAATAGAGAGATCTGGTATTACATAAATATAAATTTAACATTACAGATTAATTTAAAAATACTGTTTTGCAGCTTCTATGAATATTCCTAATGAAAACCAAACTGATTATTCCCCAGCCTTATTGCTACACACCCAACCTCTAATTAGTTTTATAAGCTTACCCTGGCATAGTCTAACAATTCCTGTTACGATGATGACAATAAGGGCAAGGACTTTAGCATACGTGAATACATCCTGCACCCTTGTTCCCCATTTAACATAGGCACAATTTATAAATGTTAGAAGACCTAGGAGACAAAAAACGAAGATGAAAAGGAAGTTATGCATGAGCTTTGTTAAGCACAGATTTTAATTACTGTCCATGTCAGTGTATAGATGCTAAATTTAAACTATGCTAAAATAAGCTAAAGAGCCTGGGAAAATTAAACTAAGCAATGTTTACTTGTACTCACAACATTGTCTTACTATTAAGCATTGCTTAATTTATGACAAAAAAACAAGAGTGGGAAATGACAGTTCTAAAGACATTTTAGATTCTTTTTGCCAAGGACAGGAAGAAAGACCCTCCACCACATGTCAGACCTGCTGGGCCTGTTCCCATTTTCCTGGTTTTACCCCTCATTCTTGTGGCCCCATTCTGCAACTATTATTCAAGCCAAAGGCAGCAGAGAATGTCCTTTCATTTTATATTTTAAAATAATTTTCTGGTTCACCTCCAAACTTTAGGCCAATGTAAAAAATTGTAAGTTAATTATTTGGCCCTTTTCTTGGTAACTTGAAGATTAGTTTAACATGCCAGATAATTTCATAGGTTTTATAGTCTTTAAAATATGAAATTTGGAAAGCCAAAAATGGACATTGATGATTCTCTTGATATCAATTGCACATTTTAAGACAGTTGGAAAAGACAAGGTTAGAACAGATCTGACCAATTAGCAATGTAAGCTCCACAGATAAAGCAACATTTGACTGATGGGAGATTTTTTAAATTAAAACTGGTGTTAGTGTGATGAAAATGGAAATGAGGAGACACCTTGGGGAACACAAATTCACATTCGTGTATAACAGTACTTTAAGATTGGTTCTTCAAAGAGTTGAACCCCTCTGGCTATATACAATGTATTCTTTTACTTAAATTATGTAGAGGTTACCATTTTATTTTCCTTCAGTATTAGCTATTCACAGACTGCTCAATTCTAAATGATATGTTACAACATAAAGACACACAATATTTGTACCATATTAGGTAATGTTGTGTAACCTGAGGATATTTCCCAAATACCTCAATAACAGCCCTATTTGACAACTTTAAAATTATTTGAAAACATTCAGTTCTGTCTCTTTGGGAACACACTCCCGTTCCCCCTCCCCCTCTAATCTCAAGTATTCCAGCTAATTGTGGCTGTCTAAGCAGCAGTTCTGCAGAAAAGGACCTGGAGATTACAGTGAACAAGAAGCTAGATACGAGTCAGCAGTGTGCCATTGTTGCCAGGAAGACCAACGACATCTTGGTATTAGTAGGAGCATTGCCAGCAGATTGAGGGAAGTGATTATTCCCCCCTCTACTCAGCACTGGTGAGGCCACACCTGGAGTATTGCGTCCAGTTTTGGTCCCCCCACTACAGAAAGGATGTGGACAAATTGGAGAGAGTCCAGCGGAGGGCAACAAAAATGACTAGGGGGCTGGGGCACATGACTTACGAGGAGAGGCTGAGGGAACTGGGGTTATCTAGTCTACAGAAGAGAAGACTGAGGGGGGATTTAATAGTAGACTTCAACTACCTGAAGGGGGGTTGCAAAGAGGATGGAGCTCGGCTGCTCCCAGTGGTGGCAGATGACCGAACAAGGAGTAATGGTCTCAAGTTGCAGTGGGGGAAGTCTAGGTTGGATATTAGGAAACACTATTTCACTAGGAGGGTGGTGAAGCACTGGAATGGGTTACCTAGAGAGGTGGTGGAATCTCCATCCTTAGAGGTTTTTAAGGCCTGGCTTGACAAAGCCCTGGCTGGGATGATTTAGTGGGCGTTGGTCCTGCTTTGAGCAGGGGATTGGACTAGATGACCTCCTGAGGTCTCTTCCAACCTTAATAGTCTATGATTCTATGACTTGCCCATGTAACCAAATTTATCAGATCATCTCTTCTCTGATTGCTGTTGCTACACACTACACTCAGTTTGCGTTATTGCTCTATTGTATTAATTTTTTCCTCAAATATTTTAAAATATTAAACAGCCCCTCCCGAAGTACCATCGGAATATTCAGGGATTATATAGCTGTATCTTTATTGTTTTTCTATAATTCAGAGTAATTTTTGCACTATCCAGATTATAATTAATCTATTTCAATCCTGCATTTTAGGCACTTACCCAGATGTAGATATTGGCACTAGCAAACAATATATAGTTAGTGAAATTACATTGTATTTTACTAAGCTTTCTTACTGAAAAAACATGGTACTATAAGGGTTCTGACGGGGCAAGGCCAGATGGCTATAGAAAAGTAGTGGGAGATAGATATATTAGCTTCAAGCTAAACAAATCCCTGGTACCAGGATAAGTTAAATGGCAGCTGCTCCAGGTCAATTAAGACACCTGGGGCCAATTAAGAACTTTCCAGAAGGCAGGGAGAACACTAGGTTGATTGGGACACCTGAAGCCAATCAGGGGCTGGCTGAAACTAGTTAAAAGCCTCCCAGTTAGTCTGGTGGGTGTGGATGTCAGGAGCTGTGGGAGGAAGTTGTGTTGTTGGAGAGACTGAGCAGTACATACCATATCAGGCACAAGGAAGGAGGTGCTGAGGTAAGGGTGAAGTGGAGCTTGAGGAAGTGGGGTCTGCTGTGGGGAAGTAGCCCAGGGAATTGTATGTGTCAAGTTTCTAAAAGGTCAGCTACCATAGCTGATGCTATTAGGGTCCCTGGGCTGGAGCCTGGAGTAGAGGGTGGGCCTGGGCTCCCCCCTTTGCCCCCCTGATTAATCACTGAGACTGGGAGACAACAGAGACTGTGCAAGAGCGGATAGCTTCTCCTTACCTCCCTTGCTGGCTTATGATGAAAATGGCTCAGTAGACTGTGACCCTTGTCTCTAGAGAGAGAAGGGTTATGTGGAGGGTCACAGTGAGCTTCTGAGGCTAGCAAAATCCGCCAGGAAATGCGGGACCCATGGAGACAAGGACAGAGTTTTGTCACAGGGTATCTTAAACAATGTAGTCACATTAACCAAGCTTTATAATTGTATATAATTATCACTTTCAGTCAAAGAGCCACAACCCAACAAGCTAAAAAAGGGGGGCAGCACACGGAGATAGGAATGTACTTAGTCCAGTTACCCCATGGAAGAATAGTAATTCAAAATTAATAAAAAAACCAAGGGTAATGATCCCATACAAGTGAGAGACTGGTGAACTTGAAAAGTTGGCAACTGAAAAGGATGAACCACATTTCCTTCAACTTGTCAAGACTGGGAAAAACAGAGGTATCAAATTTTGAAAACCATGACTGTAGGAGCTCCTGAGAAACACTCAAGGGAAAAAAAAACTGGTATCAGATCTGCCTTCCAACATAACCAAATAGTTGTTTTTGTTACTCTATAATAAACCATACTTATGTGAACAGGATTTTTTATTCTAGTCAACAGTTTTTAGGTAATAATTTTCCATGTGCAAATGATTTTTTATGAAAAATTTTCCTATTACAAAGATGTTAAAACATTTGGTCTCTGTTTTCATGACAATTTGATTGTGAAGTGCTGTCCTATCTCTGGAGTTTAAAAAAAAAAAAATCTAATTAAGAATCTGGACAAACCAAACTATTTCATTGTTAGACTATGCTTTTTTCTGGTTACTAAGGGTATGTCTACACTTACCATGGATCGACGCTGTGGCGATCGATCCTCTGACGGTCGATTTAGCGGGTCTAGTGAAGACCTGCTAAATTGACAACAGATCGCTCACTCGTCGACTCTGGTACTCCACCAGAACGAGAAGCATAAGGTAAATCTCCCGTCGACCCAACGCAGTGTAGACACTGCAATAAGTCGACCTAAGCTACATCGACTCCAGCTATGTTATTCACGTAGCTGGAATTGCGTAACTTAAGTTGACTTAACCCCGCAGTGTAGACCTGCCCTAAGATTACTTCTATCAATTTTGTTGCAGCTGTGGTCAATTTGCTAGCTTATGTTGATCGCATTTTAAAGTGTGCCTGTGCACTTTGAGATAATATCCCACGATAGTAAAGATTTCAGAAGTGAGTGGTAAAGTGTCACAACATTTGGAATTTTCAGGAAACAGATCTTGCAGTATATCAGCTAGTAAACAATTTGAATTTGTTACTGTATATATTGGGAAACAAAATCCCCATTTTTGCACAGAAACTATCCAACAATTTTCAGACAGACACACTGCTCATGTTGGTTTTCCTTAACAGGTTAGTACCCTTCACAGATTTTATTTGATTCTCAATTTTAGGTTGCAAGCTGCTGCCAAGTAGCAAGGGAGGACTTCTGTTGTGACAGAGCTACAAATAAAAGTAGTGCAGTGGAGCGAGTTCTAGCAAGGAAGTCACGTGGTTGAGGGCAGGATTTTAAAGCACGCAACTTATTTCTAAAACAAAGCTTTTCAGCAAATGTTTGTCCCTGCTGCCATAACCACAAAGGAGACTAATTTATGACATTACTTCTCCTTCTCCAAGATAGACACATCTTAAGATCTAATGCTAGGTTAATCAAGCATGAAAGCCATGGCCTCTTCAGCCAGAAACAATCTGTCTGCTTTTCTCTCATTTCAGTCTTTAACATAAGAACAGTTATACTGGATCAGACCAATGATCCACCTAGTCAAGTATCCAGTCTTACAACAATAACCAGTGCCAGATGCTTCAGAGGGAATGAACAGAACACAGCAACTTACCAAGTGATCCATCTCCTGTCATCCAGTCCCAGCTTCTTGCAGTGAGAGGTTTAGGAACACCCAGTGCATTGGGCTGCGTTCAGGACCATCTTGGCTAATAGTCATTGATGGATCTATCCTACATCAACTTATCTAATTCTTTTTGAACCAAGTTATACTTTTGGCCTTCACATCATCCTCAGGCAACAAGTTCCACAGGAGAATGTAGGTTGTGTGATCTACTTTCTTTTGATTGGTTGGTTTCTTTTGTTTGTTTTAAATCTTACCTATTAATTTCATTGGTAACCCTTGGTTTGTGTGTTATGTGAATGAGTAAATTCCTTCCTTATTCACTTTCTCCACATCATTCATGATTTTATAGACCTATCATATCTCATCCCTTAGTTGTCTTTTTTAAGCTGATCAGTTCCAGTCTTTTTAATCTCTCCTCCTATGTAAGCTCTTCTTTACCACTTAGAATTTTTGTTGCCCTTTTCCAATTGTAATATATCTTTTTGAGATGGGGAGATCAGAACTGCACACAGTATTCAAGGTGTGGTCTTAACATGGATTTATATAGTGGAATTGTGATATTTTCTTTATCTATCCCTCTCCTAACGGTTCCCAACATTGTTAGTTATTTTGTCTGCTGCTGCACCAGAGCAGATGTCTTTAGAGAACAAGGACTCCAAGATCTTTCTTGAGTGATAACTGCTAATTTAGACCCAATCATTTTGTATGTATAGTTGGGATTTTTTTTCCAATGTGCATTACGTTGCATTTACCAACACTGAATTTCATCTGCCATTGTATTGCCCAGTCACTCAGTTTGGTAAGATCTCTTTGTAACTCTTCGCCGTCACTTTGGACTCAACTATCTTGAGTAATTTTTCCACCTCACTGTTATCACCCTCTTTCCCAGATTTATGAATGTGCTGTACAGCCTAAGTCCTTGGTGGACCTTGCTATTACCTCTCTCCATTATGACAGACTGTTTCCTATCTTTTAACCTGTTACTGATCCATGAGATCAGTTTCCTTATTGTACAAAAGGGGATTTTCAACTATCAGAGCCTTATAAAAAGCATATAATTTACAATTGTAGGCACAAAAGGTATTTTCTCTTCGGTATGATAGAGAAGGAAAGATTAGTGAAACTTTACTCACTCACCCATGGTGGATAAATGTATATATTTTTTTTTAAAATCAAAAAGTTGGATTTTTAAATTTAAATTTGAAGTCACTGGCTAAGTACTAAACCAGCTTTTGACAGCAATAGCCTCTTCTGCAGGCGCTTAAAGAATATTTTTCTTTTAAACCAGTTCAACTGAACAACTAGAGTTCAATCAAAGTTGAAAAACTGTTTGGAAGTTGAAAAAGCTTGTTTTTCTCTTCCAAATCTATCAATAAAAACAATGAGGATGAGATCTACTAGTTCTAAAATCTTGAAGGACCTGGTGACCAGAAACAAATCAGTCCAATTCATTAAGTATAGCTAATACTTTGTTTTATTAAATAGTTTTAAATAAGAAACATGCTGTGATTTTTTTTTTCTTGTGTATCCACCACACTTCAGGTAGCTTTAATTTAATAACAATTTGAAAATGCTGGTTTTGTGCATTTTTAATTTCAATGTCTTCTAAATGCAGCTAGACACATCACAAATAACTGATCACTCTCTGTAATAAATAAATGTCATTCATCTAAAGTGTAAAAATTAAGAATCGGAATAAATGTATATTAAGATATAGAATTGCTTAAGTGTGTATACATATAACATTCTCCGAGTTAGCAAAAAGTACCAAAATTAGTATACATTTAGTATTAATAAAGACTATATTTAGTTGCAAACCACCATGTTTTAATGGTTATACCAATCAACAAGAATCACTTTTTTCTTTAGGAAAAGAACTGAAAAGTACAAATGCAAAACAAGATTAAAAATCCATTATTTTAATCAAAGTTTCCTGCTTGCAGATTTAACTAATTATAGAAATCACCTTGATTTAAAATCAATCCACCCAGCACCCCCCTCAAACAAAGTTACTTGAGTCCCAAAAGATAGGCCTTTGTCAATAAAGCTATTCCCTGAAAGTGAAGTTTAAAAGTGAACAGTTTGTTTTTGAAAGCACACAAGGTTTCTAATAAGAAATTGAATTTTCTGGAAGTCAGGGAGAGAGGAAGAGACACACAAAGTTACATAAACCTGGCCTCTCTGTTTAAAGATGCCACTGCTAAATTCTGCCAGCCATAATTAAAAATTCCTCCAAGAAGAATCAGGACTTGAGCTAAGTTTTAGTTAAGAGTGAAAGATTTTGCCTTTAAGACGTCAAAATATCCTCGTCATGCACATCCAATCTATGTTGATTACCTGGAAACCATTTCCTTTCCTTACTTTAACTCAACCCATACTAGATTAAGAATGCTACAGTTCTGGAATCTAAACAGGATTATATGTAATAGATGTTCAGTCAAAATAATAATCACATTAGTTTTCACATAATACTTACATATACAAGCAGCTGCGATGAGACGACAGGCAACATAAGGAGGCTCACAAGAAGGGAAGACAGGCTGCACAATGTAGTTAGCAAAGGTTATTGCAATAATTGCCTGACTAGTTGGCTCAACAATTAATAATGAGGTCCATAAGCGAATAAAAGCAATAAAGCCCCCAAAAGCCTCCAAGATATATGCATAGCTGGCTCCTGACTTGGTAATAGTGGTTCCCAGTTCAGCATAGCAGAGAGCTCCAAACACTGAAAAAATCCCCCCAGTTGCCCAGATTATTAGCGACAATCCATAGGAGGCACTGTAGATGAGAACTCCTTTAGGCGAGACAAAGATACCTGAACCAATCATGTTGCCTACAATGAGGCTGATTCCATTAAGCAAAGAGATTTCTTTCTTCAGCTGCATTGTTTCTTTGTTTCTTTCATACATTTCACAGCTGTCACTTGAATCTGGCTTGCCTGCTTCCTTGATGGGAGAGTATCCAGCCAACGAGTTATGAGCCACTGTACCATTTGCCCTTTCTTCCATTGTGGAATTGTTGTGTATTCTCTAACACCAATCCCAATCTAAAACAAAATTACAGACAGCTAAAAATTAACAACATAACATTGTCTAACCCTTCACATCAATTCTTGTTTCTGCTTGGAGCGTAGGACTGACTTGTGTAACCTCATATCCCTCTTTTGCTACCGTGTGCTATATGATTTTGAAAGAGGGTAAATCTTTGGATGGTAAAACATGACATTTGAACAAGTGACAGTTTCAAAATATCCTAGAAGAAAAAGGTGAAAAGAAAAATAAATGGTGCTGATTTGCAAGGGGGGGAGTTGTGGGGAAGCACAGAACAGAGGAAATTCAAAGGTCATTGACACCTGTCAGTAGAACTGGAAAGATCAAAAGGGGTAATGGAGGTGTATAAAGAGAAAGCACAGTACAAGAATGAACAGAAGGTGGAAGTAGTGAAGATGACAAGTCTATTACAATATAAAACACATTTCAATTAAAGTTTTATTCTTTCCTCTTCCATAACTAATTGTTTTTAAAAGCACCCAAGCATACAAAAGTGGAAAAAAAGGTGTGGATAAAGCTTCTGAATGGTTCACATTTGATTTTCCTTGACTTCAGAGCTGAACATCTTACATCTCAAGTCTCCAGAGGCTCTTCCCCTCCCTCCTTAAAGGATCACTGCTGGCCTTAACACTTAAACGTAAGATTATACTAATATCAACAATTCTGAAATACAGACAAGTTTAGAGATGAAACAATCTGATTAAATACAAATTGATCTTTAATTTGCATTGACACTAGCTTTCATTCAAAATCTAACTTCTGATTGGATTATCAGAAGTTTCATAAGAACGAGCCTACTCCTTTCCTAAAAATGTGCTATCATTTTCATATGCCCTTGCCAAGCACTAAATCCTGAGTGCACATTTCAGTGGCCTACTGCAGAGCAGAAAGATGCAAGTCTGGGTGAGATTTGGCAAAGCAGTTGCTCTAGCAGAGAAATCAACTGTTTTATCTTGCATTATATTTTCTTTATAACAGAAACTTAATTAGGGGTATTTCATTCCAAAAGTAAACTTTTTATCTTGAAATTGATCCTGGCACTAACTTAGTGAAGAGGGAAAAGGCACATACAAAGTATTTATGGTCTGATTTTCAGTAGGTCCAACATATAATTATGCACACAATTCAGTATTTGTGCCTGAAAGTAATAGATGCATCTACCTGGGCATACAAGTATAAACATATTTGTTCATGCATTTATGGTCATTTTCACTCACTCTTTGTTCACGCAGTTACAGATTCTTCCTTTTGAAAAAAATCAAATCCTTACTTTGTTATATTGTCAACATTATACTCTACAATGTAAGTTAATTAAAACATTCTGATCTAATATACTTAGAACATGTTCTTACTCTTTCAAGCCATTTTAAATATTTTAAACCAAGGGAAATAAATATGTAATCTACATGGAAATGACATGTAAAAGCCATTTACTGGAATGGAATATAGCCTGTTCACATTATGTCCAGTATGAGCCTTCTATCTCTTTTCATAAAAGAGAAAATGCAGTAAGTATCCAAAAATAGTATTATTTACATAAATTAAAATATTGACTGCATTTGAAAGACTATAATATTACAAATAGGTCTGCTGAATTATTGCAAATCCTCCCTTAAGACTTTTTTTAAAGATTTAAAAGATTTGTTTAAAATGTTAAACTTTTATTCTGTCAGAGCAAACAGTAATGGCATAATACAGTCAAACTCAGCCATATTTGGAAAAAAGTCATCCCACACAAACATCTGTATTACAGAATATACCTGTGGCAGAGCTCCGTCCTTCTCCCTGTGGGTCCTGCGCTTCTAGGCGGTTTATGCTAGCCTCAGAGACTCACTGTGACGCTCCACGTAGCCCCTCTCTCTAGGGCCGGGGTTACACTCTACTGAGCCCTTTTCATCATAAGCCAGCAAGGAAGCTGGTGAGAGAACTCCCACAGTCTCTGTCCCTATGGGCTTATTCCCAAACAGTTTAGCCTCCTGTCCCGACGGGGGCCTGTCTTCCCCTCCCCGGAGGTGTTTCTGTAGTGGCAGGTTGGGGGGAACCCGGGCCAGCTCTCTACCCTGGGTTCTGGCCCAGGGACCCTAATAGTAGCAGCTGTTGGCAGCTGACCTTTCACTGCCAGACTTGCTACATTTCCCTGGGCCACTTCCCCACAGCTCTCCCGCTTCTCTCTTCTTCACCCTTACCTTAGGGCTCCCTTACCGATGGCTTGAGGGTGTCTTCATTAACTAGCCCTTCAGCCGCACTTCCTCTTCCCTGGCTCTCCTCTGCCTGACGGGAGTGAGCCCTTTTATAGTATCAGAGGGCCTTAGAGTCAGGTGGTCACATTAGCTTAATGGCCTCATCTGGCTCTTTGCAGGTTAATTGGAGTCAGGTGTTCTCATTAGCCTGGAGCAGCCCCTGCTCTGGTCAGTCAGGGAACAGAAAACTGTTAACCCCATGGCCAGTATATCTACCTTCTGTTATTCTGCTACACCCAACTGGCCTGGGTCTATCACAATACCATCACAAGTAAAAGAAAAGAGTTTCCAAAAAAAAATTTATTTTAAAAACTGGATTTATTCTCCCCAAATGTTAAGGGTTCTGAAAGGTTCAGGATTTCCCTCCTTCCCCATAGTATCTGGCATTTATTTTCAGAGGAAAAAAGCCCAACCAGAAAATAGGTCATGGAAAATTTGTTCCAATATAGCCATACACTCACAGTATGTTGAAACATAGCCTCTTCCCCCACTGAAATCTAGGAAGGGGAGGCAAAGCCAGGTCTGACTGTTTATTTCATTTTAGCACGGAGTGAGAGAGTCTAAGGCCCAAAATCATACCAGCTCTTCTACATTCCTGTCAGTGCTGTAAAAACTATTTGGCGAGACGATGTTGACAGTCAAGGATGTTATTTGCTAGTGAAGATATAGATAAAAGCTTTACTGATTAAGAGAGCCTACTGAGTCTTGAGGAGCTAATTCTACTGTAATTATGAAGCACTATGGAAATGGATTTGTTTAGTCTATAACTTTGTGGATGCTAGTTTAATAAGCAGTCCTATATTTAGAAAACTTTTCCATCCTCTGTTATCCCACCATTTCTCCAGTGGGCTGGGCTTGTTGACTAGCTGATGCCAAGCTTAAAGTAAGTGTCTGAGGGAATTCACATACACATAGCAAGAACTTCCATCACTACAATAATCAACATCAGTACAGCCTCTTGACAGACCCAGCATATGCCTATCCCAACCTTCTCTCCCCTCCCAACCTCCAAAAAATCAAAGGAAGAACTCAAGTTGCTTTCTCTATCCCTTGTTGTTCTACTCTGGCTGATTTCTTGTTGGTGTTGTACCAGAAATGGGCTTTGAAAAAGGACTCATGATATTTAAAATTTAGGTCTATTGGTATGCTTTTAAAGACAGATTAGACTATAAATAGTTATAATTTTGCTAAGAGATTAGACTGGCTAATCACAAATAAGAGTAAATACTCCAAAATTTGTTTTAAACATAAAAAATAGCTAACAATCAAACCAGGTGTTGTCATGACAATTTG
Source organism: Chelonia mydas (assembly GCF_015237465.2). Classification (NCBI taxonomy): domain Eukaryota; kingdom Metazoa; phylum Chordata; order Testudines; family Cheloniidae; genus Chelonia; species Chelonia mydas. The sequence goes on along the minus strand of NC_051252.2, from coordinate 9,723,393 downwards.
ATGATGCAAACTAGGATTGAGGGTTATCATTAGAGATCAGTTTAAAAGCTGATTTTTTTTTCTCGCTTCTACTTTGAATCAAACTGGACACCTGCTGGAACTATGTTTAAGATAGCAGCCCCTTCTGGGGAGACACACTAACCTCTAATTCAGAGGCTCTCAACCAGAGATATGCATACTCCTGGTGACACGCAGAAGTCTTCCAGGGGAGACATCAACTCATCTAGATATATGCCTAGTTTTACAACAGGCTACATAAAATGCACTAGCCAAGTCAGTACAAACTAAAATTTCATATAGATAATGACTTGTTTATACTGGTCTATATACTATACACTGAAATGTAAATGAAAATTTATATTCCTATTTATTTTGTAATTATGTGGAAAAATGAGAAAGTAAAGAATTTTTCAGTAATAGGGAGCTGTGACACTTGTATTTTTATAAGCACATAGTTTAAGTGAGGTGAAACTTGGGGTATGCAAAACAAATCAGACTCCTGAAAGGGGTACAATAGTCTGCAGAGGTTGAGAGGCACTGCTCTAACTCAGTGAGGATACTGAAACCATTGCTAGGACATCTAAATGCTATTTTGAAAATATTGGGTATTTATTCTTAGTTTTGTATAGTCAAGCTATAAAATAGTACAATATTTTAAAGCCCCCACTTACACTATGAAACAAGATGTGCTGCAAGAACTCCTCTTAAAACACAATTTCAGGAAATATTTGCAGTGTTTACGGTATTCTTACACTGGCCAATATAATTGCTTCTATTGAAACAGCTTTCAAAACATGGCCTGTTTCATTGTGTAGACAGGGTCTTAGTGACTCAACAAACATTGTTATGAACTTATTCACACACAAACCCTAATCCTGCAGAAAGATGGTGGATTTAGACTTTCGGTACCAACTCAGAACAAATGCCACTCAAGTTTACATTCAAATGCTAATCCCAGAGACATTTAAATACTGTAGCTGGAAACCCCTGGTCCAGCCATGATTCAAATCCCTTCACTTGCCCTTGCCACCACCCCAAACTTAAGTTCCTTGCCTACAAGGTCCTACACAACTTAGCTTCTATCTATCTGTTTTCACCTGTTACCATACTCTGCTTTGCTCCACACAACTGCTACAATGTCCTCTCACACTAGTCTACATTTTCCCATATAGCCCTTTCTGTGGAGAATCTCACACCTGACAGTCCGCTCCCCACCTTCAAGCCCCTCCTGAAGTCACAACTGTAAATGTTTACTAAATGGTAAATCTTGCACAAAATGTGGTATTAATACATGCACATAACAGTTCACTCAGTTAGTTAGATGCAAGCTATCCTCTAGTCTTATTTTATATTGTCAGTTATGACTGGTGGACCTTCAGCACAGGGACTGCTTGTTTGTCTATATAAATATCTAGAATGCTACTTGTGCTATGTAAACAATACAGATAAAGTGTCTCTACAAGCACTACACCTAATCTTAACTGGCACCAAAACTTATCAGTCTCCATCTAACCAAAGAAGAGTGTAGAATGCGGAAAAATTAGTGAACAAAACTGAAGCGGTGTCAAAGTTAGAAAAAACACATACTGAGAACAGAAAATATTTACTAAAACCCAGGTTTCTGCCAGAGACCATTATTAGGCACAGAAAATAGAAGGCTGGGAGAGAAGGAGACAAAGGTGCAGTGCAGTGTTTTCTAGTACATGACAATTCCAGGTTCATACTCCCCAGCATGCCCATTTAGCTCAATGCCATATACCAGCATGTCACTGGCACAGTGTTGTTTTATTGCTGAATTATTACTCTCAAATGATTTAATACCTTTTAAAATCACTTTGGTATCCTAAAGGTCAGTAAGCAGGATACCTCAGTGGGAACCCCAGACATGGAATTTTATTTCCTACAGAATTTTAAGAGGCTGGATGTAAGGAAATATTTAAAAGTAAGGAATAAGATCTTTCCCCAGTGGAAGTCTATTTGTGTGGCTCCTGCTCTATAGCATGGTAGTTTACAACACTACCAAAAGACCCATGAACTTCAATTAACTACAGTTCAAAGAAAGGTTAGGGGATGCTAACATTAAGTCCCTTGGGGTCAGGATCCCTAACTCTCTTCCAGACCTGGGATGGGAGCCACTTCCCCTTCTCTCTCTCTCTCTGGAGGTGGATTGGGTTACAGCACCTGACCAGTCACTGTCAGATCCCTCCGCAGCTGATGCCTCCCTCCCTGCCCAGAGTTATGCAATTAGCGCTGTTAAAAAATTAACACATTTTGTTTTCAGTTAATCACAGACATTAACAGTGATTAATTGACAACCCTAGCTGAAACTATAGTAAAGAACGGAATTATCAGAGACCGATGAACACAATACGGTGGGGAAGAGTCAACATGGCTTCTGCAAAGGGAAATCATGCTTCACCAATCTATTAGAATTTTTTGAGGGGGGTCAACAAACACTTGGATAAGGGTGATTCAATGAATACAATGTACTTAGACTTTCAGAAAGCTTTGACAAGGTCCCTCACCAAAGGCTCTTAAGCAGCCATGGGATAAGAGGGAAGGTCCTCTCATGGATCAGTAACTGGTGAAAACATAGGAAACAAAAGGCAGGAATAAATGGTCAGTCTTCCTAATGGAGAGAAGTAAAGTGCAGGGTTCCCCAAAGATCAGTAATGGGACCTGTGCTGTTCAACGTATACATAAATGGTCTGGAAAAGGGGTTAAAACAGTGAGGTGGCAAAGTTTGCAGACTGTATAAAATCACTCAAGATTGCAGTCTGCTTCAGATTGAACTAAGAGTTACAAAGGGATCTCACCAAACTGAGTGACCAGGCAACAAAATGGCAGATGAAATTCAATAATGATAAATGCAAAGTTATACACATTGGAAAAAAATCTTAACTACTCATACAGAAGAGAAAGATGTTGGAGTCATCATGGACAGTTCTCTGAAAACATCTGCCCAATTTGCAGCGGCAGTCAAAAAAGCTAACAGAATATTAGGAACCATTAGGAAAGGGATAGATAATAAGACAGTATCATAATGCCACTATATAAATCCATGGTATGCTCACATCTTGAATATTGCATGCAGATCTGGTCACCCTATCTCAAAAAAGATATATTGGAAAAGGTACAGAAAAGGGCAACAAAAATGATTAGTGTTATGGAACAGCTTCCATATGAGGAGAGATTAATAAAGCTGGGACTTTTCAGCTTGGAAAAGAGACAACTAATGGGAGAAATGATAGAGGTCTATAAAATCATGAATGGTGGGGAGAAAGTGTTTTTTACCCATTCACATAACACACAAACGAGGGGTCACCCAATGAAATTAATGTGCAGCAGGTTTAAAACAAAGATAAGGAAGCACTTCTACAGGTTGACTGTGCGTTGTGTGAAGAACTCATTGCCAGGGGATCCTGTGAAGGCCAAAAATATAACTGGGTTAAAAAAAAATTAAATAAATTGATGGAGGATAGGTCCATCAATGGCTATTAGCCAGTCTCTGGGTGTCCCTAAACCTGACTGCCAGAAGCTGGGACTGGGCATCAGGGAATGGATAACTTGATAAATTGCTCTGTTCTGTTCCCTCCCTCAGAGGCATCTGGCACCGGCCACTGTCAGAAGAAAGGACACTGAGCTACATGGACCATTGGTCTGACCCAGTATGACCATTCTTATGTTCTTAAGCATGACATCTTTCTGTACAATCTAGTTTTTGCATGGTTTTTTTCCACATAAAATTGGAAGATGCTGCAGGTTCACTATATAAGAAAATGGAAGGAAGAGGAGCAGTTCTCAAACTGTGGTTCAGGACCCCCAAAGTGGGTCATGACCCCATTTTAATGGGATTACGAGGGCTGGCGTTAGACTTGCTCAGGCCCAGGGCTGAAGCCAAAGCCCAAGCCCCACTGCCCAGGACTGAAGCCGACGGTGGGCTCAGGCTTTGGCTTCAGCCCTGGGGGGTGTGGCTCAGGTTACAGAGCCCCCCCACCACCACCATCTAGGGCTGAAACCCTCAGGCTTTGGCTTCGGCTCTACCCACCTTGCCTAGGATGGTGGAACTCGGGCTTCGGTTCAGGCTTCGGTCCCACCCCTCAGGGTCATGTTGTAATTTTTGTTGTCAGAAGCGTGTTGAAGTGTAAAGAATTTTGAGAACTGCTGGATTAGAATGTTAAAAACATTAGGGGAGGAAGGTTTTTAGTTGGATCCTGGGGTGACGGATTCTTCTTAAAAGTGAGGGGGACCATGAGGCTCCACCCACTCTGTGGTCCCTGCCCCTACTCTTTCCACTGAGGCTCCACACGCCACCCCCCCCCCCCAGTCAAGCCAGAATCCAGAGCCCAGCTGGGGAGCTTGGATCCCTCCACCTGCCTGCCATGTGGGGGCCCCAAGAGCAGCCACCAGCCTGCATCCCCGCCCCCTGGACCCACCCATCCAGGGCAGGTGGAAGCTCTGTGGCTCCCCACAGCTGCCTGCATGGCTCTTACCCTGAGCCGGCTCTGGCTTCCAGGCTGGCCAGGGCCTCGGGGGCAGAACAGCCGCAGCCAGGCTGTGGCAAGAGCTGCCTGGGCAGCTGTGGGGAGCCACAGACCCTCCACCTGCCTTGGGCAGGGGGCCTTTAGGGTGGGAACACAGGCTGGGGGATGTTCTTGCCCCATCCCCCCAGGCAGGTGGAAGGTCCAGGGCTCCACAGCTGCCTGGGCTCTCCGGGACACTCTTACCCCAGTTGAGCTCCAGTTTCTGGCCTGGCCAGGGGGTGGGCCCTCAGAGGGAAGAGGAGGGGCAAAGGGGTAGGCCTATTCACTTTTTAGCACCCCTGGCTGGATCACGTTTACTACTGGGGGAATTCTGTGCCAAAGTATTAAAAATTTCTGAGCACAAATTCTGCAAAATTCTCCATATTATTTGTCAAAATAACACTATATAATCACACCAGTTTCAATTATTTTGGTAATTTATTTCAAAATACCTGTCAGCAAGTACATCTGTAATAACAGACAATAAAAGTTTTTTGACAAATAGATTCTAACTAGACATAGATACAGAACTCTGAACAATAATTCATTTAAACTACAATACAGAACCATATTTCCCTTACCACTCAGAAGCAGTGCAAAGGCTTGAGGGAGTCAGGGGTAACAGAGGACCTGAGGGAGAGGGAAGTAATTGCTGGGAGGGAGAGCCTGGGTGTGAATTTGGAGAGTTGTTGAGTGTGGATTGGAGAAGTTTGGAACAGGTTTTGGGGGTAGGGTGGGGGGGAATACCGTCTCCATGTGTCCTTGCACCACCACTCAGTGAGCCCTCTCCCCCCCCCCATCCCCAGGTGGCCCTGCGCCTCCATTCCCATTCAGCTCCTGCCCCAGTCTGTCCTCCCCCAATAGACCTTATGAACCCCAGTCTGTTAACCCCCCCCAGCAGTCCCATGTGCCTCACGCTGTCTGTGCCCCCCATATCTTATGTCTCCTGATCTGGCCCCCCTGGCAGGACACTACTATGAAGGTAGCCTCTTTTCTGCCCTATCAGCAGCTAGGATTGGCCCAGGAGCAGCTGCAATGTTCTAACACCACAGTGGCCCCTGGTGGGTAAAAGGCATAACTTCTACTGGAAAGTTGCTGCAGTTATCTTTTGCGGGGGGGCAAAAAATTCTGCTCAGCACAGGAATTCTGCACATGCACAGTAGCACAAAATTCCCCCAAGAGTAACATGTTGCAAGACTGGTTTACAAGTTTGCCACATCTTTACACCATTTTAGAAACCTGTCAAAACTAGTTAACGACAGCAGTCTTACCAAAATCCAACAGAATCATATGAATTTTGAGGTTTTAAACCAAGTCTCTCTAAAGTGACAAGCCAAAAAAGAGTTAGGAAAATGTCCTATATGGGATTACTTTTTTGAACCCTTTTATATTCCACTTTTCTCATTTGATTTGCCTCAAATTTACCAGAAAAAAATCCTGACATAAGAGCATACAAATAAAATTTCTGGGAGATTGGTTTAATTACTGTGGAATTGGGGATTGAGGTGTGTAAAGCATCTTTTAAAAGACCAATTTTGGAGGAATGCTAGTCTTCTATTCTAAAATAATGCATGGGTAAAAAGTCTGAGGCAATACTAAGGTCCATTAAAAGCAGAATTTTTTAAAACTATCTTTGATATGAAACTCATTTCAGGTTATTATTTAAAGGGTGTGCTACCAAACTGGATATTTTTTAAAAGTTAGTTAATAAAAATCCAATTGTCCCTTCTATTAAGGTTCTGATAACAGCATTCATCACCCCTGTATATGCATGCAGTCAAACAGAACAACCCACATGGCTAAAAGGAAGACTAATTTTAACTTCAATAAGCATAAGAAAGATATAATGGTAGTTTCAGAACTAAAATGGCAGGGAATCTACACACATTAGACTTATTACTGGTTATGACACACCAGAAAGTTATAATGCCTAGTAACTACATTACAGGAAGAACCGTATCTACAGACGTTCACTGTAATTTGAGTCCTTTCAGTACCACAGCAACAGGGATACATCTATGAGCTTCACCCTCAATTCTGTGAAAAGATCTTTGTCACATCTCTCCTTACTAACAATCAGAAGTTGCAAGAGATTTCAGATGTTCTGAAGGGAAGCCAACTGAGGCTATGTTTACTCTGCACACCTTACAATGGCACAGCTGTGCCGCTACAGCCACGCCTTTGTAAGCTGGGAGAGAGATTGCCCAACAACAAAATAAAATCCCGCCCAATGGGGGGCGGTCGATTCGTCGGCAAGAGAGCGTCGACACCGGCATTTTTTGTCGTTAAAACTTCTGTTGTTCAGGGGTGTGTGTTTTTTTCACACCACTGAGCGACAAAAGTTTCAACAGAAGTGCAGTATAGAGAAGGCCTAAGTGCTGTAACACCCTGAGTACAGTAGAGGGTTCCCTAAATTGACCAACTCTGTGTTCCGCAGTTTAAGCGGACCTAAAGTTCTTCTATTTCAGTTTAAAAAATAAATCAGACTCAAAGATACTTCAGAGTCTGGTAAGCTCCTTACAGCAGGGGATGGGTCTTACTCATTTGTGTAAATGTAAATACTTACAGTGATATAACATGAAGTTTTCATTCCTACTACAGATCCCCAAAACTACCACAGGCCTCTCACACCATGCTTTAAACCTGCTATAGATACATATGGCTGAGAGCCCAAGCAGACACTGACAAGGTCTCAGAAATAATAAATTAAATAAATAAATAAAAGCTCCAACACATGGATCTCAGAGGAGTCATCTTGAGGTGCCTGTAGGATGCTAAGCTCGGAATGGTTTCAGAGTGGTAGCTGTGTTAGTCTGTATCCTAGTGGCACCTTAGAGACTAACAAATTTCATAAGCTTTTGTATACTTTGGCCAAACCAGGCAGTCTCTACGCAAAAGAATAAATGGACACAAACCAGACATCAAGAATTATAACATTCAAAAACCAGTAGGAGAACACTTCAATCTCCCTGGACACTCAATAACCGACTTAAAAGTGGCAATTCTTCAACAAAAAAATTGAAAAAACAGACTCCAATGAGAAACTGCAGAACTGGAATTAATTTGCAAACTGGACACCATCAAATTAGGCCTGAATGAAGACTGGAAGTGGATGGGTCACCACAAGAACTCATTTCCCTCTGCTGATACTCACACCTTCTTGTCAACTAAAATGGGCCACCTTGACTGCATTGGCCTCAGTAGCACTACAAGAGTGATTTTTCCCTCCCTTGGTATTCACCCCTTCTTGTCAACTGTTGAGACTAGGCCACTTCCACCTTAACTGAATTGGCTCCTTAGCACTGACCCCCCCCCACGGTAAGGCAACTCCCATCTTTTCATGTGCTGTGTATTTATACCCGACAACTGTATTTTCCACTCCATGCATCTGATGAAGTGGGTTTTAGCACACAAAAGCTTATGCCCAAATAAATGTGTTGGTCTCTAAGGTGCCACAAGGACGCCTGGTTGTTTACGCTCTGAAGGAATCACTTGTCCAGCCACAGAGCCTCAAAACCTGCACCCCAGCAAGGCGTCAGCGACCCAGCCCAGCTCACAGCGGGGAAAAGGTGGCTACATGAGGCGGGGGTGAGGGGCTGGTCGCTGAAGCTCAGGGCTGGCAGCCGGATTTTCCCCTCCGTCCTCAGCGCCTGGCTCCGCCGCTACCAGAGGGGAGGGTGGGACGGGAGGCGGGCTCCTCGCGGCTGCGGGCGATGCGCGGCCCGATACCGGCACTGGGGGCCCGCACGCCTCCTTCCACAGGGGGCGCTGGGAGGAGACGGCCGCGGCACCTGAACCGGCCCAGCCGGACCCCCGCAGCCCCCCGGGGGGCCCGGCCACAGCGCCAGGCGGCTCGCTTGGGCTGGGTCCCTCCGCCCGTCTCCAGCCCCCGGCCCCTTCCCTGCGGAGAGTTTTACCCGCGCCCCGGCTCCCCGTTACCTCTCCGGCTCCCCGCCGTGACCGCCCCGCTCGCCGCAGCTCGCGGGATGCTCGCAGCCCGCCCGGCCTCTGCAGAGCGGCACGTGATACCCGGCCCGCCCTGCCCTGGATAGTGGGGGTGGCTCAGGCACCGCCTCCCGCCCTCTGCGCCGGGGCCCGCACCTCAGCCATGGCGGGCGAGGCCGCCCCCCCGCCATCCTTCTCGGGTGTGTCCTAGGCTGCTCCCCACGGGCGATTTGCGACCCCGCCCCCCAGCAGCTCTGGCCTTTACCCAAGGGCGGCCTGCCCCTTTGTGGCGAGCAGCACTCGCCCGCTCTGGGGACTGGGCTTCCCCACCAGGCGCGGTAAATCCTCCCCCCAGCAAAGGTAGGGAAGGGGGGGGGGTACATGATTTTCCCGCCCCTGGGTGTGTAAGCAATCTCCTGGGGGCTCCAGAGAGCGTCCACTGCTGGCCGGGGAACCCTCGGACTGGAGGAAAGTAGGGTGACCCGCTGTCCTGATTTTATAGGGACAGTCTTGATTTTTGGGTCCTTATATAGGCTCCTATTTACTCCCCCCCATCCCAATTTTTCAGATTTGCTGTCTGGTCACCCAAGGAGGAAGGGAGCACCATGGAGTATTTAGGCCTTTCCCCTACATTGAGGCGGGACTAAGTGTTATCTAGAGCAGTGTTACTCAACGTGGTGGTCCGCGGACCGGCACCAGGCTGCGAGCCAGCGGCTGCCGGTCTGCGTGCACATTGGGGAAAAAAAATTGCTGGTCCCCCACCTCAGATCGCTTGAGAAGCGCTGCTCTAGAGGATGGTTCTCGCCTAGTGGTACGCATCCCCCTGGGGATACACAGAGGTCATCCAGGGGGTACATCAGGTCCTCGAGATATTTGCCTAAGTTTACAACAGGCTAGAGCCCTGCATCAGGACTGGGATCTCCTGGGTCCCACCGGCCCTACTGCCATAATAGCAGGAGCAGGAGAAAAATTCAAGAAACACAGGAGGAAATGGGAATTGTGGGAGAGGAACAGGATTTTTTTTTAAAAATGGTCCTTGTGCGCCAACATAAACGTCTCTGCCAGCAGCCACTACTCTCCAGCCACCCACCTTTGAATGCAGCACCGCCACCAGCAGCAGCACAAAACCATGGCTATACCAAACCATGCCCCTCTTACTTCTGCACTGCAGCTGGTAGTAGCACTGCCTTGAGCGGTCTTGCTCTGAAAAGGGTACAGTAGTTTGGAGAGGTTGAAAACCACTGCTCTAGATCATCCTGGACAGGTGTTTGTATTTGGGTAAAACTTTCCCACCTCCTCCAGGGGTAGGTAAAGGAGATTCCTAGTGTTTGTGGCATCAAAACAGCAGCTTGTGCAAACACTGCACACACAGCAGTAAAACAATCTGCTAGTGCATATGTGAGGTATATTATACTTCTGTGCAAGAGCGTACCATGAACGACAGAGGTTTACTTCCAGAGGGGCAAATTCATCCTGTTTTTACCCCCACCACAATTAAAACAGGATATATTTGGCCCTGGAGTCTAGCCACTGGTTTCTTTGACTGTTTCCTAGGAGAAGTCCAGGGAAGCCAGGCACACCAAGGTCTGCAGAACTGCTGATTAAGGTAAATGGCCTGGCACGAGGTTTAGTAAATGAGATTGCCCTCTTTTGCTGTGGATGGCAGAGGGAAGAGAAGAGTGGATGAAGGTTTACAAACTGGTAATTGGGGTGGGGTGTTATGCAGGTTCCTTACATGTTCTTCCCCTAAGTCACTGATTGTAGAAAGTCTGTTCCATAGAACTTCAGACTATCCCCTTGCTCTTAGGGTTTCCCATTACTAGCCCTTGTGCTGTTACTAGCTAGGTAGAAGGAAGGTGAGTCTCTATCTGACCTTGCTTGAGAAAGTAGCTGAGGACCTCAGGAGCTAGGGTAGTTGTGCTCTGACTTTTAAAATCATCTAATCCATCCCTCTGCCAGTCCATGGTCCCTTTCTTACATGGGTCATGGGGTGTTTATCGACCACAAACAATTGATGTGTGCCTGTCCTGCTGCTGTTACATAGGAACCAACTTGACAAGACATACTGCCTCAAAACCAGTGTAGAAACATTAGGTGGAATTCAGACAGTTCCTCCTAATGTTTAAACCCTCCCCTGACTTCTCATTTTCCAGACATGTTGAGCCCTCTGAAATGATGCACCACAGACAGTGGTAATTCAGGCTTCTCTCCCTGCCCACATGCCTTACCATTGTTTCTTATGGTAACAACTTTTAGTCACTACTGATTAACTTAGTGTTCTAGCATGACAGGAAGCAGCATCTCCTGTACACAGATGTTTCATTGCTGTACCCTTAGTTACTAACAGAAGGTGATTGTATGTAGGAAGGAGAGCTGGGGGTAGATATAAATTCTTGCTAGAGTGCCTGGATAGCTGTGTAATAAACTGCATTCATCAGAGACAATATTCAGTCCTCAGCATTCTGGGCTCATGAAATTTCAGATAATTAGAGCATTGCACCATTAGAGCTAAAAGGATAGACAGATTGTTCTGCTCATGCTGGAGATAGAGGATGAAATTTCATTTTATGACCTCAGAAGAGATTCCTTGGAGCAGGGGTGGGCAAACTACAGCCCGCGGGCTGGATCTGGCCCCTCAGGGCTTTGGATCCAGCCCACGGGATTGTCACTCTCGTGGTGCCGCCAGTCCCAGAAGCGTCCGGTACCATGTCCCTACAGCCCCTGGGGGAGGGGAGGCAGAGGGCTCAGTGCCCGGCCAATGGGAGCTTTGAGGGAGGTACCCACAGGCAAGGGCAGTGCACTGAGCCCTCTGCCCCCCAAGCCTGCCCTGGTGCATGCTGCTGCCACACTGCAACTGCTCCAGGTAAGCGGCGCCAGGCCGGAGCCTGAACCTCTCCTGTACCCCCACACCAACCCCCTGTCCTGAACCCCCTGCTGCACCCCAACCCCCTGCCCTGAGCCTCCTGCTGCACCTTGCACCCCTCCCTGCATCACTGCCTTGAGCCCCCTCCTGCACCCCAACCCCCTTCCCTGAGCCCCCTCATACACCTGCACCCCTCCTCTGCCCCAACCCCTTGCCCTGAGCCCCTTCCTGCACACCGCACCCCCTCCTACACCCCAACCCCTACATTCATGGTCGTGCATGCAATTTCCCCACCCAGATGTGGCCCTCAGGCCAAAAAGTTTGCCCACCCCTGTCTTAGAGAATATACCAGCAAGATACTTTCAGGACCTAAAGGAGTTGATAAACCCTAAACACTTGTCATATGGAGGGCTTGGGCTTGGGACAATTATTGCTCAGTAATGTGAGCCAAGAGCAGTCCCACAGAGGTACTCATAATTTAAAAACACTTATTACAAAGCATAGTGCTTAAGTATATCGGAAGCAGGAAGCCTGCTAAACAACCAGTGGGGCCACAGGAAATCGGGATGCTAAAGGAGCACTCAAGGAAGATAAGGCCATTGCAGAGAAACTAAATGAATTCTTTGCATCGGTCTTCATGTCTGATGTGAGGGAGATTCCCAAACCTGAGCCATTCTTTTCAGGTGACAAATCTGAGAAACTGAGGTGTCATTAGAACAAATTGATAAATTAAAGAGTAAGAAGTCACCAAGACCAGATGGTATTCACCCAAGAGTTTGGAAGAAACTCAAATATGAAATAGCAGAACTACCAGCTGTGGGATGTAACCTATCACTTCAATCAGCTTCTGTACCAGACGACTAGAGGATAGCTAATTTGACACCAATTTTTTTTTAAAAAAGGCTCCAGCAGTGATCAACAATCACAGACCAGTAAGCCTAATGTCAGTACCAGGCAAATTGGTTGAAACTATAAGAAAGAACAGAATTATCAGACACATCAATGAACATGATTTTGGGGGGGAAGAGTCAACGTGGTTTTTGTAAAGGGAAATCATGTCTCACCAATCTACTAGAATTCTTTGAGGGGGTCAACAAGCATGTGGACAAGGATAATCCAGTGGATATAGTGTACTTAGATTTTCAGAAAGCCTTTGACCAGATCCCTCACCAAAGGCTCTTAGGCAAAGTAAGCTGTCATAGGACAAGAGGGGAAGTCTTCTCATGAATCGGTAACTGGTTAAAAGATAGGAAACAAATGGTAGAAATAAATGGTCAGTTTTCAGAGTGGAGGTAAATACTGGTATCTCCCAGGGGTCTGTACTGGGACCAGTACTATTCAACATACTCATAAATGAGCTGGAAAAAGGGGTAAACAGTGAGGTGGCAAAACTTGCTGATACAAAACTACTCAAGAGCGTTAAGTCCAAAGCTGACTGCAAAGAGTTACAAAGGGACAAAATGGCAGATGAAATTCAATGTTAATAAATGCAAAGTAATGCACATTGAAAAACATTCTCAACTACACATACAAAATGATGGAGTCTACATTAGCTGTTACGACTGAAGAAAGACCTCTAGATAGTTCTCTGAAAACATCTGCTCAGTGTGCAGTAGCAGTCAAAAAAGCTAGCAATGTTGGGAATCATTAGGAAAGAGATAGATAATAAGACAGTAAATATCATAATGCCATTATGCAAATCCATGGTATGCTCACATCTTAAATACTGCATGCTGATCTGGTCACCCTATCTCAAAAAAGATATATTGGAATTGGAAAAGGTATAGAAAAGGGCAACAAGAGTGATTAGGGTATGGAACAGTTTCCATATGAGGAGAGATGAATAAGACTAGGATTTTTCAGCTTGGAAAAGAGATGACTAAGGGGGATATGATAGAGGTCTATAAAATCATGAGTGGTGTGGAAAAAGTGTTATTTACTCCTTCTCATAATAGAAGAAGGAAGGGTCACCAAATGAAATTAACAGGCAGCAGGTTTAAAACAAACAAAAGGCAGTATTCCTTCACAACACACAGTCAACCTGTGGAACTCTTTGCCAGAGGATGTTGTGAAGGCCAAGACTAACAGGGATCAAAAAAGAACTACATACGTTCATGGAGGATAGGTCCATCAATGGCTATTAGCCAGGATGTAAAACTATGCTCTGAAGTGTCCCTAACCTCTGTTTGCCAGAAGCTGGGAACGGGTGACGGGATGGATCACTTGATGATTACCTGTTCTGTTCATTTGCTCTGAAGTACCTGGCATTGACCACTGTTGGAAGACAGGATACTAGGCTAGATGGACCATTGGTCTGATCCAGTATGGCTGTTCTTATGTTCATAGGATTAGACACCAAAATTAACTAATTTCACAACAGTCATGTGAGGTAGATGTGTTATACCCATCTGTAAGATGGATATGGGCATAGGCACAGTAAATCACTTCTCCAGTGTCACTCATAGGCAGAGCCAGGTATAAGCCTCTAGTCCTTACTCCAGGTACCCTTCTTTGAAGCCTCTAGTCCTTACTCCGGATACTAGAGAAGGCTACCCTGACCCTTATCTTACAAACATTGACATATAAGTGTACAGACTTGAATAGTTTCACTGAGCCTATCATTTTTAGCCATTGGAATATTTACCAAGGGTCATGATAGTGATGTAGAATCTATGCCATTATGAATTTTAAAATCAAGACTGGATGTTTTTCTAAAAGATATGCTCTAGGAATTATTATAGGGAAGTTCTATAGCCTGCATTATACAGGGGGTCAGACTAGATCATCACAATGGTCTCTTCTGACCTTGAAGTCTATGAGTTAGTATTTCCAGGACTTGGAATTGAAAATTACATCTGTTCAGGATGTATGTTCTGTTAAGAATGTATAGTTTTGCAAAGACAAAATAATAGTGCCATAAGCAAGCTAAAATATAAGCTGCTAACAAAATAGCAGCTAGGAATATAAAGAATATTGATTGGATATAGGAGTATTTTAAAATGCACATCTTCTCTTGGGGGAAAAAAAGGTGTTGTCATAATGCAAGTCAGCTCATACATGACAATTATAGCAAAAAATAAGGCAGTTTGTAGTTTTTGCTTGACTTAGCAAGTCAAATTAAAGACTATGGAGAAACCTAGAATTTTCTTCACACGGCCTTTACCACATATTGGTTAACACCAGGTAAGAGCACACCTTTGTCTCCCCCCCCACAGTGAAGATAATGCCAAACAGGGCTTTGTGAAACTTTCTGATGTATCTGAGTTTTACCATTTTTATGAGCCTGTAGTTCTGCAGCTGCTACTAATCTCCATTTCCCTTTTATCAGAGTCCCCTTAAAAACTCACATTTTCCACTCACATTCTGAGCCCTAAGTCCTTTGATTCACTGTCCATCAGGCTGGCAACAGAGTTTATCAAAAACAGAACTCAAACATCCCAAAACAAATACAGTCTTTCACCAGCTCTAGTTCCACATAGTCTCCTATTGGGCTTCCCCACCTTACTATCAGACCACCTACCTCTAGCAGCCGGAGCTGCTACTTCCATCCATCCATCCAAACAAACCCTCCCTACAACCTCTGGATGCCTTTTATATTTGAATCACCTGATTCCTCTCAGATGGAGCTCATCTTGTAACTAGGGCTAGCTCAACCCCAGGCTCTCCAGCCCAGGGGCAAGTCACCCTGTTACAGAGCCAAAGATTTCCAGTTAAACATATCAACACAGAAATCAATTGAGCAAACTCAAAAAAAAAAATCTAAACATGAAAATCACTAAACAAATGAAAATAAAACTTGAAGGAAAACCAACATACAAGACTCATGAAACTAAACAAAAGATCAAAATCTGACAAAACCAGGGGAATATCTGCAAGTAAGAGAAATCCAAACACACTAGCCAATTATTTAACTGGTGAAATTTGTCCTGATATGAAGGGCCAGCATAAGCCCTTCCATACCATTTAACATCCAAGAAGGCAGGGTGCCATTGCTTCTGCATCCCCTCTATAGTGATAATCCAGTGGAAATGGGCCTGCGGTAGGCCAATAGGATTGACAGTTACATGGAACTAGATGACCCAATACCCAGTGCAAATGTCATAGAGGAGCTGCTTTTAGTGACACATTGGTGAGTACTTATCTGGCCCACTGCTGAAATTCTGCTATCAAAGTTGGGTGTTGGGGTCACTTTCCAGCTTCTGTTGATGTTCACTGGACACTCCTATAGTATTCTTGCCAGAGATTTGTCCTTGGGGCTCATAAATATGCTTTGGAAGAGAGAATGTATTACCTATGGAATGGACCAGATTTGACCAATTGGTAGATTTTCCAATTTCTAATGGGACTCCTTCCTCATAAGATGTTCACGCCAACCTCACCACCTCAAACAGTACAACCTGAGCTCAGTGCACTACTGTCCTTACAGTCTGCATAACTTTCAGGAGAGCAATGGAAATATTTCAAGCTAATGATTTTACAAGTTTTAAGTGCTTTTGTCACTATTTTGGGTTAAAGTTATGAATGGCTTTTAAAAAAAAGGAAAATAAATTAGTATATTCTCCCTTGGTGCTTCACATGCTTTTCTGGAACAAGGGTTTAACATTGGATTATTGGGAAAATTTTGAGGTTCTCTTTCCCAATACATGGGCAGCACATCACTGGTGCTGCAGTTGCTATCCTGTCCATAAATATTTATGTTTCATACCCTGATTTAGAAACTAAGAATCATTCTTGTTAGGCAATTGAAGGACCTGTTACTTGCTCTGCTTTGCTATAGATGGATGTAAAGATCATTATTCTTACTATTCACCCCTGTTCCCCAGTGCTTCATTTGTGAAACAATATTCTACACAAAACAAAGCAACTTTTGTGCCAACAACAGAGACCTTTTTTTTCTTTTTTTTTTTTCAGGAAAGTAGGTGGTTGGAATATTAGGTGTGATAGAGTGTTGCAAGAGAATCTTAACAAGACCATGTGTATGCCCACTTCAGGTAAGCATGAGTGCAAGCACCTTACAACAGACAAAATGTATGCAATGTTGAGGGGGGAGATAAAAAAAATGCAGTTGAAGATTTAAAAATATAAATGTCTACATTTGGGCTTCTAAATCTATATTTAAGCACTTATTTAAGTTGTCTGATTATTCCAAAGTACTGAGCAGCCAGCAACTTCCTTTATTCGGGTGCTTTGGAGGCTAACTTTAGGCCCTTATACTGAAAATCTTGGTCTCATTCACTAGTCTGCAAAAGTTCATAGAGGCTGTGAAATAAACTCTCCGATCCCATCGTCCTTCCTCATTTCCCACGCATCTGCCTCTGTTATCTTTCAAGTAACATTTTACTTATTATTGCCTGACATTATCCTTTTACCCATTTTTGTCCACAGTCAAAGGGTAGCTGGTCTCTGTGGACAGACAGAGCCAGGCTCCCCTGGAAATTCAGCTAATTAAAGAGAGCCAGGATAGACCTGGGCCTACAAAGGTCTGTTAGTGGACATCTGGAGGAAGGAAGAACTGAGACAGGCTGAACCCGGCACTGGCAGAGGAAGTTGTACTGGAATGGACCTAACTTCTGTGGCAGTCCCTAGAGCAGGGGTCTCAAACATACGGAGTTATTTCCTGCAGCCCGCCATAGGCATCGACTCCACCAGCAGCCAAACTCCTCTCATCCCCTGCCCCTCCCCGAATGCACTGCATCCCCGCTCCTCCGCCTACCTCCCAGTGCTTCTCGCCGCCAAACAGCTGCTTGGCGGTGCTTAGGACTTTCCAGGAGGGACGGGGGAGGAGCAGGGATGCAGCACACTCAGGGGAGGAGGCAGAGAAGAGATGGGGCCGAGGCAGGGATTTGGGGAAGGGGTTGGAATGGGGGCAGGGGACGGGTGGGGGAATTTGGGGAAGGGGTTGGAATGGGGGCAGGGGAGGGGTGGGAAGAGGTGGGGCAGTGGTGGGGCCTCATGGAAGGGGTGGAGTGGGAGCGGGGCTGGGGGGAAAGGGGGGGCTTTAACTGAAGTAATTCTAAAAGTAAATGCGTGTTTTGTCATTGGAGTGAGGTGCATTACTGAGTGTTTATATTTTATTAAAACCCCTCTTCGCATTACAGTTTTAAAAAAGTTAATACATTGACTTTTAATAGGATATTATATTACTCTTCATTTTTTTCATTTTTGACTATACTTTTGTGTTGTTGTATGAAAAGGTTTCAGTGATGCGGCCCTTGGGCCAATGTGCTAGTCCTCATGTGGCCCTCAGTTTGAGATCCCTTCCCTAGAACAAGAGGCCAGGGAAACAGCCCTGTGGCTGCTGCTCCAGGTGGGGAGTAGAGCTGAGTGAAGCTGGAAGGCTGCCAGGAACTAGAATGCCACCAGAGACCCCTAGAAGACGTGGCCCTGAACCTGGGACCAAGAACTGGGTTAAGACACAGTGTTCTGTTCATTTCTTAACCTCAGTTATGAAAAATAAACCTCCTTGACTGAGACTGGGCATGACAGTGTATGCTTTGGAGCCAGGGAGAAGCGATGGCCCTGGGTGACATCAACACTAATTAATAATTACTGGTTTGTTGATACACACAACTATCGTGCGTGAGTCCAGTTTCTACTCCTTCAACTCTATCCATGCTGTAGAGCTGAGCTGGGGAGTGACATCTTTCAAAGGCTGAACACAATTTCCAAATGATACCAAGAAGACCCTTGAGTGTTATGGGTTTGGTAAACGTTGTTGAAACTGGTGGTTGTAACAACCAACCTACATTTGGGATAAAAGTAAGATGCCCTTAAGCCCATTTATGGAACAAAGTAGCTGAAATACTAGGAGCACTGTCCAAAACAAAAGCACATGGAAGACTGGTCAGAAACAGAGCCATGTTGGTGGAGAAGTTTCACTGGTTATTGTTATAGGAGAAGTTTGTGTGTGTGTGTTTGAGGAAAAATAGGAAGAACACAGGAGAAGCTAATAGAGAAGCAGCAGAAATCCAATGACACAGCCATTGGGAACGTAGCCCTGAGAAAAGCCTAGAGAGACCTTTGGAACTAAGTGCTGGCTGGAAAGGGGCTTGGAACACTGAGCAAAGAAGATGTCACCTGCTGTTTTACTCCTGTTGTGTTAATGGAAACAGGAGTATGTACATTCTTTGCAAATAGTATTACATCAAAGACATACCTGACTCCAATATCAGTTTCTCCTAACTCAAACAACATGCTAGCCTGAATTTTGGCTAACTTCTTGAGCCAAAAAGGTAACAGAAGGAAAGCAACCAATCTGCCAGTGTAATCTATTCCTTTTAAGTCCTTCTTCAGCATCCTTCTGGGCAATGTCCAAGGCCTCTTTTTTCTTTTATAGTCTACTATTAGGTTCTTTATTGGAATTCAGTGGAATGTTTATGATTTCTTTAATCTGCTTTTGGGACTTATTTGTGCAGATCGATCACTTGTAATTTTGATTGTTTTAAGCGTGGTTGTCTTTATTATGGAGATACCTAAAATTAACTACATTTAATGAACACTATTAAACCACATCCTTGGCTCGTGTAAATTGGCATAACTAAGCTGATTTAAACCCACTGAGGATCTAGCCTACTCCAGTGTAAAGAGAGAACACAAGTATAACTTCCTGGAAAATCATATAGCAGTTGAAGCCTCTGTTTCACCAAAACTTATAAAAGAGCAGGGATATGTGCAGATAGTGTTTACTTATCCTTGTCTGACTCAAAGGCTGATGTACTAGACTGGGGTCAGGAGAATTCTCACAATTGTTTTGAAAAATGACCTATTTGCCCACAGTTAAAACAAAAGGATTTCTTTTGTTAAATCTTGGTATTGGTATTCTTTGGGTCTTTGAGGAGTGAATCGTGTATCTGAAGCGGACGTTTCAGAACTTGGCTGGGTCATCTGCAGTCCCACCAACCACTGCTCAGCCAGCAGATATTTCCCCTTCCAATCTATAAGTATATAGATAAATAAAAAACTCTGTTACAAGACAAATACAAAACTGACAATAGTGGAATATAAATGACTCTTTCCCCATCATGACATTTAAAGAAGAGAAGAATTGATAGATCATATTGGTTGAGACAATTTAACTAATACTGTTTGGCTAAAATCAAGCAATATTCCCAGTATACAATTAAAATAAAAGAAATTAGTTTTCCCCATCCAGTTTTCTGTTTCTAAACTTAACACTGGTAGGGTTTCCCTGTTGAATGGTTAATATCACTGATCTGCTGCAAAATGCTTCAGATGTAGGGAAAACCGCCTGCTTTCTGCTCCTGGGGCTCAGCGTCTCCAAACCCACACAGTACACATGGTCTTTTGCAAAGCAGCTGCCCTGACTACTGGCCTCATAGAACCTGAGTCCAGCAACAAGAAACCTATTAAGCATATCCAAAACAACCACAACCAATTCCTGAAACTTCTGAGCATGCAGTGCTAATTGTGCGTCTGCCTAGCAACAATGAACCAGACCCAACTCATTCCTACCCTTCCTCACCCATATATCTCTTCAAGAAATATTTCCCTATTAGGCAAATGGGTTACACACCTGAAACCCTTCCTTGTTATAAAGGAGTCCATTTTCATTTTTCTCTAAGCCCCTTTGTAGCATGGGATTGCACTACAGTAGGGATTCTTGTTGGGTTAGTGGTACTGAGGAGAGCTTTAATTTCTAAACATTTAAAAATCCTCATTTCTACAAGGTCCAAATTTAGGCTGTCTTTAAAAATAAACTTTTACAAAACGTAAGCCCAACAGGCCTTTCCCTAAAGTTCTGACACTGTTTGCAAATCAAAATTTGTAGCATAGTGCTACTACATGATAACCTGAACATGAAATTATTGGGATTCTTTCTCAGACATTTTCCCAAGAGCTCAGTTTGACCCTAGACTTCATTACCCAGGTATTTTTATTTGGCATACAGCAATGCTACGCTGAGTTGATTAGACTTAAATACAGGGGGATGGATACAGGGAACATCACAGATCCAAAGTTACACAGATACCCACTCTTTGTATATACATTTACACATCTCATTGCATTTACTATACATAAAGCTACAATTTTGTCACGGAGCTTGTGGAAGTCACGGAATCCGTCACTTCCAAAGACCACAGTGACTTCAGCCCTGGCAGCTGGGAGCTGCAAGGTCCTGCTGCCTCCCGCAGTTGCAGGGAGCTGTGAGGTACCTCTGCTGCCTAAGGCAGCGGGCCCCCAAGCTCCCAGCCCCCATGGACAGCAGGGATAGCCTGCAGCTTCCAGCCACTGTGGCAGGGCAGGCAGACGCCGGCAGCTCCCCTCTACCGCGGAAGGGCAGGGGGACCCTGCAGCTCCCCAATACTGCGGTGAGTAGGGGGACCCTGGAGCTCTGAGCTCTACTGTGTGATGGGGGCCCCGGAGTTCCCAGCCACCCTGCAGCTGCCCAGTCCCTTCCCATTTTATCATGGATATTTTTAGTAAAAGTCAGGGACAGGTCACAGGCTTCTGTGAATTTTTCATTCTTGCCCATAACCTGTCCGTGACTTTTACTAAAAATATGCATGACAAAATCTTAGCCTTAACTATATATGGTTCATTACACATTTTTGGATTGGCTTGGTTACATGGTAGGGACTAATCCTTGTTCACACACTGTTGACACTGGACCTACTCTTTACCTCATCTTTACATTCCTGACTTATCTTGTCCATTATCTTGTTTGTAGTAAAGGGTTCCCTCAGTGTTCTCCCTTTTATCTTGAGAGAACATTACATTCTGTCTCCTAGCTTACTTACCCATTTACTTATCTTAGCACAAATAGTCCCTTTTCAGCCTGCTAACCAATTTACCTCCCTTCTCCTGTCTTCCAAGAAATGAGGCATCCCCCATGTTTAATTATTTATGTCAGGTCAAGCCTACAATCCTAAAGAAACTAACTACAAACTGAATATAAACAAAAGTGAAACTGACGAGTCTATACTCATCCTCAAAGCTAAGTGATATGCAAAAAGTGAGCAAAGTGCATAAATAGTCTAAAGTCGAGAGTTTGAATTCTAAGTTTTAATAACCTGGGTGTTAATTGTAACATAAGGGAATGTGTGGGTTTTCACAAATATAGGATTCAATCCTGAAGACTTTTTACTTGGTCCTTACTCAGACAAAGCTCCTCTTGACTTCAAGGAGTCTTGCCTGTGCAAGGATTTGACTTGTAATGTTTAACCCAGCAGTACCCCCTTTAAAACTCAAATGTGTAACAGCATTTTGACAGTCTGGAAGATTAAGTAAATTCAGTTTTTTAAAACCAGACGAGGATTTGTTGCAGGCCCATGTATGTCATGTGCCCCTGCAGTAGGTATTACAGTCATGTGAAATGGATCCAAATTTCTGTCTCCAAGCAGACATTTTTGTTCCAACTTCTGTTCTTTGCTAACATTAAAAGGCAGTCAGCCCTAAAGTGATAATTACAGATGACTTTGCTAACTTTCTTAATGTGATTTCCGGAGCTCCCAGCACTACATTATGTATGGTCTCCCCTTTGCTCCTTTGTCCCACACTTGGCTTTTGGTTGCTTGATGCATACAGTGTGTCCCACTGAGCAAACCACAGTGGACTAATTTAAAAACTACTTCAAACTATGCAAGATCCTCACACATATGAAAAGCCTTTACAAAGCCATATGGTTGTTTACTGCCATAAAATTAAACTTTCAAAAACAAAGCGCTGTGCATATACTTCTAAGTATATTTTAGTCCAAGGAAAAAGCTGTTACTTCTGTTGTAGGTTGCTACTAATCTTTTTTCCAGTTCCTAATGGTCATTACTGAATACTACATAAAAGAGCTTTTTGAATACTGACAATTTGATTCCATCAGATGTGATTACATATAATGGCAAAACTGGAGACATTTACCCTTAAATTTACTTGATCCAGAAAATATAATTGAAGTATGGAGCCAGCATTAGTGAGTTTATATCACAGTTCAAAGAGAAAAGGAGTACTTGTGGCACCTTAGAGACTAACCAATTTATTTTAACATAAGCTTTCGTGAGCTACAGCTCACTTCATCAGAAAGCTTATGCTCAAATAAATTGGTTAGTCTCTAAGGTGCCACAAGTACTCCTTTTCTTTTTGCGAATACAGACTAACATGGCTGTTACTCTGAAACCTATCACAGTTCAGTCAGTGTGACAAGGGAAACCAAACCTCATGCCTCTGGATGTAATATGATTGCCTGAGGCGTTCAGGAAGATGTTTTTGTCTCCATATCATAATATAGCATAATTGGGGAACCTTGACCTTCTCTTGAAACTTAATGGCCACTGGAAGCAGAAAAATAGTCTAGATAGGCCATCAGATCCAGCATAACAGCATTCGTGGTCAGAATCCTGCAAAGTTCAGGATGCCACTGGCTCACTTTGTAGGATCCAGACCTGTGCTCTTAAAAGCTGAGACTCTCATGGTCCTCCTTTTAGTGTTTAGCTGTTACTGAAGTGCTTTTGGAACAGTGGGGAACCTCTCTTCCCCTCTTTGGATTTGTGAAAGTAGAATGAATTATACTGAAATTATAATTCATTAAAGAAATGCTACTTGAAGGGTTTGTTGAAATATAGTTGTCAGGAAGAGAAACATTAAGGAGTGTGAGACAATGGGTCCTCAAACTAATTAACTTAGAGCTCCTACTGAGCTAGGAGATTGGTAAACGTTAGTATGCAAATAAGATATGTATGTATATTTGTCAGTTTCTGCTTTCTTTTGTCTCTTATGTTAAATTGGCTTTGACTTAGCTGTATAAATAAGTTATCTTGAGCCTCAGAGAGGGGCTCACATCTGGGTGCATTAGCAAAGCGCTTTGCTAATAAACAGGGTGGTCTGACAAATTATGTGAGTCCTGAATCTGACTTTGACAGATTCAAGTCAGACAGTCCTACACTGGTGATGATTTTCTGTTTTGTTTACTTTGTCAGTGTGTTTACAGCTCTACAGTTGTTGTTGTTGCCGTGCAGCTACGTTCAGTACCTATGAGATCTAGCAAACTCAGCCAAAGACAAGACAGACCAAAAGATTTCATCTCATGTGGCCAAGCTACTCAAAAGTCACAAATTAAGATCAATTCCTGTGAGTCATCACCTCCACAGCTAGCATAATTGGTACTAGTTGGTGCAAACAGTTGACACTGTCACATTCTAAGAACTGTTGTAGCCGTGTTGGTCCCAAAGTATTAGAGAGAGAAGGTAGGTGAGGTGTAATATCAGAAAAGTATATGGGGAGATTAAGCTTCCCTCCCTTTCTCCCTTCCAGGTGATAATTGTAGGTAATGGGCTGAGCGAGAATGAGAGTTTACATTTCTGGTGCCCACTTTCGATTAATGGACTTTGGCCTCCTAGACTGCCAATCAACTACCTTTTACCAGGACTGAAAATTCATTTTCTTTTGTCTTAAAACCAGACAAAGAATTAGCTATAATTACCAGAGAGATTCCATTTTAAGACATGAAGGAGGGTAGCCAAGACTATTCCTCCCACTGAATTACAATAAGAAAAAGGAGTACTTGTTTGTGGCACCTTAGAGACTAACCAATTTATTTGAGCATAAGCTTTCGTGAGCTACAGCTGACTTCATCGGATGCATGCAGTGGAAAATACAGTGGGGAGATTTTATATACACAGAGAACATGAAACAATGGGAGTTACCATACACACTGTAACGAGAGTGATCAGGTGTGTTATTATCAGCAGGAGAGAAAAAAAAACCTTTTGTAGTGATAATCAAGGTGGGCCATTTCCAGCAGTTGACAAGAACGTGTGAGGAACAGTAGGGAGGGAAAATAAACATGGGGAAATAGTTTTACTTTGTGTAATGACCCATCCACTCCCAGTCTTTATTCAAGCCTAAGTTAACAGTGTCCAGTTTGCAAATTAATTCCAATTCAGCAGTCTCTCGTTGGAGTCCGTTTTTGAAGCTTTTTTGTTGAAGAATTGCCACTTTCAGGTCTGTAATCGAGTGACCAAAGAGATTGAAGTGTTCTCCGACTGGTTTTTGAATTTTATAATTCTTGACATCTGATTTGTGTCCATTTAGTCTTTTACATAGAAACTGTCCGGTTTGGCCAATGTACATGGCAGAGGGGCATTGCTAGCACATGATGGCATATAGCACATTGGTAGATGTGCAGGTGAACGAGCCTCTGATAGTGTGGCTGATGTGATTAGGCCCTATGATTGTGTCCCCTGAATAGATATGTGGACACAGTTGGCAACGGGCTTTGTTGCAAGGATAGGTTCCTGGGTTAGTGGTTCTGTTGTGTGGTTGCTGGTGAGTATTTGCTTCAGGTTGGGGGGCTGTCTGTAAGCAAGGACTGGCCTGTCTCCCAAGATCTGTGAGAGTGATGGGTCGTCCTTCAGGATAGGTTGTAGATCCTTGATGATGCGTTGGAGAGGTTTTAGTTGGGGGCTGAAGGTGATGGCTAGTGGCGTTCTGTTATTTTCTTTGTTGGGCCTGTCCTGTAGTAGGTAACTTCTGGGTACTCTTCTGGCTCTATCAGTCTGTTTCTTCACTTTGGCAGGTAGGTATTGTAGTTGTAAGAATGCTTGATAGAGATCTTGTAGGTATTTGTCTCTGAGGGGTTGGAGCAAATGAGGTTGTATCGTAGAGCTTGGCTGTAGACAATGAATCGTGTGGTGTGGTCTGGATGAAAGCTGGAGGCATGAACTGCATAGCGGTCAGTAGGTTTCCGGTATAGGGTGGTGTTTATGTGACCATCGCTTATTAGCACCGTAGTGTCCAGGAAGTGGATCTCTTGTGTGGACTGGTCCAGGCTGAGGTTGATGGTGGGAAGGAAATTGTTGAAATCATGGTAGAATTCCTCAAGGGTTTCTTTTCCATGGGCCCAGATGATGAAGATGTCATCAATGTAGCGCAAGTAGAGTAGGGGCATTAGGGGACGAGAGCTGAGGAACCGTTGTTCTAAGTCAGCCATAAAAATGTTGGCATACTGTGGGGCCATGCGGGTACTCATAGCAGTGCTGCTGATTTGAAGGTATACATTGTCCCCAAATGTGAAATAGTTATGGGTGAGGACAAAGTCACAAAGTTCAGCCATCAGGTTTGCCGTGACATTATCGGGGATACTGTTCCTGATGGCTTGTAGTCCATCTTTGTGTGGAATGTTGGTGTAGAGGGCTTCTACATCCATAGTGGCTAGGATGGTGTTTTCAGGAAGATCACCAATGGATTGTAGTTTCCTGAGGAAGTCAGTGCTGTCTCGAAGATAGCTGGGAGTGCTGATAGCAGAGGGCCTGAGGAGGGAGTCTACGTAGCCAGACAATCCTGCTGTCAGGGTGCCAATGCCTGAGATGATGGGGTGTCCAGGATTTCCAGGTTTATGGATCTTGGGTAGCAGCTGCTGCCAGCAAGTTCCCTCCGTTCTGAGCCCTGTCGTGTCATCTCCCTCCCCCCCCGCCCCCGCTCTGTGGAGATGGGGTATAAGAGCAGGGTAGGGGGACACCCTGACATTAACACCCCTCTTCCCCCACCCTCTGCACAGCAAGCAGGAGGCTCCCGGGAGCAGCTCCAAGGCAGAGGGCAGGAGTAGCACACGGCAGTGGGGGGAGGGACAGCTGAACTGCCAGGCAAGTGATAGCCTGCTGGGCGGGTGCACAGGGAACTTAGGAGAACTGATAGGGGGCTGCCGATCCACCCTGGTTCCAAGCCCCCACCAGCTAGCTGCAACGGGCTGCTCTTCCTGCAAGCAGTGGACAAAGCAGGCGGCTGCCAAACAATGTTATAAGGGAGCATTGCGCAACTTTAAACAAGCATGTTCTGTAATAGATCAGCAACATAACAACGAAACAACATTAACCAGGATGATGTTAAGTGAGGAGTTACTGTAAATGCTATTCTATTATTGTTTAAATAATAGAACATGTTATTTATTGTTTAAATAATAGAATACCATTTATTTAAATATTTTTGATGTTTTCTATATTTTCAAATATATGCATCTGTATGCATTTTTTTGCCAGTGTGACTCAGCCTAGAGGTGGAGAGCCTAGTTCTCAGATTAGATGACAGTTCATACATAGCCTTCTCTAACTACAGTCATTCTACTGAGAAAGCCACCAAAGGAGATAATTATGCTGCTTATTTACTCACTGCTCATTATGGGCACCCAAGTTCTATCAATAGCATCATGACAATCAGGAAACAGGGTGGGCAGGAGAATTTTCCTACGTGAAATACAATCATAGGGCTAGAGTGTCGACACTAGAGGGCAGTAGCTTTAGGCACTCCCCAGGATAGGGTTACTTTGACTTGCGTCTATGCACTGCAGTGTGGATACCAGAGCCCAAGGTTCAAGCCCAGGTCAGAAAATCCTCAAGCTATGGTTAGAATGCAGTGTAGATTCTCAAGGGTTCCCTGACATAGGTCAGCTGACTTGAGTTCCACTAACCATAGGCTTACACTGCTGTGTAGACATACCCACAGAGCTCTTCTTCAGGTCTGGGAAAGGAACTCCCAGCATCACAGCAAAATGCAAGGTGGAATAGAGTGTTATAAGCTAATATAAATCAGATTCCAGTTTGAGAGTAATACACATTTAGACTGCACACTCTGTTATTCCTTGAAGAACAAGGGAAAATATTTCTACCTATGCAGAGTTGACAAAAGATAAATTGTTAGAAGTAACTATTACAATGAATTGACCTTTGCATGAGGCCTAACATTCTGTTTTTTTCTGGAGTTTCCAGACTGCTGAACACTTAACTTCTTTACCTTAATGCTGTATTAACTCTGAGTAAATTAATCTTGGCTAAATTCTATGGACTAAATGGAAAATGCTAAGGCTAAAGGAAGTGCACAACTTTGGACTTTGTGCACTGTAGAATCCCAAACTGCCCTTCCTCCCTGCTGCTGGAAACCCTTGCCCATCCATTAGTCCATCTTCCCTGCTATTAGGTCTTGAACCATGCCTTTGGCTGGGAATCAGCATAAGGGCATTGTATCAGAAGCCAAGGGCAAGCAAAAACTAACTTGTCCAAGCAGAGCTAGCAGAAGTGTGAAGTGGGTGAACCCAGGGGAGGAGGTCACACTTGTCATGCAGCAGGGTGGGAGATCTCACCTTCTGTTGAGAGAGGAGGGAGAATCTTCTTCTATTGGAGAGAACAAGATTTCACTTGGTTTAGATTAGACTGAGTCATAGAACCAACCAAAAATTATAGTAGGTATAAAGGAAAAGATGGTTGCTACCAATTGAGCAATGAAACTCCCAATTCTGAACTAGCACACTCCAACTAAATGCAGAGTGCAATGTTTTCCTTTCTCACCTGGGACCCTGGGTATGTATTTGAGTGACTAGCCCATGTTGCCACCCGTGCTGTGGTTGCTTCATTGCTGTTGTTATTTGAGTTAGTTAAATCAAAGCTAGCTCCAGTGTGTCAACATGTGCTGCAGTCCCACCTCTGATTACAGTGTAGATATTCCTATCCTCTGAGTGCAACAGAATTGAATTAGTTCATAATTAACCTGCCTGTGCTCAGGACCGGCTCTAGGCACCAGCTAAGCAAGCTGCTGTGCTCTAGAATGTTAATCTTTGCGATCATAAGCCCTATGGAGAAAAGACAGAGGAAATGTTGAAAATGAGTGCTCCTTAGAACACTTCAGGCCTCAGGTTTCTAAGAGGGAATAGGTTTTTATTCATGTAAATAACTAGCCACCATTTCATTTAATCTCTTCTTTTTGTCCATTAGGTAGGGCCTACCTGAAATCTCAGCAAAGCAAATGGCTGTATGGCTCCGCATATCTCTGCAAACTGTGATCTGACTATTTTTGGGTGTGTGACCAAAAGGTAGGAAACAATTTATCACTAGTTTCAGAATAGCAGTCGTGTTAATGCATCCGATGAAGTGAGCTGTAGCTCAAGAAAGCTTATGCTCAAATAAATTGGTTAGTCTCAAAGGTGCCACTAGCACTCCTTTTCTGTTTGCGAATTCATCATTAGACACCTTTCCCAACCCCACTGTCATGCTGGGACAAGAGTTGGAGGTAAATCATCTGAACCTGATCTCTCCCCCACCATTTTTTGCCATTTTGGGATCTCACAAAACAAAAGGCTTGGACTGGCAGAAATCTTTTCTTAATAATAACACATACCAAACTTAACTAGATAGTAAATGTACCTGGCTAGTTACACTAACTTTAATATAACACAGATAGCTCATTAACTATTTGCCTTGCAGGCCTGTCAACTAGTTTAATTTATGATGCATTGACCTTCACATTCTAGGAGACCTGTTTAAGTTGGCCCCTGTCCACCTAACCACATGCTAAGCAAAATGAGTGCATTTCCAGGCAAGGAGCTACTTCCCCGGGTAAAGAGGAAAGATGAAATAATACTGAGGCTACCTGAGCACCTATATCACTGTGGAAAAAATAAATAAAGGAATGGAAGGGCAAGATAATAAGACTTAATTGAAGGAGAATGTAACTAATAGCTCTGTAGCGTTATACACATTATTAAATAATAGTAATCCAGTGTGCTAAATCTTTAGAGACAATCCAGCAGAGAAGGACTCTGCTTCAAAGAGATTACAGTCTAACACTCCCAATCCTGCTAATGCTTACATATATGCTTACCTTTACTCACACAGGTTCTCCCTGACTACTCACATGCATAAAACTAAGCATTTGTGTAAACATTTACAGGAATTGAACCTTAGATACTGGGGTGCAGGCTCTGGGAGGGAGTTTGGGGGCTGGGGTGTGTGGGTGGGAAGGGGGCGCAGGCTCTGGGAGGGAGTTTGGGGGCAGGAGGGGGTGTGTGGGAGGGGATGGGATGCAGGCTCTGGGAGGGGGTCAGCGGGGGCGGCACTTACCTGGGGCTCCAAGGCAGGGCGAACCAGGGGGCCTCCGTGCGCTGCTGATCCCAGGCACCGCCCCTCCAGCTTCCCATTGGCCGCAGGGAGGGGCCAGCAGACACGTGGAGCAGGCAGGCAGACGCCACTCAGCTCAGCTGTGCTGCCAGGGCCCTGGGCCATTTTAAATTGCCAGGGAGGGGAAGCGCCCAGGGAAGGCAGATGGAGTGAAGGAAGAGACCTGGTCCCAAAACTGCTGGAGCCCCGCGGGCCGCATTGGGGCGGTTCGTGGGCCGCAGATGGCCCATGGGCCGTGAGTTTCAGACCCCTGCTCTAACGTGTTTTGACAGAGTGTAACTTGGTCCCATGTATACTAGGCTTGTTGGGTCTACGATAACAATGGCTTTTTTGAAGTATATGTAAATATTTTATCTTGAAAGTATCTACTTGATGCCTTGCCTGGTTGCACCTAGTGTGTTCTCTGCCTTGTTCTATAAGAGGTTTGCTTCCATAAGGAAAATTGAAGGATGCAAAGTCATATGTTACGCACATCAGCCAGGAGGCAGATGATGAGAAAGGAGTTCCCTTGTGTGAGGGAGCCCAGCTGAGGAGGAATAGCTGGGCTGGATGTACAAAGACAGGAAATTGGCAGTAGGGGTGCTGCAGAGAAGTAGTCTGCAGTTGCTCCCTGGGGGAAGGGAAGTGTGTTTGGGGCGACAGAGATAGGTAGCCTACAGTTGCTCCCTGGGAGGAAGGAGTTTGGGCTGGTAAACCCAGAGAGGGGGAAAGCCAGGAAGGTAGGAAAGGCTCTGGGGAAAAGCAGCAAGGTATGGGATAGGGAACCCAGAGTAGGGGGCGGGCCCAGGTTCCCCTATCAGCCACAGGGGATAGGGAATCCAGAGTAGGGGGTGGGCCCAGGTTCCCCTACCAGCCTCAGGGCAAGTGACATGAAACAGAGAGTAGACTGCCTGGGACAGTTTGCCTTGGAAGACGTCAATACCCTGGAATGAGAGGACCATAGTGAGCTGGCAGGAGGGCCACGTTGTGAAGAGGAAGCCGCAGTTCCTGGAGAAAAGGGGGCCTCAGAGAGAGAGAGAGGACCCAGGATGGAGAGACTGCCAGAGGAGAGTGCAGTTTCTGGAAGGAGCTAATCCACCGAGCAGCCAGGAGGAGGTGCCCCTAGCAGTGAAAGGATCTTGTGACACTGTCATAAAAAGGTTTTGTCACGTTCACATGATATTGGGTGCCAATGTAAGCAATTAGATGGCTCCACCACCACAGTTCACCTCACTGAGTTGTTTGATGATTTTAAATGGCTATTCCCAGGAAGCCTGGAGTATATTCCTCCACACTGACTAGCTGACTTCTCAGCTCTTTATAACTTGTTTTCCCGTCTCTCTTTTTGCTGTTTCCTTCCTGAAAAGACTGAGCCCTGGTCTACACTAGGACTCTAGGTCGAATTTAGCAGCGTTAAATCGATGTAAACCTGCACCCGTCCACACGATGAAGCCCTTTATTTCGACTTAAAGGGCTCTTAAAATCTATTTCCATACTCCACCCCTGACAAGTGGATTAGCGCTTAAATCGGCCTTGCGGGGTCGAATTTGGGGTACTGTGGACACAATTCGACGGTATTGGCCTGTGGGAGCTATCCCAGAGTGCTCCATTGTGACCGCTCTGGACAGCACTCTCAACTCAGATGCACTGGCCAGGTAGACAGGAAAAGAACTGCGAACTTTTGAATCTCATTTCCTGTTTGGTCAGCGTGGCAAGCTGCAGGTGACCATGCAGAGCTCATCAGCAGAGGTGACCATGATGGAGTCCCAGAATGGCAAAAGAGCTCCAGCATAGACTGAATGGGAGGTACGGGATCTGATCGCTGTATGGGGAGAGGAATCTGTGCTATCAGAACTCCGTTCCAGTTTTTGAAATGCCAAAACCTTTGTCAAAATCTCCCAGGGCATGAAGGACAGAGGCCATAACAGGGATCCGAAACAGTGCCGCGTGAAACCTAAGGAGCTGAGGCAAGCCTACCAGAAAACCAGAGGGGCGAACGGCCGCTCCGGGTCAGAGCCCCAAACATGCCGCTTCTATGATGAGCTGCATGCCATTTTAGGGGGTTCAGCCACCACTACCCCAGCCATGTTGTTTGACTCCTTCAATGGAGATGGAGGCAACACGGAAGCAGGTTTTGTGGACGAAGAAGATGATGATGAGGTTGTAGCTCACAGCAAGCAAGCGGAGAAACCGGTTTTCCCGACAGCCAGGAACTGTTTCTCACCCTGGACCTGGAGCCAGTACCCCCCAAACCCACCCAAGGCTGCCTCCTGGACCCGGCAGGTGGAGAAGGGACCTCCGGTGAGTGTACCTTTTAAAATACTATACATGGTTTAAAATCAAGCATGTGAAAGGATTAATTTGCCCTGGCATTCGCGGCTCTCCTGGATGTACTCCCAAAGCCTTTGCAAAAGGTTTCTGGGGAGGGCAGCCTTATTGCGTCCTTCATGGTAGGACACTTTACCACTCCAGGCCAGTAACACGTACTCGGGAATCATTGTACAACAAAGCATTGCAGTGTATGTTTGCTGGCGTTCAAACAACATCCGTTCTTTATCTCTCTGTGCTATCCTCAGGAGAGTGAGATATCATTCATGGTCACCTGGTTGAAATAGGGTGCTTTTCTTCCGGGGACACTCAGAGGAGCCCGTTCCTGCTGGGCTGTTTGCCTGCGGCTGAACAGAAATGTTCCCTGCTGTTAGCCACGGGGAGGGGGGAAGGTTGAGGGGGTAGCCACGCGGTGGGGGGAGGCAAAATGCGACCTTGTAACGAAAGCACATGTGCTATGTATGTAATGTTAACAGCAAGGTTTACCCTGAAAGACTGTAGCCACTGTTTTATAAAATGTGTCTTTTTAAATACCGCTGTCCCCTTTTTTTTCTCCACCAGCTGCATGTGTTTCAATGATCACAGGATCTTCTCCTTCCCAGAGGCTAGTGAAGATTAGAAAGAAAAAAAACCGCACTCGTGATGAAATGTTCTCTGAGCTCATGCTGTCCTCCCGCACTGACAGAGCACAGACGAATGCGTGGAGGCAAATAATGTCAGAGTGCAGGAAAGCACAAAAGGACCAGGAGGAGAGGTAGCAGGCTGAAGAGAGTAAGTGGTGGGCTGAAGAGAGTAAGTGGCAGGCTGAAGACAGGGCTGAAACTCAAATGTGGCGGCAGCGTGATGAGAGGAGGCAGGATTCAATGCTGAGGCTGCTGGAGGATCAAACCAGTATGCTCCAGTGTATGGATGAGCTGCAGCAAAGGCAGCTGGAGCACAGACTGCCACTACAGCCCCTGTGTAACCAACCGCCGTCCTCCCCAAGTTCCATAGCCTCCACACCCAGACGCCCAAGAACGCGGTGGGGGGGCCACCGGCCAACCAGCCACTCCTCCACAGAGGATTGCCCAAAAAAAAGAAGGCTGGCATTCAATAAATTTTAAACTTGTAAACTTTTAAAGTGCTGTGCTTAAAGTGCTGTGTGGCATTTTCCTTCCCTCCTCCACCACCCCTCCTGGGCTACCTTGGTAGTCATCCCCCTATTTGTGTGATGAATGAATAAAGAATGCATGAATGTGAAGCAACAATGACTTTATTGCCTCTGCAAGCGGTGATCGAAGAGAGGAGGGGAGGGTGGTTAGCTTACAGGGAAGTAGAGTGAACCAAGGGGCGGGGGGTTTCATCAAGGAGAAACAAAGAGAACTTTCACACCGTAGCCTGGCCAGTCATGAAACTGATTTTCAAAGCTTCTCTGATGCGTACCGCGCCCTCCTGTGCTCTTCTAACCACCCTGGTGTCTGGCTGCACGTAACCAGCAGCCAGGCGATTTGCCTCAACCTCCCACCCCGCCATAAACGTCTCCCCCTTACTCTCACAGATATTGTGGAGCACACAGCAAGCAGTAATAACAGTGGGAATATTGGTTTCGCTGAGGTCTAAGCGAGTCAGTAAACTGCGCCAGCACGCCTTTAAACGTCCAAATGCACATTCTACCACCATTCTGCACTTGCTCAGCCTGTTGTTGAACAGCTCCTGACTACTGTCCAGGCTGCCTGTGTACGGCTTCATGAGCCATGGCATTAAGGGGTAGGCTGGGTCCCCAAGGATACATATAGGCATTTCAACATCCCCAACGGTTATTTTCTGGTCTGGGAATAAAGTCCCTTCCTGCAGCTTTTGAAACAGACCAGAGTTCCTGAAGATGCGAGCGTCATGTACCTTTCCCGGCCATCCCACGTTGATGTTGGTGAAATGTCCCTTGTGATCCACCAGAGCTTGCAG
The DNA here is from genome assembly GCF_015237465.2 of Chelonia mydas. NCBI lineage: Eukaryota > Metazoa > Chordata > Testudines > Cheloniidae > Chelonia > Chelonia mydas. The sequence continues at coordinate 9,689,923 of NC_051252.2, read as the reverse complement.
CACTATTGAAAAGTACCCCTTGTGGTTTATGTACTCGCCGGCTTGGTGCTCCGGTGCCAAGATAGGGATATGGGTTCCGTCTATGGCCCCACCACAGTTAGGGAATCCCATTGCAGCAAAGCCATCCTCTATGACCTGCACATTTCCCAGGGTCACTACCCTTGATGTCAGCAGATCTTTGATTGCGTGGGCTACTTGCATCACAGCAGCCCCCACAGTAGATTTGCCCACTCCAAATTGATTCCCAACTGACCGGTAGCTGTCTGGCGTTGCAAGCTTCCACAGGGCTATCGCCACTCGCTTCTCAACTGTGAGGGCTGCTCTCATCTTGGTATTCATGCGCTTCAGGGCAGGGGAAAGCAAGTCACAAAGTTCCATGAAAGTGCCCTTACGCATGCGAAAGTTCCGCAGCCACTGGGAATCATCCTAGACCTGCAATACTATGTGGTCCCACCAGTCTGTGCTTGTTTCCCAGGCCCAGAATCGGCGTTCCACCGCATGAACCTGCCCCATTAGCACCATGATGCCCACATTGGCAGGGCCCGTGCTTTCAGAGAAATCTGTGTCCATGTCCTGATCACTCACGCGACCGCGCTGACGTCGCCTACTCGCCCGTTATCGCTCTGCCAGGTTCTGGTGCTGCATATACTGCTGGATAATGCGTGTGGTGTTTAATGTGCTCCTAATTGCCAAAGTGAGCTGAGCGGCCTCCATGCTTGCCTTGGTATGGCGTCCACTCAGAAAAAAGTCGCGGAACGATTGTCTGCCATTGCTCTGACGGAGGGAGGGGCGACTGATGACACGGCTTACAGGGTTGGCTTCAGGGAGCTAAAATCAACAAAGGGGGTGGCTTTACATCAAGGAGTATTTCAGGCAGGACTTCACGGAGGGTTCCAATAAGAAATGGTGCACCTAAGTTATTGTTCTTCTTGGAACAAGGAGGTTAGTCTGGCCTCTGATTGATATGTGGCTAGATTTACCTCTCTGCACCTTCCCTGTGAGTGACTGCAGTGTGACCTAGAGGAATGAGTCCCCTAGACGGGGGAGGGGGGGAAGCAAATGAGTACAAAACAAATCTGGTCTATTTCTTATTTTGATACACTCCATCTATCTTTTACACCTTTGGCTGGCAGCAGATGGTGCAGAAGGACTGCATGCCATCCACATCTCATGGCTGCGGGGCAGAAGATGATGCAATAGGACTGCTAGCAATCCGTATCGCCTGCCTGCTCACCATAAGATGGTTCAATAGGACTGACTTCAGGACTAAAGAGAATGACTTGATCAAGTCACTCCAAATTTAGTCCCTGCGCCCATGTCTGTCCAGGCACTCCCGGCCAACGCGGCCAGGAGCACCTCGGACATGACGATGACGGCTACCAGTCCTATTGCACCGTCTGCTGCCACAAGGCAATGGGTTGTTGCTACTGTATAGCAATGCCGTACGGCATCTGCCAGCACCCAGGAGACATACGGTGACGGTTACTTGAGCGGGCTCCATGCTTGCCGTGGTATGGCGTCTGCACAGGTAACTTAGGAAAAAAGGCGCGAAACGATTGTCTGCCCTTGCTTTCACAGATGGAGGGAGGGAACGGGGGCCTGACGATATGTACTCAGAACCACCCATGGCAATGTTTTAGCCCCATCAGGCATTGGGATCTCAACCCAGAATTCCAATGGGCAGCGGAGACTGCGGGAACTGTGGGATAGCTACCCACAGTGCTACACTCCGGAAGTCAACTCTAGCCTCGGTACTGTGGAAGCGCTCCGCCGAGTTAATTCACTTAATGCACTTAGAGCATTTTCTGTGGGGACACACACACTCAAATATATAAAACCGATTTCTAAAAAACCGACTTCTATAAATTTGACCTAATTTCATAGTGTAGACATACCCTGAGACTTTTCTCTGTGCTTTTCCTTTCTACGGTACTTGCTTTCACTATTTTTGGCACTTTGGCAGTTCCCGCTGTCATAGATCCCACAGATGCTGCCATCATATGCCAGTTTCAAAGTAACTGCACCTGCGGTCCCTCAAGGGCACGCATTTAAAGATTTCTGACTCCCAGCAGTCACTTCTTTTGGGTGGAGACCCGTATCTCATTCCCTCTGTGTGGAGATTTTAAGGTTGTACAGCTCCCTGACTTACACTGATATCCCCAACAAGCCAGACTGCCTGAAAACACCAGCACCTGCGCTTTGCTTTCTCTCCGAGGGCTATGAACAATGTCTTGCCAGCAGTTATAAGATACCATATGGCTCTTTTTACCTTTAAGAATAAATGTGTTTGTTCAGAAACAGAGACAACAAACTAAAATAATAACAAAACCTACATGCATACTAAAAAGCTTACCAGAGGTCACCCTCAATTCTAACTTAGGGCTCTGGTAAATTTCAGTTGTTCAAAACCCACAACATGGGTTTTCTGCATGGAACTGTCTTAGAGCCAGAACCAGAACTAAGGCTGGGTATATCAGCTGTTCCTCATGCAGCTCAGACCTTTGACCCCAGCCTTCTGTGACAAATAATCAGCAGACAATGACCCTCTCCTCCGGGGGTAGTTTCCAAAGGCTGGGGTATTGCATAACCAGAGTTGGGGAATTTGCATTAACCTCTCCCTAGGAATTCCCCCACTTAACACTTATTGTCCCAGAAGTCCGTATATGACCAGCACATTTTGAATATAGTCTTTTGAACTTCCAGGTCTCACATCTACCACATCTTCCCCATAGAGAGGTTACATACAATCTTGGCCTGCAATAATACATAAACTTAAAACAATAAGGAATTCCAGGGATATTGCAGGAAATTGCCATATCTTTCACAATACCCTCTTGTACCTGATAATCCCTTTTCCATCTTGGTGTTTAGTATTTACGTCCTTCAGGTACCTGTGAACAACTATTTTCCCCCTCTCCCTCAGTCCTCACATCAATCCCTTTAATGTCAGTAGCTCTTCTCTGGACTTCAGGCCACATCTGTCCATTAATTGGATGCCCAGAGCTTAATGTAATATTCCAGTTGTGGTCACGCCAAAACCATATAGAAGGGAATACTACAGTCATACTCCATTACATGAAATCTGTGTACCCAGTCCCAAAATGCACTAGGCCTTTGTTTTGCTATATCACAAATTCATAGAGCTCTGCAAATACACAGATAGCCGCTTTATATCTATGGAAATCCACATCCGCGGATCATTTTCGCGGATTGCATGCAGATACAAATTTTATATCCATGCAGGACTCTACAAATTTACATGCAATTAGCTGTCCACTACTTGGTCACTATTACTGCTTACCTGATTTCTCCCACATTGCATCTCTGGGGTTCAGATTTTCAGCAGATGTATTAGACAGCATTTTTTAAAGATGAATCTGTATTATTTTCCAACTGTTTCTATCTACTTGCTCTGCTTTATTTCTGAGGATGCTAAACATTTAAAAGACCACTTAGGAAGTAAATCTATTATATTAATAGATATTTATATAATGGATTTCACTTAATATGCAGAAAATACAGTGTTAGTATGGGTTGCTGAGGTTCTCTGTAACTGCATGGAAGTAAATAGAAGTGAAAGTTTTGTGCAAATCTGAAATCTTTCAGAAACTGATAGAGGATATGGGTGGACAAAGACTAAGCTATGCATTAAAATCAGGCACTCATTTCAAAATATATCTTAAACTAGGGTTGTCTACTGCCCCATCAATGTTATATAGAAGTTTAAAAACTCCAGTACAACAGTTGAATGGATTCCTGATATTTCAGTCTTGACAATTGTGCTTCCTTTCACAGAAAGAAGGTATACAGTGGAGGGACTCTTTCCTTTTTTGACCAGTGACAACAGCCTTATGTTGTACCAAAAGCTGTTCTGTGGTCTGTTGGAGAAACAGAAGTCTCTCATTTAAAATGTAGCATGAAACATTAAACTTCTAAGAGCTAGAAAGTTGGCCCCCTTAATAAAGTAAAAAATGACATTTCTAACATACTTTGACACTGCTTTAAATTTTAGCCATTTTTATAGTCACAAAACAACCTTAAGACAGTTTGACTGAATTTTCTAAAACGTTTATTTTAAAACTTCTAAAGCATTGGTTTCAAATTATATCATGTGGAATAAATAATCCCTTGTATAAATATACCTTAAAACACTCTACTCCTGCCTTTAAAATTCCAACACATCAAACCATAGGATTACTTGAACATCTTGGAAAAGAAAAGAACAATTGCAATGCAGTAAAACAAAACAATGTAGCTTGGCATCTGAAATATCTATGTATCTTGTAATGATAATGTTCTTGGGCTTATCCAGTGCTGTGAATATTGCAGGCATCCCACTGTGCTTTCGAATGGAGACACCTTGTGCACTTCATTTTCATTTTAACAAAGATAATCTTTGATGTTAGTATCTCTGTTCACAGTTCAACGGAACTGTCCTTCCAAAGTGGTCAGTTTGGCACCTCTTATCTTACAGCTTAACTTCATATTGTTTACCTGTAACATTCATAAACGGAACAACATTAACATGCTGTATCCAGGTAACTTTAACCTGTTTAGGGCCATTTTATTGCAAAAGAGTCTCTGAATTTGCACCTGCTAAAATGTAAGTGTGCCAGTTTACAAGGACAAATGAGCATTTGTGCAAGAAAAATTTTTAAAAAATGGTTCAGTTTGCAAGATGTTAAATGTAAGAGGCTCGTTTGAAGAGATCCTGAAAACTTATTCCTTAATGATTTTCACTTTCACTGCAACAGCTTGCTTGGCTGTTCTTGGCTTCTTTCTTCCTTCCCAGGCAACAGCCCATCGTTAAGTGCCTTTCAGACTTGGAAGAGCTTACCACCAGCCTTCCTCTCAGCCGTCCACCAATAAGTCACAATCAATTTACCTCCATTAAGAAACCAGGAAATAATAAGTGACATGTGACTTGAACTAGACTCTGGCATACTCCCATAATCCTACCATCTCAGAGGTCCAAGTTGGAATATATATTACCAGGCCCTGTTATTTCTGCAGGCAATGGGTGTCTCGAACTCTTAGAGGACTAAAGTCACTGAGCAGTAGGAAAAGGAACAGACTTTTTAGTCAGTGGGTAATGAGAAATGAACATGAATTAATGTCATTCCACGTTACCAGTGCACCGATCCATGAAATATGCCATGAAAAATAACTTAAATCACTGCAGTCGTCTATTTAATTTAGCAGGGCTGTCTGTGATGTGGCTGCCTCGTGCCAGAGGGCTACATTTGCTAGTTGAGAGCACAGTCACTACAATCTGAGCTGCTCCCTCTCCAAGGCAGAGGCAAGTGTCCAACAAAGCACGAGCACGGCTGGTCAGGGTGGGAAAAGAGGTGATCATTTCATAGTCCATTTTAGACAACACTCGCTGGGAGCGAAGGACATCAAGGATGTGGTTGAGGCGCCCTTCTGTCATGCAGCTCAAGATAGTCTGTCGCCCACAGGCTAGGATCTGGCAGCAGCTGCCTTTGCAGCAAGGACCTTGAATAAAAAGGAACAAAATTAGATATGCCAAACTGTCAGACTTTTTTATTAAACTGTTAGCTAGTGGCAGCATTAATGTCAAGAATGAAGTGACTAATAGAAATGTAAATTCAGTAGAGCAACAGGAGCTGGTGAAGAGTTCATTTACTTGCAGTCTTTGTTCAAAACTAGCACAGAAAATAATATTTAGTGAGCAAGATGACTTAAGGGGAGGGGATTCCCAGGTCTGATCCTGATAATCTATCATCTGTATAACTGTTATGTAAAGTAGTTTAGCTATGTCTAGAGAGTATTAGTCTACTCAGTAGAGGATGGAAGCGCAGAAGGCACCATAGGCAGATCTGAAGGATTGTACTGTTCAGTACTTTCATTGCTTCAGTGGGAGATGGGAGCATCTTAGCAGATGCATACACCAAAACCAGATCTATGCAGAAACTCTGCATTAGGCTGCCTTCCAGTAAGGGAAAGGAAATAAGAAAAGGTCACCTGTACTTAGGAGACCATGCCTCAGTCTTCCTAGTCTGTTACCAATTGGGCCATGAGTTGAATTGTCTTAGTTTACCGGAGGTCTTTTGTTGGTTTGCCCAGAAACCATGTCCCCAGCATCCAACAGATCAGAAGAATGTCCAGCTTGTTGGAGATCACCATGGTTCATTTTGTCAAAGTGAAAAACTTGTTTTTTACAAACTTTTTCATTATGGAAAAAAGAGACAGCTTTCGCAGACCAAAAGTCAGCCTTATTCACAGCTGCTCAGTAGGAAGATTGAGGCCTTTTTTGGGTCTAGCCCAAACGAAGTATAAAAACAAGGTGGAGGGGAAGTCTTTTTCCAACTAATCTTTTGCATCCCCAAGAACTACGTTGCTGGAGGTGTGAGAAATTGTCACAATAAAAGGTTAAACTCCATACAATGTATTTTTCCCCCCATTTGTTATAAACTCTGTGGGCCTGTTTCACCACAAAACTTGCTATATTTTGTGAGGTTTTTCTTTAGACCCCTTTCAGGTGAAAGTCGACTTCTGAACAATGTGCCTATTCTGAACAAAAGTTCCCTTTGAAGGCCAAAGTCTGAGCTTTTAGTAACACAGGAATTGCCAAACGGAGCAGACTCATGGTCCATCTAGTCCAGTATCCTGTTTCTTACAATGGCAAGTACCAGCTTCAGAGGAGTTACACTAATTACCAGTAAATACACAAGAGTATGGCCAAAGTACAGTTTTTATCTGAGACATTGGGTAAAGTGTGGCAAAGTAGAATATTACTATACCACATTGCCATTAGCTTCTGGTTTTTGGACCAAACTCGACTTTAAGAAAGGATCAGCCTTTTCTTTGGAATCTCACCTGTTAATGTTTGTTCACACTGTGTGCTTTGAAATTGGCTATGATGGGGGCTGTGCTCAGGTGGCAGCAATAACTGTAGTGGCTGCTGCTGCCACACCTTTGGGTCCCTTTGACACTGACCACCATCTTCTCTGCCTGCATGTGGATCAGAGGTACAAGGAGTGGGAAAGGAATGCTGCAGAGGTGATTCTCTACTGCCTGGATGAGCTGTGAACAAATAAAGATGGGTGAGATAAGACTTTTAAACTGGACTACAGCTGAACATAATAGGGATTCATCAATGGATAGTTCTGGATCTCTAATTAAAACAGAGTTTAGAGGACTAACTTGTCGTAAATATAACATCCTGTGAACTCTTTCTGCTAGATCCTCCCTCTTACAAAGTTTTGACATTTGTTATGTACATACTCCATCTCTCAAACTTTAAGAAAATTGTTTTATGCAAGAGTATGAATGATGAATTCCCAGGAGTGGAGCATCATCTTTTCATGCAGCATACCACCTCTGTTACACTACACACAATGGGACTGTTGTTTAATGGCCAAATAATAAATTTTTATTTGTAAAATTAGAAATGTATAAGGGACACTAACTTAAATCATATATTGCAAAAAGAATTTGCATGGGTTACTGAATTAAAAGTGGAAATTTTTTTTATCTCATCTTCAATATTGTCAATCACTTTTGTTTAGTCAGCTTGTTGGTGCTGTAGTGTTTGGGTCTCATACTTTTTTCCTGTCCCAAAGAGCTACAATCTTTTTTTGTAATATGTTTGTACAGCATCTAGCACAATGGAGCCTTGGTCCTTGACGGAGCATCCTTGATACAAATAAATTAATAACATTGCAATCGAATGTCTAGCTCAAATGTTTCAACTGAGTTTTAATTCTAGAAACTCTTCTGTGGGTTGTAGATTTTATAAAAGGTTTTTAAAAATGTAAACTTTGGGCTACATCTAAGTTGTGAGTGTCCTTTTAACTTGTTGATTATAGTTGTGGACTTCTGTAAATTTGTGGATGAAGTTGAGGAAAATCCTGTTCTACCCAAAAGGAACAGCCACTAATCTATTTCAGTACTAAGTATTAAGAAACATGTATCATAAGTCCCATGTATTCAGATGTCATCAAAGATAGATAATAGATTTTCTGTGGCTCAGATCTTGTAAACAAAACCATCAAAGAACAAAGAAGAAATGTTTAAGTCAACACCTCCAGTCTGCTTATATACATGAAATACACATGGATTTAAATACTTTGTCAAACATTTGCCAAGACAAGCCCACAGTGGAAAAACAGAAGGATATGGTTAGGTAGGAATGGCTAACATGAATCATTCATGGACTTCTGAAGAGATGGGACTCTTCCAAAGCAATTACTTTCTAATGTGGAGACATTTGACAGCAGGTATTAGAAAGTAGAGAAAAGCACTGTGGTGATTGAGGGCCATATAAGTACCATTGTAGAGGGCTAGATTCACTCATGGTGACAAAGGCAAAAGAAATTGCACCTCTTTGTTCCAGCAGGGTCCACTAGACCCAGGATGGATTTGCTCTCTGAGGAAGAGCAGGCAGTTCTGCCAGGGAAGGGCAGCTTTAAGTTATGGTCAGAGCACCACCGGTGTCTTACTGGTGGAGGGTGGAGGGTGTTCGGAGTATACAGTAAATCAGCAAATTCTATGGCTGCCTGGTTTACCCCACTGAACCCAGTGAATGTCCACTCAGGTATGGGAATACACTGGCTAGCTGTGAGTTCTCCCAATGGAGGAACAGTTGCAAAAATCTTGCACCACTGCTGTTCTCAAGGCAGACTCTTCTACTGCAGTGGACTCTGTTGCTCTGGTTATATCAAGAGTTATATCACAGTTGCACTCTGAAGATGGAGACATTTGGCATGTTTTTATGGACACTGAGCCAACAAATAATTGTTTAATATTTTTATAGTACTTAGAGGTAAAAATATTTTAAGATGGTCTCAGTCCTGCATACCTCTTTTTTGTGTTGTGTTTGGCGCTGTGATATCTGCAAGTGCCATCTGATTAGCCTTCTCTCTTCCTGCAGGGCTGTCAAGAACAGTTGACAATCTCTGTGCTGTTAGAGGGACTCTCTTGTCGATAAGCCGGTTGCTGTTTTTCTGTGCACAGAGGACCTGACAGGGATGAAAATGGATAAGAAATTACTTCTATCTTCTTGATAGAAAAGACCTGCCTTACTAGGCAGCCTCCCTTAGGGAGTCTAAGTGCCTAAGTCACTGTTGATAATGGGACTTAGATACCCTCGGAAAATTTTCCTCCCCAAGTGCATATGTAAGAAAACGCAGTTTGCTTACCTCTAGATTGTGCACATGTGTCTGAAGCACATGTGGAACTGAGCCTTTGGAGGCATTTACTGCTCTCTCCTGAAACAAACAAAAAAATACACTAACTTAGTAAAATATACACAACATTCAGTCCAAATGAGACTAAAAAAATCATACATTGAACATTCATGCTGGTACTGCCAAAATATCAGGCACATACACCACATGATCTGCAGCTAGGAGTAAAATCACCCAGAGTACAGTTCTATTACCTACTGAAACAATACTGGGTTGTTTTGCCTTTCTCTACAGGTATTTATTTCATACTCATAGCTGTGGGCATTGGGGAAAGTAGGGCTTTTTTGGTGCATTACAAAATCACGTCATAAATGTCATGCCACCACAAAGACCAATGCCTGGGAGCTCCTTCTCCTTTTCTGGGGTACTTCTACATCTGGTCTTCCGCAAATCACACATCTCATTTCTCAAATTGCAGCCTCTACAACTTTGAGTTCAGAAGAAGTATAAAAAAAATCTCCCAAAATCTGGGATGTAAAACTATTCTCGTCAAGTCAGAATCCAGCACAAATGAGGTAAAACCAGGAGACTTTTCGCATTTTCACTTCACAGACTGTGAGTTTAGTACCATGAGAAATCCCAGCTGCATCAGTATCCTGCGCTACCTTCCCTTCAGGCTGTACTGACAACTGATCTCAATCCTGACATCAGATATTGCTCTGCGGTCCCAGACCTGGACCTGATGTAACTGAGACTAATATTCACTCTCAGCTGTGTGGTGGCCTGATTGATCTCGGGAATGGACACTAGAATGAAGCTGCATGTAACCTCAGACAGAAACTGACTTGGGGACTTCAGAGATGAAAGGCTAGTTCACTAACACATCTGGTTAACCTAGAACCATCCTTCTATTTGCTACTGCTGAAAGAACAGTGTGAGGGGGCCCTCCAACTGTCTGTGACTTGTGCATACTTATCAGTAATACAGTATGGAGAGTCTCACTTGTGAATCCTGGATTAGACTTTTGAAGCTGAGTTTAAATCTTGGATTGACGTATTTTAGCTCTATCTGCTTTTAGGGACTGATCTTCAAATTTTAACTTTTAGCCCTTTGAAGCAATAACAAAGAGACAAATTCCTGTTTGATTTCAAAGATGATAATCACAGAAAGCAGGCAATGCAATTGTATGGGACCAAATCTGAATTTTGCACTAACCTTTGCATCGATCAAACTGTAGATTGCACTGGAAATCTTCTCCTTGCTAAAAGTGCTCAAAATTCTCTTTAAGAGTTCCGCACATTCTTTGGAAAGAAAAATGCATTTTAAATACAGGATGTATGCGTATCCAAATAAGTAAATATCTATGCACCAATGTGCTTCCACTGATTTTATTATTCTGTTGCAATCATATTAAAAACTTTTAAATCACCTCTAAGTAACTTTGCCTTATATATTTTTATTTTTTGATCTAATATAAACAAATTAGGATCAGATTTTCAGAAATGTGCACACAAAAACCTGCATATTTGTACCTAATTTATTCATGATTGCACAAAGCAATCACAGTAAAAGCATGTGCAGATGGCTAGTTGTACACTTCTGTGTACAGGTCTGAAAAATCTTGGCCATAGTTTGTCATTCATGTTTCAGGGCTGTCTTTTTAGAAACAGAGGATTAGATCCTCAGCTGGTATACTGTAGCTATTCTGTCTTAACCAACAGTGGGATTTGCTCCAGTGGGAATGGTGATTAATTTGAGATGGGACTGTTAAAGGTAAATCAGCCATTCTTCAAATACTGAATTTAGCTGGCAATCTCCAGTAATTTCTAGCCTTTATCTATGCTAAACTTACTACACTATATTTAAACTAAAAATCTTGAAATGACTAAACCACCGGACAGGAGGGCACGGCATCTGTATTAAAAAAACCCAAAACCAAAACACAACAGTATTCTGGTGATAGTGCCCCAACCGTTTCATCCCGTGCTGGGGTTACAACATTCTGTTGTGCCATCATTACTGTAGAATGATCTAGGACATTAAAGAGACAAGGTGGATGATGTAATATCTTTTATTGGACCAACTTCTGTTGGTGAGAGAGACAAGCTATTGAGCTCACACAGAGCTTCAGGTCTACAACAACACTGCATTAATTAGGACACTCAAACTGTTTGTTATAGCAACAAGGGGAGAGCAAATACTGAATGTTACCTGCAGTTTGGGGCCTGTAATCTGGGTCTTGGTGCCAGCACAGGATGATGAGCTGTAACAGCCTGTTTCTCTGGGGCAAACTGCTCTGTATATACTCTGCTTCAGTCCCAGGCCGCAGGCCATTACAGACTCCCGTCACAACTTCCAGCAGGTTTTTTTTGCCTGCCAGAGAATGAAAAAATGTTATTTAAAAAACCCTCAGAACTATTTTAAGATGATGTTTAGTACAGGTTATTTTCTGTATTTAAAACTAAGACTACTCTTTAAAAACAAAAAATAAAAACCCAACAACACACTCTTAAGTAAAGCTGACCAACTGTGACAATACTCATTTATACCTACAGGCAGCAGTCCATTTATTTCTGGTTAGAAGGGTTGTTTAAGCAATAAGTCACAACTGGGTATGCATGCATAACTGGTAACCTGCATGCACAAATACCCTATTTGCAGTTATAGTTACTGTGTGAGAAGCCTAACCACACAGTTCTGTATGCAATTCTGCATGCAAATTTTAAAAAATTATTCTCTTCATGCACAAAAGAATCTAATTCCTCTGGGCAGCTACAAAATGGAAGTGAAAAAATATGAAAGCACTGCCTTGCATGAGTATATTGTGCATAATATTTTTAATCTGAGCCTGTAAAGTCTGTCGAAATGAAAGCTGTTACATACATAAAAAACAGAGTAATCTGCTAGGTGACTTGCAATCAGCAAAGCCAAGACACTGGCTTATTCTGAGATCATGTACACACACACAACTCACGAATGTGATTGCAAAATTACAGCATGCTGCCCCCCTCACCTCTCCCTATGGCATATGCCTGCGTATTCTGTACTTGAGAGCCAGCCAGTGGTTGAAATATACAAGTATGTAATTCTCATCTTCATTCATACTAGAAAATGAGAAGCTGAACTTGAGGAGCATTACATATGGAAAATGAGGTGTATGGGGTATTTGTTGATGAATTTTGCAGGAGCCCTGCATGTCTTGAGAAAGCACTAGGGAAATTTGAAGAGATGTAAAATCGTGAGCCTGACCACTTGTGGTCATGGCACTCTTTGTAAGAATGAGGTTGTTTGCTAGCCTTGATGTAATGGCCAGATTCTCGCTGTGGTAACTGCATCCTGCCTACCTTCATTCCGTCTGCAATTTTAAACTTTGAAATTTTTAAATTTTACATTTGAAACTATCCTTCATTTTTTGTCCAGAAGGGTTGTGCAATATTAGTGTGTGTTGAATAGTTATATGTTCCACTCGAGAGATGGTGAGTGAAGTGATTCTCATAAATAAATGTGTGTGTTAAATTGTAAAGAACTTTAGGGTCCTTTTGGATGAAAGGTGCTATACAAATGTAATGTGACTTGTTTTAGAGTAATATTTAATAGAAATAAGAAAAGGAGGACTTGTGGCACCTTAGAGACTAACCAATTTATTTGAGCATGAGCTTTCGTGAGCTACAGCTCACTTCATCGGATGCATGCTGTGGAAATCGCACAAGACATTTTATACACAGACACCATGAAACAATGCCTCCTCCCACCCCACTCTCCTGCTGGTAATAGCTTATCTAAAGTGATCATCAAGTTGGGCCATTTCCAGCACAAATCCAGGTTTTCTCACCCTCCGCCCTCCCACAAACAAACTCACTCTCTTGCTGGTAATAGCCCATCCAAAGTGACCACTGTCTTCACAATGCATATGATAATCAATGTGGGCCATTTCCTGCAGAAATCCAGGTTCTCTCACCCCCCTCCAAAAACCACACACACAAACTCACTCTCCTGCTGGTAATAGCCTATCCAAAGTGACCACTCTCCCTACAACCTGCATGAAAATCAAAGTGGGCCATTTCCAGCACAAATCCAGGTTTTCTCACTCCCCCACCCCCATACTCACACAAACTCACTCTCCTGCTGGTAATAGCTCATCCGAAGTGACCACTCCCCCTACAATGTGCATGATAATCAAGGTGGGCCATTTCCAGCACAAATCCAGGTTTTCTCACCCCCCCCCCCCAACGCACAAACTCACTCTCCTGCTGGCAATAGCTCATCCAAACTGACCACTCTCCCCACACTGTGCATGGCAATCAAGGTGGGCCACTTCCAGCATAAATCCAAGTTTAACCAGAACGTCTCGGGGGGGGGGAGGAAAAAACAAGGGGAAATAGGCTACCTTGCATAATGACTTAGCCACTCCCAGTCTCTATTTAAGCCTAAATTAATAGTATCCAATTTGCAAATGAATTCCAATTCAGCAGTTTCTCGCTGGACTCTGGATTTGAAGTTTTTTTGTTGTAAGATAGCGACCGTCATGTCTCTGATTGCGTGACCAGAGAGATTGAAGTGTTCTCCGACTGGTTTATGAATGTTATAATTCTTGACATCTGATTTGTGTCCATTTATTCTTTTACGTAGAGACTGTCCAGTTTGACCAATGTACATGGCAGAGGGGCATTGCTGGCACATGATGGCATATATCACATTGGTGGATGTGCAGGTGAACGAGCCTCTGATAGTGTGGCTGATGTTATTAGGCCCTGTGATGGTGTCCCCTGAATAGATATGTGGGCACAGTTGGCAACGGGCTTTGTTGCAAGGATAGGTTCCTGGGTTAGTGGTTCTGTTGTGTGGTATGTGGTTGTTGGTGAGTATTCGCTTCAGGTTGGGGGGTTGTCTGTAGGCAAGGACTGGGCTGTCTCCCAAGATTTGTGAGAGTGTTGGGTCATCCTTCAGGATAGGTTGTAGATCCTTAATAATGCGTTGGAGGGGTTTTAGTTGGGGGCTGAAGGTGACAGCTAGTGGTGTTCTGTTATTTTCTTTGTTAGGCCTGTCCTGTAGTAGGTGACTTCTGGGAACTCTTCTGGCTCTATCAATCTGTTTCTTCACTTCCGCAGGTGGGTATTGTAGTTGTAAGAATGCTTGATAGAGATCTTGTAGGTGTTTGTCTCTGTCTGAGGGATTGGAGCAAATGCGGTTGTATCGCAGAGCTTGGCTGTAGACGATGGATCGTGTGGTGTGGTCAGGGTGAAAGCTGGAGGCATGTAGGTAGGAATAGCGGTCAGTAGGTTTCCGGTATAGGGTGGTGTTTATGTGACCATTGTTTATTAGCACTGTAGTGTCCAGGAAGTGGATCTCTTGTGTGGACTGGACCAGGCTGAGGTTGATGGTGGGATGGAAATTGTTGAAATCATGGTGGAATTCCTCAAGGGCTTTTTTTCCATGGGTCCAGATGATGAAGATGTCATCAATATAGCGCAAGTAGAGCAGGGGCGTTAGGGGACGAGAGCTGAGGAAGCGTTGTTCTAAATCAGCCATAAAAATGTTGGCATACTGTGGGGCCATGCGGGTACCCATAGCAGTGCCGCTGATCTGAAGGTATACATTGTCCCCAAATGTAAAATAGTTATGGGTAAAGACAAAGTCACAAAGTTCAGCCACCAGGTTAGCCGTGACATTATCGGGGATAGTGTTCTTGATGGCTTGTAGTCCATCTTTGTGTGGAATGTTGGTGTAGAGGGCTTCTACATCCATAGTGGCCAGGATGGTGTTATCAGGAAGATCACCGATGGATTGTAGTTTCCTCAGGAAGTCATTGGTATCTCGAAGGTAGCTGGGAGTGCTGGTAGCGTAGGGCCTGAGGAGGGAGTCTACATAGCCAGACAATCCTGCTGTCAGGGTGCCAATGCCTGAGATGATGGGGCGCCCAGGATTTCCAGGTTTATGGATCTTGGTTAGTAGATAGAATATCCCAGGTCGGGGTTCCAGGGGTGTGTCTGTGCGCATTTGATCTTGTGCTTTTTCAGGAAGTTTCTTGAGCAAATGCTGTAGTTGCTTTTGGTAACTCTCAGTGGGATCATAGGGTAATGGCTTGTAGAAAGTGGTGTTGGAGAGCTGCCGAGCAGCCTCTTGTTCATATTCCGACCTATTCATGATGACAACAGCACCTCCTTTGTCAGCCTTTTTGATTATGATGTCAGAGTTGTTTCTGAGGCCATCCACAGTGGAGTGTACATGTACATTGGTCAAACTGGACAGTCTCTACGTAAAAGAATAAATGGACACAAATCAGATGTCAAGAATTATAACATTCATAAACCAGTCGGAGAACACTTCAATCTCTCTGGTCACGCAATCAGAGACATGACGGTCGCTATCTTACAACAAAAAAACTTCAAATCCAGAGTCCAGCGAGAAACTGCTGAATTGGAATTCATTTGCAAATTGGATACTATTAATTTAGGCTTAAATAGAGACTGGGAGTGGCTAAGTCATTATGCAAGGTAGCCTATTTCCCCTTGTTTTTTCCTCCCCCCCCGAGACGTTCTGGTTAAACTTGGATTTATGCTGGAAGTGGCCCACCTTGATTGCCATGCACAGTGTGGGGAGAGTGGTCAGTTTGGATGAGCTATTGCCAGCAGGAGAGTGAGTTTGTGCGTTGGGGGGGGGGGTGAGAAAACCTGGATTTGTGCTGGAAATGGCCCACCTTGATTATCATGCACATTGTAGGGGGAGTGGTCACTTCGGATGAGCTATTACCAGCAGGAGAGTGAGTTTGTGTGAGTATGGGGGTGGGGGAGTGAGAAAACCTGGATTTGTGCTGGAAATGGCCCACTTTGATTTTCATGCAGGTTGTAGGGAGAGTGGTCACTTTGGATAGGCTATTACCAGCAGGAGAGTGAGTTTGTGTGTGTGGTTTTTGGAGGGGGGTGAGAGAACCTGGATTTCTGCAGGAAATGGCCCACATTGATTATCATATGCATTGTGAAGACAGTGGTCACTTTGGATGGGCTATTACCAGCAAGAGAGTGAGTTTGTTTGTGGGAGGGCGGAGGGTGAGAAAACCTGGATTTGTGCTGGAAATGGCCCAACTTGATGATCACTTTAGATAAGCTATTACCAGCAGGAGAGTGGGGTGGGAGGAGGCATTGTTTCATGGTGTCTGTGTATAAAATGTCTTGTGCGATTTCCACAGCATGCATCCGATGAAGTGAGCTGTAGCTCACGAAAGCTCATGCTCAAATAAATTGGTTAGTCTCTAAGGTGCCACAAGTCCTCCTTTTCTTTTTGCGAATACAGACTAACACGGCTGTTACTCTGAAACCTGTTAATAGAAATAGTCATTAAACAATTGCCAGGAAAAGTTCCACATCTTGCTGCTTTCAAAACCCCTGATTCTTGGGTTCTGTAGTGTTTAGTGCACCGTAGGCAAGCAGGTAGTTTCCTTTTCTTGGACCATGTAGTGAAAAAGAAAGTCCCATAGGTAGATAGACCTGGAGCCCTTGCCATTTTCCAGATAGAGGAGAGTACTAACTGTAATGTAGTTTGATAATCAAGTACAGAGGCACATACTTCTTCACATATGACTGCTCAAACTGAAATCTCATTGAGCTTACATAGAGCTGTAAGAGAAGGAGTAAGAAGGATCATATTCAGGAACACGATACAGCACTGTCACTTTCATAGAACTCGAGAGAATAGAAGAAACCGATCCCTCTTTAAAGTATGTTTACTGTAAGTTAGAAGGAGCCATGCTTTAAAGGAATGAGAATGGAACAGGAATCAGCACTCCAAAGTCTAGTTCTCAGCTCTGGCTGTCATGTTAAACAAATCATTTACCACTGCCTCAGTTTCCTTATCGGTAAAATGGGGGTAATTTTCAGTCTATTATACAGTGCTTTAAAGATCTACAACTCTGTAAAATTCCATATTTTCATTTTCTGGTATAAAATATGCAGAAAGTAGCATATTTTATAGTAATTTAGGTCTAGCAGGAACTAAAAGTTCCTATTTGAGACCTGAAACTCTCACTGATTTTTAAACATGTATAAAAGCTCAGTCCAGTGTACTCACTGGACAAGATACTTGCCACTAAGGGCATGTCTACACTGATGTAATTTCCATCTTGAGTAGGCATGCCTGCACTAGCTCTGATTGACTGGGATTGTACCTGAGCAGGTAGCCCTTCCCACCAGTCAAGCTGCCATGGCTACATTTTAATTTTTATCTTGTTAGTTGGATCAGAGCTAGCATGGGTGTGTCACTCAAACTGGAAATTATACTCTCCAGCTCCAGTGTAGACATACCCTAAGATGCTGCCTAATGTCAGTATGCTGGATTGTGATATTAGTATGTTGGCTGTCACAAGCCAAAGAGCTGTTGCTATACATTAAAGTTAAGTAGAAAGGTCAAAATAACAATTTAATAGAGTGCTACAGTGAACAGGCTTAGGTAGTACATAGTAAAAATTATGCCATTAAAGCTACCCCTGAGAAGGTATCTGTTTCTTTTACAAAAAGAATCTTCATTTGGGGCTAGGACTCTCTACAGGAGATGCAGAGCTATGGAACTGTGCATTATTGGGATACACAGTTGGCAGAATTTGATTTTTTATAATTTTGACAGATAATACTGTTTATTTTTAAATTTTTCCCAATTTTATTGAATTTTTACAGTTTGCACAAAATTATGGGAGTGTCAGACAATTGACGGTAGATGTTGAGGTTCAAAAAGTTAAAGTTTTAAAACCATTCAAACACAAATTGCCAACATCACATGTCAAAATATACAAAGTAAATATCTTTAAATCATACTCTAATAAGTTATCAAGCAGCATTTGTCTTACTTTGTCTATCTGTAGATTTCAACTATCATTGGAAATATTTTTGTTCGTTTGTATGTGTATGTTGAAATCAATATTTACTGACACTTACTGATCAAAAATTAATCCTTCCAAGCACCGTAATAGGGATTTGAGATAAAGCGAGGTCTGAAAAGACAGGTCTGTTGGTATCAGTGTTGCTTAGAGGAGGATAAATTCAGAAAAATATAATTAATCATCAAGAAAGAGAGAAATACGTACCTTCAAAAGGTTTCTGTCTGCTTAAGCTTTCCCAACATAGCATTCCAAAGCTAGAGGCAAACAATAATGAAATTGTGCTTGTTAATTTGGAATCTGTGTTGGTGTTATGATTACTTACTGAAAAATTGAGTTCATTAGTTCAAGGGAAGGGTATTTTCCATGTTACGCTAAGTCAGGGGAGGGCAAACTACAGCCCGCCGGCTGGATCCAGCCCATCAGGGCTCTCAGTCGGGCCTGCGGGATTGCCAGCCCTGTGGCCAGCTGGGCTAAGGCAGGCTTCCTGCCTGCCCTGGTCCCGTGCCACTCCCGAAAGCCGCTGGCACCACGTCCCTGCGGCCCCTGGAGGGAGGTGGGGGAGCAGAGGGCTCTGTACGCTGCCCTCGCCCGCAGGCACTGCCCCCTGCAGCTCCCATTGGCCTGGAACAGGGAACTGAGGCCAATGGGAGCTTCGGGGGTGGTACCCACAGGCAAGGGCAGCGCATGGAGCCGCCTGCCCCACCCCACCCCACCCCACCCCCAGGAGCCACTGCTGGACATACTGGCCACTTCCAGGAGCAGCGCGGGGCCAGAGCAGGCAGGGAACCTGCCTTAGCCCCACTGCGTGCCGCTGCCACCCCAGAGCCGCTCGAGGTAAGCAGCATCGGGCCAGAGCCCAAACCCCTCCTGCACCCAAAATCCCTGCCTTGAGCCCCTTGCCACAAACCTCCTGCACTCCAGCCCCCTGCCCTGAGCCCCCTCCCGCACTCTGCACCCTCTCCTGCACT
Source organism: Chelonia mydas (assembly GCF_015237465.2). Lineage (NCBI taxonomy): Eukaryota > Metazoa > Chordata > Testudines > Cheloniidae > Chelonia > Chelonia mydas. The sequence goes on along the minus strand of NC_051252.2, from coordinate 9,670,934 downwards.
CCAACCTCCTGCCCTGAGCCCCATGCTGCACCCCTCCTGCACCCCAAACCCCTGCCCAGAGTCCCCCCACACTCCACACTCCCTCCTACACCCCAACCCCCTGCCCTGTGCCTCGAGCTCCCTGCAGCATCCCACACCCCTCCTGCACCCCAAACCCCTGCCCTGAGCCCTCTCCTGCGCCCCGCGACCCCTCCCACACCCTGCACTCCCTCCTGCACCCCAATCCCCAGCCCCAGCCATATATTCATGGCCCTGCATACAATTTCCCCACCCAGATGTAGCCCTTGGGCCAAAAGGTTTGCCCACCCCTGCACTAAGTCCTTCCTTATTGGCAGGATTTCCATTTTTGCATACTTTTATATTTCAGTTTCCAACTGGGCTGTCCTTATACAAAGACCAGCTAGAATTCTGTTTCAGGGGAAAGCCTTGCTCTTAAATTCTGTAGCTTATTTTCCAATAATACCTCACTAATTTCTGTTTGTGGGTTTCAAAACCTTTCACTTCCTCTTTTTCATTTTTTCCCCCAGTAATTATAAAGTGTTTGGTAGTGTTGAGCATACTGACAAGGGAATGAACTAGCTGACCCACTAAAGCTTGATCCAAAGCCCAATGAATCTTTCTTTACATCAGTGAAATTTGCATCAGGCCCTAGATCTTTTTTTTTTTCTATTTGTAACTTCTAGGATATGTCACTGTAACGTTTAAATGTACTTAAATCAACATCAATATTGGTGTAAAAACACTTGGATATATATGCAAAACAAAAAGTCAAGATGAGAATATACTTCATAGCATGTCATCCGCAGCAGTTTTCTACTTTTTTACTGTAAATTAATATTTTGAAGCTGAAGTTTGGCAATTGCTTAACCTAGAGGTATGGCCATAAATCTCAATTTTTAATATAACAAATTGTATTGAAATAATTTCCTTCAAACATTAGGAATTTCAAGTTTAACTAAATGATGCAATATTCCTAGTCTGGAATGTTATGCAGATATGATATGTGTAACAGCTGTTATTTGAATGGAACACTGTGACCTGTAGGTTTCATTGTCGTACAATTTTACAATATTTTCTTGAAAGAAACATTAAATTCAATACTATATGAATTGCTCTCAAGAAGTAGGTCTCCTTTAGCTATAACTTTCCTTTAAAAACCTGTACTAACCTGTAAATATCTCCTTCTTGTGAGGGCACACCTCCTTCAATTATTTCAGGAGAGAGGTATATCAAATCCCAGCAGCTTCTATTGCAGTTCTGCAGGACTGATCTTTGCTGCTTCCTCCAGGAGGCTAGACCATAATCTGTTATCTGTAGGGAAGAGTGAATGGTGAATTGTAGCAACAATATGGCATTATTGGTATCAAATATTGATCTGGTATTTTATATTAGGATAGATGCCTGATAAATAATCCTATAATCAAGCATACCTTTGGAGAAATTGTTCTGGTTTCATGTAAAGAAAATAATGAAGACAAAAAGCTAAGTTTAAAACGTCCCTACCTTAGCTCTGTATTGTGTATCCAAAAGAACATTGGAGGGTTTCAGGCTGTAGTGGAGGAGAGGAGGGTCTAGTCTATGGAGATGATATAATCCATCAGCCACATCTGACAAAATCCGCATGAGTAGGGGAAAAGGCAATTCTGGGTACAGGTGGTGCTAAAAATCAACATTCATTTCAGTGTAATATTCCACGATATATATAGATATGTATATATCTTTTAGAATTATAAAGCAGTCACTATTCACACTATCTATTGAGATCTACAGATGAAAAGTATTAGCAATGCTATTGCAAAATTAATACCCATAATTGAGGTACAGTTTGCTCATTTTATTATTGCCCTAGCTTCTAAACAGTTTTAACACCCATAAAGGAGCCCCTCTAAAATATCCCTACTCTTCCTTACCTCATGGATGAGTGAGTGGAGGGATCCATTGCTCATCCATTCAGTCACGACCCCCAGAAGTCCCTGAGATTGGTAGATCCCAAGAGAAGGCAGGAGCTGTTCAGACTGAATGCGTCGTGTGTTTGCTACATCTTGGAGTAGCACCTTCAACTCACTGCAAACAGAGAACAAGGGATAAAGAAGTAGCATTTCAGGCAGACATGCTGAGTAACAGTCATACTGTGTGATATTGGAAAGACGGATGACTTGGTAGAGTTTTCCCACCACTACCATTATCTGGTGCTTAATACCAACAATGTTTTCTTGACTACAAAACATCTTTTACATTAAAACTGTAAAATGTACGAGAAAGAAGCTAGTTCCATTAGTATCAAATATATATTTATCAGGATCTAAAATGCAAGGGCAGGAAGAATGTTTGGGATAGTTAAACTAACTGAAAAAATTACCTCTCTGAACTGATTTTTTTCTCTGCCTTTCCCCTAAAAATATGCTTTCCTTATGCTATCAGTGAAGTCCCTTCTACACTGCAAATTCTACCAGCTTCAGTCACAGTCTGTCTTGCCTGTATGGATGGGATCAAACCACATCAGAGAGTAAAGGTAAAGCCATGAGGCCAAATTCAGACCTACTGTAAGTGGTAGATGTAACTTTAGGGACTTCGTGGAGCTGCATCTACTTCTACTCAGACGGGATTTATTCTTAAATTCCAGTGGGATGTATTTTAAGAAGTATAAGGAAACCAGATTTTGCTAATCGGTAGAAGATTGAGACTATTTGAGAACTTCAGACAATAACTTCTTTGTTCAGTTGTACAATGGTAGCACTGATCTGTGGATCAGATCAGAATGTTCAGTTTCAAGGAAGATAAATGAACTGGTTCTGCTACAGGATCACTCCTCCTTAACTTGCATTTAACTTTAAAAATATGATCCCATCTGCAATATTTTCTGAATTGCTGATTCTATGCATGAAATCTTCAGCCGATAGAAATCAATGGTAAAATTCAATGGGACCAGGATTTCAACCCCTGTCATTATTTTAAAGACTAACCCAGTTAGTGTTTCCTGCTGAAAAACAAATCTGTATATTTAGGAAGAGGGTCCAGCTGATAGTTTGGCTTCTGATCCCAACTGTTCCAAAGTTTGGGAACTTAATTCAGTCCCAAACATTGCACACCATATAAATCACAGATTTACTATTCTATTCTTTGTGTGTTTTTAGGCTGTAGGATATATTTATTGCAGTAGGTACTCTTTGATAAATCTTAAGATCTTAACTTCAATTCCTCATGCTTCAGCAAACTTCCGTTGAACTCAGTGACAGCCTCACTGACTTCAGTGGGAGTATGCCTAAGTAAAAACTGAGTAAAGACATCAGGATTTGGTAATGCTAGCACCCTGGACCCCTGTAGTATTTGCTCCCTAACTGTATGCAATGGCTCCTGGTCCCTGATCAGCCTCAGGAGAATGCAGGAGACTCTTTGATCCCTGAACTGATACCCATTTCCTGATCCGTCCCAGGTACTGGTGTAAGAGATTGGGAGTTATCCGACAACTCCTCAAACTAGCATCTGTTTTCCAAACCAGCTCCTGTTCCCACTCCCCCCAGCAACTGCTAACAGAGGAGGGAGACTCTTAGAAAAATTCTCTAAAAACTATTTTAAGCAGGTGTGGATCAAATTTCTCACCCACCATTACACAGCCCAACACTGCTTGCCTGTGCCCAAGAGGCTGCTGGTAACTTCCCTTCTGCTGGAGCAAAGTAATGTAAAATGCATGGTGGAAATGTAAGACAGGGACTAACTGCTGTAGCCCAGTCCTATCATAGTAAAAGTTGCTTCCTGTATTTTTGCTTTTTGTTGGAATCCTCTCTGGTGTGCATGTGATATACAATTCAGGGAAGTATATAAAAATGCAGTTATAGGGAGAAGTGACTAAAAATTACACTGTGGGTTCCATATTTGGGGTCACTAATTTCCAGATCAAATATATTTGTGAATGGATATTGCACGGGCAATGGCAGTAACAGCACACTCAAGTTAGATGTGCAGCTGTGCAAGCACTTTTCGCAAATACAGTTGAACATGCATTGTTTAGAGAAATCAGGCCAGGCAGTCCAAGCTGGGTTCTTTTTTAAAGAAGGAAAACAGCCTTTCCATTGCAAACATAGTGGATATTCAGTATGGTAATGCCCGTGTTTATAAATAAATTGTGGCTCCAAAGTTTATATACAAACTGTGCTTATTTCTATCTCTTAACATCATTACTAACAATATGGATTTCTACCATTGGAACTAGATTAGCAGTTCAAATGATGGGCAGGATAGAATCCATCTTGTTCTCATTGCTGGTAATAGTGGGGGGAAAAAAACAAACAGAGACTTGACACTTAAAGAGCAGATATGAGTAAGAAGGTTCATTTTTCCATAATCACTTTTATAACTAGAGCAACACTTTAAATCCAGAAAGGAAAAATAAATTATTAGTTTTTGTTGTCTGTTTAACTTTTTTTTTTTTATTTAAACAAAAGGTGGGGGGCACACAGGGGAAAGAGGGCAAGCCTTTTAGAAAAAACTACCAAATAAATATATTTCTTATTTTAGATTAGTAAATTATTGCACTTTAATTGAATTTAAAAAATAAAAAAGCAAAACACTCAAACTTAATTCATTTTGGGCCTGATCCAACCTCCACAGAAGTCTTTCCATTGACGTCAGTGGGATTTGGATCAGGGCCCTGAGCCCTATAGAGGTCGTCACTAAAGACAGACTAGTTCTGGTTTCAAGATTCAAATTTGAATGCTGTAAATGAAAGAAGTTAGACTCAAGCACAACCAATGACCAGACGTGGAAACCTTGGATGCAAGCACCACAGAATTTTAGCAGGTGTTTGAAATCTCACTTGGATTAGATAAATTATTCCTGTCTTTGTTTTGGAAAAGCCAACCTCTCCATATACTACTTTAAGATATTTGAAATCTGAATTTTTCAGCTTAAGCATACCTCCTACAAAAAGCAGCTAAGGATCTAGACTTCTCAGATACTAAAAAGGCCATGTTCTGCTCTTGGATGCCCTTTCAAGAAACTGAGAGCCTAATGAGTGCATTCACTAGAGTGATTTGGTCCCACACCATTAAAAAAATAGTATGGGCCTGACCTCAAAATCCCTATATGCCTGTGACTCCAATGAAATAAATTGGAGTTATGTGAGTGTTAGGCTGACGTCCATTTGTGACAGAGTTCGTGGTTATGACTAATATATGCACTCAATCCTCTCTCTACTGCAATTGTCCATTCTCCCTTTCTTCTCGTATGTGTCCATTTATTCACCTATCATGTTTTGTCTAAAACTTAGATTGTGAGCTCTTTGTGTGTGTTTGTTTTGTGCATAGTACAATGGTGCACTGAACCTGGATTGGAGCCCTTTGATGCAATCACAACAGAATTAATAATGACTGCAGGATCAAGCCCCATTGTCATTACATATGTCAAATTTCTCACATAGTGCAATTCAATGTATTTCTTTCACTTTGTCTCTTTTAATCAGTTGGGAGTCACTGAAGTGGAAAGATTAACTGAGATCAGAAATGCTACAGTCCATGTTGGTACCCTCTTTGCACTACTGTCCTCCTGAGCTGTTTATATAGTAAATCAAATATGACACCTACCTCTCTGTTGTATTCTGACTGGTCAGCAGCTTCAGTGATATGTTAATGTTCTGAGGAGCATGAAAGGCTTTGAGGGTGAAGCCAGAACTTGTCCTGGTGAAGATAAAGTGATCCAGCTCTTCCTGGGCTATTACGGGCATCAGATTGGCCATTTTCTGCCGTTTAGTGGGGGAGAGAACTGAAGAAAAACAGACCTCCTTAGATTTGCTTTTGCTGTCATTGCCAAGGTACACTGAAATTACACCACTCTTTGTTCCCCAAACTACTCTTCACCCTCATTCAGAAGGTTTTGTATTACCATGCTCTGGGTCAGATTGTCCTTTAAAGATAGGGAAAAATTTTACCTACCACACAGGGGCATCCTGAGGTTTACTTACCATTTGTAAGTATGAGGTGCTAAGTGATCAATATTCTGGCCAGTTCCCATTATAATCACCTGGAAATATGGGGGCACTATTTACATTAATATAATACAATGCTTGATTTCCCAGGATAATGTTATAATTTGGGAAAACAACAGATTAAAATTCTTATAGTTCCATGCTGGACAGAAAGATAATTCCCATGAGAAACGGTAATAATGCAAAAAGAAAAGGAGTACTTGTGGCACCTTAGAGACTAACCAATTTATTTGAGCATGAGCTTTCGTGATCCATTCCAATCTACCTCCAGAGCCATGCCTTTTACAGATATGCCATTATTTACTAGGATACTGTATGTCAACAGAACAGCAAAACAAAAGGCCAAATTCACTGCTGCGGTATATTGGCAAAACCCTACTGAAGCCAGTGGAGCTGTGCCCTTTTATAGCAGCAGAGAATTTGTCCCACCATTTGTATATAGTAGATCCCTAGGGCCACGTGCATATGTGCCTTAATACCCATTGACTAGAGATAGCAACCTCCCACACAGCCACTTTGTGTTAATGTCTGAGTCAGGTGTTATTAATAACAGGTGAGGATGTTTTAAAAATATAATGAGCTTAAAGCTCCCCTATACTTTGTGCTGAAAGAAAGCAACAAGAACAGACAGAGCTGAGACAAGGAAAACAGAGAGGGAAGAAAAGGGTCTTCAGAAGTCCGTTTATGAGAATACTGCATGGTTGGAGATCAGAGGGTCATAAGAGCTCAAAATGGAATGCTCCCCTCAGACTCAGCAGATTGCCATGAAGGAATTAATGCTGCTCTAAACTGCAGATTTAAGTAGTGAGTAAGGGGTATAGATTGAGAACTCTCTTTTTAAGTTGGGGGTTCAGCTAAAGTGCGGTCTTGTGGTTAAGGCATTTAAACCAGGATGCAGGAGATCTGGTTCTAGTTCCCAGCTCTGCCATAGAAAGCCTGTGTGATCTTGAGCAAATCACAATCTCTCAGTGACTCAGCCGATCATCTACAAAATGGGGATAACCACACACCTTTATTTTATCCTTTGTCTATTTTGCCTAATTAAATTTCAAGGTCTTCCAAGCAGGGTGTGGCTGTTACACTGTATATTGATATCGCCTACAGCAGTGGTTCTCAACCAGGGGTCTGGGTTCCTCTCGGGGGCCACAAGCAGGTTTCATGGGGTCCGCCAAGCAGGGCCAGCATTAGACTTGCTAGGGCCCAGGGCTGAAGCCGAAGCCTGAGCAACTTAACTTCACAGGGCCCCCTGTGGCGCGGGGCCCCAGGCGATTGCCCTGCTTGCTACCCCCTAACACTGGCCCTGGCTTTTATATGCAGAAAAAAACAGGTTTTGTGGGGCAGACGGGTCGTGGAATTTTTATAGCATGTTGTGGGGAGGGAGGGGAGCTGAGAAAGAAAAAGGTTGAGAACCCCTGACCTAAAGCACAATGGAGCCCCAAACTCAGTTAATGCCTCCAAGTGCTACCCTAATTCATATAATAGACTAAAATGTCCATCGGTTAATCACTAAAATTTCCCCGTCTAAGTTTGATGCAACAAGATGAGTTAGACCTTTTGCTTTTTATTTTAAACATCAGCATTCTAGACTGAATCCGAAAGCACTAGCTGTGGTTCCTGCAGGAACTATTAGAACAAGGTACTCATTCAGTAGCTACATGACGGCCTCTGAGAATGACTTTGTTAGCTCAGTTCAGAGGCAGGCAGGGTTGTGACTGATCCTCTCTATGCTGCTGTGAACGAATTATTGAGCTGGATGGCAACAACTATGTGGAAGGAAAGATTTCAGACACATGAGATTTCTCTGATGCCCAAAATGAAGAGGTTAAGTACATAATCTATTTTTTCAAGCTTCAAGCAGTGTATTTTGTAAAGGACACATCCTACATCTGCTTCAAGCAGTATACTTTGTAAAGGACACATCCAATATGGCATGAGACAAACAGAGCCAGGCTAGTCATTTTATGGGCAAAATTACACAAAGCTCTTCCAAATCAGAGATAGGCAAAAAAAAAGAACCATTTATTCCTCAAATATTATGGGGATTGGATAAAGTGGAACTACCCTAAATTTAGTTTTGGTTTCTGTGGAGAAAAATAAACAATCAAAAGGTTTGCAAAACCAAAATCATTTTTCATCTCTAAAAATCTGTAAAACCAGAACTGTTTATTCAGATCTCTAAATGTTGGGGTTTGAAAGAGTCTAATAATGAGTGTTGGCTCCAAATCGCTCCTGGTTTTGCTTATTTTTATTTTAAAAAGAAAACTAGGTAAAACTGGAATCAATTATTGAAACTTTGGTGGCACAAATAAAATGAGAACCAGATCTGAATCACCCCCCTATTTTGGTTTTGCAAAATCTAACCCTGACCAAAGAGGTTTTGAAAGCCAGAATGACATCTGTTTTTACCCATCTCTGTTCTAAACCACTTGTTGTTTTTATACAAATGAACTACAGCTGGAAGCAGGATTTCCCCCCATACATCTAGAGGTTTGGGCAAGATTCTCAATTCATCTGTAAATTGCCGATTTACATCAAGTGAGGATCTGACCTTAAAATCAGAAACCCCAGTTTTGCTACTTTTACATACATTGGGAACTAGCTTGTTGCAGGAAGAGTCAGTGGGACTAATCACAGATTAAGGTATTGTTTAATGGCAGTAAGAGTGGCAGAGTCAGTCCCTAAATGGGATGCAAAAGGATCCTTGATTGGGAAAAACGCTGTTGGTGCTGCCCTCCCAACAGCTCGGCTCTTCTGGGTAGAGAGATTTAGCTCCTTCTTCTTTTAAAATCTGGGCTCATTTTACCGCCCACACTACAATGTGGTTTCTAACCACAGCTTGTCAAGGCTGGCAGTTTGAACGAAGGGGACTGCAGAAAGTTGTCAGAGGCTTTAAATGCCTCATTGAAATGCATTGGAAAATCCTGCATCATAAGAGCTGATCCTTTAAAAACTACCTTTACACTTCATTCACGGTGAAAGAGGTTCCATCCTTATGAGGGAAGTGTGGCTGGGGGTTGATTTCATGTTTCAGTGTCCAAATAAAAGAAGTGAAAACAAACATACAAAGAATATTGAGACTTACCTCCAGACGTGTGGGCATAGAGACTACAGGAGTGAGCTAGTGCGACTGCAACAAAGAGCGGAGATCTGCCTGGAACAGTGATGCAATCACAGTCTAAGCCTGGCTGGGTATGAGTCAGCTGCATTATTTATCTCCTCTTTTATTGGCTGCCTACACACATCCAAAATTTCCCCTAGTTGTGTGTGCAAACTGTAACTCCTTAGTGACTGCAGCCATCTAGGTTCTCTTCATGGGCTGGCCAGTTAATTGCTGAAATAGGCAAGAAGAGGTTATAGAAAAGGTTAGAGAGGTTGAGTGGACGCTGTGACGGCCACCGCCACCAGTACGAAGAGAAAACAATAAAACTGAGTTGCATCAGAAACATCACCTTGGATCCAAATACCTCCCAAAACACAGGGATGTTAAATCTGGATCCAGACTTTGCAAACCACGCTTATCTCTACAGTGGGGTGAACCAAAATCCAGATACAAAGCCCGCTCAGCTTTGGTAAAGTTTGAATCTGAATTTTGTGGCTCAGGCCCATCTCTAAATAAAGACATGGAAAATCATTCCCTTTTTGGTTACACTAGAGTGTGCACAGAGGAAGTGGATATGTAGTAAGGGCCTGATCCTGCTAGGTGCTGGGCTACATCCATTCTCACCAAAGTTAATGGAACTGGAGGGTGATCAGCAACTAGCAGGATGGGAACTTTAAGGAGAAAACAATCATATTTTTGAGTGTGCAGCTTTATTTACAGAGTATAGTGTAAGTGTAGTTTTGTGAATGGTACCCTCTAAAGGGTCTAATCCAAAGCCTACTGAAGTTTATGGGAGTTTCTCTGTTATCTTCATTTGACTTTGGATCAGCCCCTAAACCAGGGATGGGCAAACTATGGCCCACGGGCTGGATCTGGCCTGCCTGCCATTTTAATCTGGCCCTCGAGCTCCCACTGGGGAGTGGGATCTGGGGCTTGCCCCGCTCCGAAGCTCCAGCCAGGGAGCAGGGTCGGGGACCCCTTCGTGCAGCTCCCAGAAGCAGCAGCATGGACCCTCTCCAGCTCCTATGCATAGGGGCAGCCCGGGGGCTCCGCTCTGCATGCTGCTGCCACCCCAAGTGCCACCCCCGCAGCTCCCATTGGCTGGGAACCACAAGTAAGTGCCTGATCCTGATCCCATTGGCTGGGAACCGCAGCCAATGGGAGCTGCAGGGGTGATGCCTGCGGACAGGGCAGCCTCCACATAGGAGCTGGAGAAGGGACATGCTGCTGCTTCCAGGAGCCGCTTGAAGTAAGCGCTGCCTGGAGCCTGCACCCCTGAGCCTTTCCCTGTACCCCAACCCCCTGCCCCAGCCCTGATCCCCCTCCCGCCCTCCAAACCCCTCAATCCCAGCCCACAGCACCCTCCTGTACCCCAAACCCTCATCCCCAGTCCCACCCCAGAGCCCACACCCCCAGCCAGAGCCTGCACCCCTTCCTGCACCCCAACCCCATGCCCCAGCCCTGATCCCTGTCCTGCAGCCTGACCTCCTCATTTCTGGCCCGACCCCAGAGCCCTCACCCCCTCACACTCCCCAACCCCAATTTTGTGAGCCCGCCATACAATTGCTATTCCCAGATGTGGCCCTCGGGCCAAAAAGTTTGCCCACCCCTGCCCTAAATGCAGAGAGGAAGCAGAACTACTGAACGTACTCCCTTCCTCCTTCCTGTGAGCCTGAAAAGCCTCTCTTCACCAGCATTATGTGGCTTTGGCTCTGTGGTTTCAGAGGAAGAATGCCAAGGATAGGAGGCAGGGAGCAGCTCATCACATGATTTCCTCAAAGCTGCATGGCTATCTGAACAGAAATGAGTGTTACTAGAAGCAGCATTAGTATCCAGTCTGTGCCTACGTGCCCCTCAGAGAGGGAGAAATGGCACAGGAGCCTGGAGAGGAGACAGTGGCAGCAAAGGTGTCAGGGATTGGGGGGACTGAATAGAGAGGGGTCAAGTTATTATGAGTACCACTTCCCTTCACCCTTCCACGTTGATCTCTGTTTAACAATGTCTTCACTACCTGCTCATGGCCTACATTTCTGTAAGCATGACATCAACAGTATGATAACTGTCTTAGGTATTTATAGACCATTAGTCATTGTCATAGACTCCGTGTTACATTTGTAATCACACATGGAAAAAAAAGAAACCCTTTATAATTAAAAAACCTGTCCTTAAAAATGCCTTTGGAGATTTTTTTTGAAGTGCTCGCTTTCACAGAAATAGTGAAAAAGGATATGACTCCCTGACACTCACACGTGGTATACTCTGATGCACCTATTCAGTTTTCCATGGAGAAATGGTCTGAAATAAATAGGATGAAAAATCAATAAGGACAAATGCAAAGTACTACACTTAGGAGGGAATAATCAATTGCACAAGCACAAAATAACTGCCTACGAAGGAGTACTGCAGAAAAAGAGTATAGTGGATCACAAATTAAATATGAGTCAACAATGTAATACTGTTGCAAAAAAAAATGAACATCATTCTGGGATTATTAATAGCAGTGTTGTAAGCAAAACACAAGAAGTAATTTTTCCAGTCTACTCAGCACTGATAAGACCTCAGCTGGAGTACTGAGTCCAGTTCTGGGCACCACACTCTGGGAAACAGGTGGACAAATTGGAGAAAGTCCAGTGGAGAGCAACAAAAAATTATTAAAAGTCTAGAAAACATGATCTATGAGGAAAGATTGAAAAAACTGGATTTGTTTAGTGTGGAGAAGAGAAGACTGAGGAGAGACATAACAGTCTTCAAATACATAAAAGGTTGTTATAAAGAGGAGAATGATAAATTGTTCTTCTGATCCACTGAGAACAAGAGAAGAAGTAATGTGCTTAAATTGCAGCCAGGGAGATTTAGGTTAGACACTAGAAAAAACTTGCTAACTGTCAGGGTAGGTAAGCACTGGAACAAATTAGCTAGGGAGGCTGAGGAATCTCAATCATTGGAGTTTTTTACAAACCTCCAATGATTAGACAAACAACTGTCAAGGATGGTCTAGATCAGGGATGGGCAAACTTTTTGGCCTAAGGGCCACATCAGGGTTCGGAAACTGTATGGAGGGCTGGGTAGAGAAGGCTGTGCCTCCCCAAACAACCTGGGCCCCGCCCCCTATCCACCCCCTTCCACTTCCTGCCTCCTGACTGCCCCCCTCAGAACCTCCGATCCATCCAACCCCCCCACTCCTTGTCCCCTGACCACCCCCTCCCGGGACCCTCCACCCCTAACCGACCCCCGGGACCCCACCCCCATCCACCCCCCTGCTCCCTGTCCCCTGACTGCCCCCCGGGATCCCCTGCCCCTTATCCAACCCCCCCGCTCCCTGCCCCCTTACCATGCTGCTCAGAGCAGCAGGACTGGCAGCCGTGCCGCCTGGCCGGAGCCAGCCACACCGCCACGCTGCACAGCAGGAGCTCGCAGCTCCACCGCCAAGAGCGCTGGTGGCATGGTGAGCTGAGGCTGCAGGGGAGGGGGGACAGAAGGGGAGGGGCCAGGGGCTAGCTTCCCTGGCCGGGAGCTCAAGGGCCAGGCAGGATGGTCTCATGGGCCACCATAGTTTGCCCACCTCGGGTCTAGATAGTTCCACCTCAGTGTGGGGACTGGACTACATGACCTATTGAAGTCCCTTCCAGACCTACATTTCTATGATTCTACATGCTATGCACAGAGGGTAGCAAAACACTCAGTGTCCTTTGGTTGATGCTATCTTGCTTATTGTTTTCAGCTTACGTGACATAGTGCCAGCCAAACTATTGAAGCTTAATTTTAGTGCTGTGTTTGGTATGACTAAATCATGGTCACACTGGCCAGTTCCTATATCCAAGTTTAGGTCAGACTCAACCCCTCAAAGTCTGGTTTGTCGCTACGATTGTGCATTCTAATTCATGAAAATAATTATTAATATCTTACATTTATATAGTGCCATTCATCCTGAGGGATTCTAAAATGCTTTACAATCTCTCACACAAAATATTACAGTCTATATGTATTGAATAAGGAAAGAGAAGAATTATTTAGGGTTGCCCTAAAGAATGTCAGTAGTAATGAGAGAAAATTAAGAAAAATAAAATTTAGTCTGAATATCAGGAAAAACTTTCTGATAGTAAGATCTCTCAGGGAAACCATAATGTAAGGGCCATTAATTCTTTTCAGTGTCTAATTCAGTGTCTATGCACAGAATTCACTTCACTTCTTTATTGCTCTGATGCAATGATGTTGAGGTCATATAAATACATAGATACCAGTGAAGTACAGTTAACTGGGTGAAACACTGATTGTTTAACAGAGCATAGCAATGGTGCACTATGGTCAAGGACAGGAAAAGAAAACTATGGGGCCAAATTCATCCCTAAAGGAAGTCCATTAACTACCATTTAGACTACGTGTAAGGAGAAATTCTTCAGAGAATTCAGATAGTGATCTGAGACCTATTTTGGAGAGGAGAAGAAGAGGGAAGACCATTACATAAATACCGGTGAAACTCATTATTCAATAAACAAATAAATACAACACACCATGGATACTGTTACATACACCAGGGATGGAACTGACCGTGTGTGTCTGACGGTAGTTGCAGGGAGAAATCTAAATGGGCAGCATGTATAATTACTCATACTGAGATTTATCCAGAACACTATAGCTAACACCCCAATTTTTGCAAGAGGTGCCAGGGGACTTTTAAAGACTACAGTGATCAACCATGACATCTAACACAAAAGACAGAAGCTCAACAACCGCTAAGGCCACTAAGTTTTCAAAAGGTAAAAAAAAAGTTAAATTTTGAAAAATGACTTTTTCCTAGTCCCATCAAATAAGGGCCCATAAAGAACCAAAAATTTGCCTTTTCAATGCCAATTTACTTACCTGCCCCAGCCACATCTCTAAAAATCATCTAAGCTGGGCTGTGTGTACAAAACACGCTAAGAGGAAAACAATCCAAATACACAGCTAGCTGGTTTTAAATCATCCATATTATCCAAACAATATAGGAATTAAGACAGTAATGTCCAAAGGATGGTGCAGATTAAAGCTCCAGTGTTTTATAGGACCTCAAACAGGACAACTCTAGGTATGCTTGTATTAAAAAGTTGTATTAAATAATTAACTTGGTCCTACAATTAAGTTCTGATGTGTCTCTATGGGAGCAGTATTCAAGGAGGACCACAGAGTAACAGAGAGAGTATCTGAGCATGTATGAACAATAAGAAAAAGTGACGCAGAGTATCAGCTGGCAAGGCTCTATGTGCAGAGACATGCAAGTGACCCAAATACCACAGCTTTTGATGTACTGATGTTCAGTGAGCACCTGTGAGAAGTGATCACATGAATTCTTCTTTGAAGTGTCAAGCTGGTTATTCCAGTTGAGCATCTGAACCTGACTGGCTTTGATGAAGAGTTAGGGCCTGATTTGCTGTTGTCTTGCCCATTGTGGAGTCATCTGTACCTATGCAAAGTGGGTGTAAAATGCTATCATTCTCATCTGGTGCCAGGCAGTGGAGTTAATGTAAGGAAATTTAATGGATATTGAATATTGTATTTTTTTATATTTCATGGGAATTGTAATTTATATGTATACATTTCTGTCCTCAGTTATATCCATGTGACCATATTTATTTAAATGACTGGATACCAGGTAGGCACAAAAATACTCATGAAGTGTTGTTTTAAATGTCTAAATGCGGAATTCTGATGTGCATTTAGGACGGTCGTCCACATTTGAACTAAGGCATCCCATTTATTTTTCCAGGAAAGCATTTCCTCATTCCCAACAAACACCCATACGCTGTGATGTTAGAAAATAGCTTTGGCTTGTCTTCCTCTCACTAATTAGATGATTAAAAGAAAAGCCTCCTGGCCTTTAGGCAGTTTCTGGAGAATGACAGTGCTGAACAACTCTAATAGTGTAATTAATAACACCATGAATTATTTATTAGATGCTTTACCTAGCTTTTTAAAACTTCTTAATATATAGCACCCAATACATAATTTGAATAAACCTGAATAAATGCAGGGAACTCCTCCTAGACTACTGGAGGCTGAAGGTGGTCTCATAATTTATACAGCATCCAATAGCATGCTAGATGCTTTAAAGAACAAAGTAAACCCCTCCCCACCACAGTCCCTGCTCCAAAGAGCTTGCTATCTAGTTTTAGATGCAACAAAAGTAATAAACAATGGAAGAGCGTGAGGAAGGACAAAATCACCAGGTTACTCAGTTATGGCATAATCACAGCTAAATGGTTCCAATAATGGCAAAATGACAAAGTAAGGGCTAGATTATGCCTGGCCCTTATGTGAATGTGCCTTGGGGTGGTCGGGGGAGGGGGGGTGGCGATGGCACAGGAAGACATCCCACCCTTGCATGGCCTATGTAAGATCCAGACAAAATTCCAGCCCATGTGTTCAAGAGAATATAGCAGCTGCACCCTCTTTAGTCTTCTGGGAGTGCACGGCACCGCAAAAAGAATTTGGAGGAGGCTAAGCTGTAGCTGCACCCCCATATACACCAGCCAGCAAAACTGGCTGGCCAGGACAAAAGGCAGTAGTCTGCACCCTACAGCATTGTATAGTACAAGCAACTCCTCCGCCTCTGTGTCCGCCTTCTGGAGCTCCCCCTGGGGTACTGCAGTTCAGCAATGCCTCTGACTACGGTCAATGCCTACAACTAGCCTTATGTCATTTGGAAACTGATTCTCCCTCAGGGAAGCAGGGTGAAGCACAGATTATCTAATAGAACTAATAGATGGTTAGTCAAAGTAGAGTTCCTCTCTTCTCCTCAAGTTGGCCTCTTGAAACTCAACCATCACTTTTCCCCAGCTCCCCCACCAGTCTTACTTCCTCTTACATCCCTGCTCACCAATGCAAATTTAACTATGGGAGTCGCTACTGATGCCTTCATACTGTATTAACAAAAACCTTTACAGAGTCTTTGTTTTGGAGTTACATTGTACATCTACTTGGAAATGGGATGGGAAGTGATATAATTTCCTATTTTCTAAGAATTTTTGTACAGTGAATGTAGTAAACCAATACTGGTCATTCACTTCTTCTCTGATAGTGTTCAAGAGAAATTTCACTCTCTAACTCTGGAAGCCTCTTCTGCAGGTTCAGAAAGAGAGCATTTTCTTCATTTCAGTGTATTCAAATAGTTTTGTTCAATGACTAGTTCATTCAAAACTTGAAGTAAGAAACCAATTGGGAGTGAAAAAAGCAGAAAGGCCTGTTTTCCTCTTACAATCTATGAATAAAAACCAGGTATGAGAGAATGAAATCTACTAATTCTAAAATCTTGAAGTATGTGGTGACCAAAAACAATCAGTTCAATTTACTAACTATAGATAATACTTCCTTTGTTTAATAAAATAGTTGGTTTTAAATGCAAAATATGTTTTGATAATTTTTTTTCCAAGTAGTGCTTGACACAAATCAGAAGTAAAAAATATCATCTAGTAAATAAGAAATGTATCATTCATCATTTTCTAACATAATAAAAATGTAAAAATTAAGAATCTGAGTAAATGTAAGTCAAGGTATATCTTTGCTTAAATAAATGTGTCCAGACAGTATACCCTTCTGGTTAGCAAAAAGAAGCACCACATTTAGTGTAAAGGCTATATTTTGTGAAAATCAGCATGTATTAACAGTTACCAACCAATGAGAATCCGTCTTTCTTTAGGAAAATAATTGAAAATTACAAATGCATAACACTACACAAATCAATGATTTAAATCATGATTAAAATCAGTGATTAAAATCAGTGATTTAAATCTATCCATTGTATCAGGTTCTCTTCCCAGTTCTGCCGCTGAACTGCTGTGTGCCCATGAACAAGTCACTTTACTTCTTTGTGCCCTTGTTTCCTAACTGTAAGCTCTCTGGGATAGGGACTGTTTCTCACTATGTGTATGTGTAGCACTTAGCACACAGGGGCCTTGATCTTGGCAGGAGTCTCTAGGCATTATTATAACATAAATAATAAAATAATAATAATTTGTGTTTTGTCTTTCTACTTTCATCCTCTCCTCTGTCTTCTTTCTCTTCCTCGTTGTGTTTCTTTCCTTCTCCCACCATCCTCTCTCATTTCCTTGCCTTCTGTTTCTCCTCCTCTTCTGTCTCCTCATCTGTTTGATTCTCCATCCCATGCCTCCTTACTCTCTCTTCATTTTGTTTCACACTCAGTCTCTCTCTCTCTCTTCTCCTCTCTACCTCATCCCTTCTCCCCTTTCCTGCCACTTTGTGCACTGAATGTCTTCTCAGGAAGCCTCTGCTGGATTTTTAATGTCTTCTGGACTTTGAAACTCCCATCCCTGTTTTTTTTTAAATCTCAGAATAAGGCAGAAATGTATGAAATCAAAGCTAGGGTCTGAGCTACAAAAAGGCATCTGAACACAGCAAATTGCTTTTGGCTTCCTTTTTAAAATGTTTGTAATGTGGAACCCACTTGTAGGGAATTTGCTTATATGAAAGTGGAGTGAAAGTCCAGTGAAATATACTGAAGCAGTTAAGGACTTTCACTCTTATAGTGAAGCTACTGTCTGCTTATAATGAACTTGATTCCATTAGAATCAAGTTCTGTTGAACTAAGCCTCTGGGAATTCAGCAATTGGTACCTACCAGACAGGAGTTAGATGCAGCATCCCAAGGAGATCATCACTTCCTCCTCTACTCCGCAGAAAAGATACAACTACTTGGGATGAACAGAAAGGAGGTTTCACCTTGCTGTCAGTCTTCCTACGGTTGCTGCTTCCTAGCTTGGTTTTCCAGTGTCCTCTCCCATGACAGTTGCCACTGCTCTCTGTAGGATGAAAATACAAGTCTCCACATGTCTGCAAAGTTTTTGGGCACGTCTACACTTGCAAAGTTACAGCGCCGGCAGTTACAGCACTGCTGAGAGAGCACTGAAGGGAAACCGCTGTTGTGTGTTCACACTGTCAGCTGCCTGCGCAATAGCGTGTTCACACTTGCGGCACCTGTAGCGCTATTCGGAGTGGTGCACTGTGGGCAGCTATCCCACAGAGCACCTCTTCCTTTTCTGCCGCTAAGACTTGTGGGAAAGTGGAGGGGGTTGCGGGGCATTCTGGGTCCAGTCCCAATGCCCTGTGATGCATTGCTTCGCAGCCCATCAATCCCTGTGCTTCCGTCTGCATTTTGTGCCATCTTTCAACGGTTTGTATACTGCGCGCCCTGCCTCCTTCGGGCTGCAGGAATGGATCCTGAACTGTTGACCAACATGCTGCTCACTCTGACCAACACGTCACGAGTTGCAGTGGAGTTATTCCTTAAACTACAAAGGCAAGAGGAGTACAACATTGATCTCGCCGCACGTAGTAGCTATGACATGAGATTGCTTGTGGCATTCACGGAAGTGCTGACCACAGTGGAATGCCACTTTTGGGCTTGGGAAACAAGCACTGAGTGGTGGGATCGAATCGTGATGCACGTCTGGGATGACGAGCAGTGGCTGCAGAACTTTCGCATGAGGAAAGCCACATTCATGGGACTGTGTGATGAGCTCGCCTCAGCCCTGCGACACAAGAACAGGAGAACGAGAGTTGCCCTGTCACTGGAGAAGCATGTGGCAATTGCACTGTGGAAGCTGGCTACTCCATACTGCTACCGATTGGTCACTAACCAGTTTGGAGTGGAAATTTGACCATTGGAATCTTGTTGATGGAAGTGTGCAGAGCCATTAATCGCATCCTGCCCCGAAAGACCGTGACTCTGCACAATGTGCGTGACTTTGTGGATGGCTTTGCACAAATGGGCTTCCCTAACTGTGGAGGGGTGATAGATGACATGCACATTCCAATTCTGGAATACATTAATCGCAAGGGGTATTTCTCAATGGTTCTCCAGGTGCTTGTGGATCACCGTGGGCGTTTTACAGACATTAACGCAGGGTGGTCCGGAAAGGTTCATGACGCATGTATCTTTTGGAACACTGGCCAGTTCAAGAAGCTGCAAGCAGGGGCTTTCTTCCTGGACCAGAAGATCACCACAGGGGAAGTCAAAATGCCCATTGTGATCCTGGGAGACCCTGCCTACTGCTTAATGCTGTGGCTCATGAAGCCATACATGGGGCAACTTGACAGCAGCAAGGAGCGGTTCAACAACAGGCTGAGCAAGTGCAGAATGACTATGGAGTGTGCATTTGGCCATTTAAAAGCCCGCTGGCTCTGCCTCTATGGGAAGCTGGACATGGCCGATGACAATCTATGCCTATAGCCACATGCTGTACACTCCAAAATATTTGTGAAGGGAAGGGTGAAAGTTTCACTCACGGCTGGACCACAGAGGCTCAGCACTTGGAGGCTGAGTTTGAATAGCCAGAGACCAGAGCTATTAGAGGGGCACAGTGTGGGGCCATAAGGATCAGGGATGCCTTGAGGCAGCAATTTTAAGATGAAAGCCACTAATTGTTGTTGCTATGCTCAGGATTGCGTGCTTGTAACGCTAGGAGTTGATTGGTGCACATGATGCAAGAAGGGGCTGTGACAGACCCAGGCCAGCTGGGTACAGCAGAGTAGTACAAGGCAGATGTACTGGCCACTGGACAAGCAGTTTTCTGTTCCCTGACTGACCAGAGCAAGGGCTGCTCCAGGCTAGGGTGGACACATGACTCCAATTAGCCTGCAAAGAGTCAGTTGAAGCCGTTAAGCTAATGTGAACACCTGACTCTAATTAAGGCCCTTCTGATACTAAAGGGCTCACTCCAATCAGGCCGAGGAGAGCCAGAGGAGAGCAAGTGCAGCTGAAGGGCTGGGTAGTGAAGACACCCTCAAGCCACTGGAAAGGGAGCCCTAAGGTAAGGGTGAAGAAGGCGTTAAGAGAGAGAAGCGGGGGAGCTGTGGGGAAGTAGCCCAGGGAAACGTAGCAACTCTGGCAATGAAACGTCGGCTGCCAACAGCTGCTGCCATTAGGATCCCTGGGCTGGAACCCGGAGTAGAGGGCGGGTCTGGGTTCCCCCAACCTGCCACTACAGAAACACCTCCTGGGAGGGGAAGACAGGCCCCTGTCGGAACAGGAGGCTAAACTGTTCTGGAATAAGCTCATAGGGACAACAGAAACTGTGGGAGTTCTCTCACCAACCTCCTTGCTGGCTTATGATGAAAAGGGCTCAGTAGACTGTAACCCTGGCCCTAGAGAGAGAAGGGCTACGTGGAGGGTCGCAGTGAGCTTCTGAGGCTAGCATAAACCGCCTGGAAGCGCGGGACGCATGGGGACAAGGTCGGAGCTCTGCCACAGGGCCTTAATATTACTGTATGTTGCTTTGCAGTGCTATTTTTGCTTTTGCTTAATAGAATAAAGATTGCTTCCAAACAAACACAATTCTTTTATTAAATGACAACAACCGGAAGAGAGAGTCAAAAATTCATCAGCAGGGAGGGGGAGGGAGTATGGGGGAAGGGAAGCTCTCAAGAGGAGGAGGGGTCTCGGGACAGCTACAGATTTGTATACGTCCAGGGATCATACCCAACCTTCTCCTTTGGAGTACAGTGCTGTACTTCAGCAGGGCCAAACTGCTGAGGGATGGGTGTTGAGTGCAGTGAGTAGTGGGAGTCCACACTGCTGGACTGTGAGGAGGGAGGAGTGGAATGCTGCGGGTAGAGAGTGAAGCCAGGAGGTTGATAAGAGTGTGTTGGTGGTGTGAGTGTTGCGCATGGGAAAGAGTTTTGCAACAGCCGCTGCAGGGGAGGGTGGGCGCGGAGCTGCTTGATTTGAAGAGCTAGTATCGCCTGGAGCGTGTCCACTTGGCGCTCCATAACTATTAGGAGCCACTCCGTGGCTTCTTTCTGGTGTGCCACGTTCTCCTTTTGGTCCCTCTTCTCGCTGTCCTGCCACTCCTTCAATTCCTGTTTCTTGGCGACTGAGTGCATCATAACCTCACGCAGAAAGTCCTCCTTAGTTCTTGAACGCTTTCTAATTCTGCGCAGCCATTCTGTCGCCGATAAGGGAGGCTGGCCTCCCAACGTCATCTCTGTGAAATTTAAATGCAACATTTTACAGAAGCAGTATTGTTTGCAACACAGACAACAGTGATTCAATGCTTTAAAACACAGCCAGTACTCATACACCTGTCATTAACTGGCTGACCCCAGGCAAGCACACAGGAGCCTCAAGACCCCCAAAATGGTGAGTAGGGGCAGGGGAAATCACTCTTCCCGGACACTGCTATACACTTGGCACATGGCTCTTGGAGAGAGCCAGCACTGTAGGGTGGGCCTGATAATAATTTCTGTCCCCACACTTTCTACAGGAGGTGATCATTATGGAAGATATCTCGCTCCTGAGGGTGAGCAGGGAATCAAGGGAGGGTCTTCTCCAAGCCTTCGGCTTCCGCCCTGGCGCCTATGCGGCTAGCCGGTGTGCAGCAATGGTCGCCGCTCCGTCACATCAAAGTGGTGCGGGAAAGTTACCATTAATGGGGCAAGAAACAAAGCAGCTCTGCCGAGGAAACTGCGGCAGCAGATTGCCAAGTATCTCCATGATAGATTCCTGGAGATCTCTAAGGGAGATTCCCGTGAAGTGAGGGAGTCTATCAACAGCCTGTTCCGCCACTCAGACTAGGCATGCGGTGGGAGACAAGCCTGCTTCCTGCAACCCTCCTGCCCCAACAACTGGCTTCATCAATGCCAAAATCAGATCCACTTACCAGGGGCCTCCTCTCCTGTTTGCGCTTCGCCAAGCTCCGACTGCTGTGACTGGCTAGGCTCCTCCGGGGTAGAAAAGAACTCCCGACTGCATGCATCTCTGGCCTCCGAGTCATCTTCTGCCTCTGGGTCCCCCTCCCCCTCTTCGTCCAAGATTTCCTCCTCCTGGCTCAGTCCACTCTCGACTGGCATGTGAGCCAACAAAGTATCGACAGGGGCCTTTGCAGTGGAGGTGGGGTCGCCATCGAGTATCGCGTCCAGCTCTTTGTAGAACTGGCAACTTGTGGGTGCAGCACCAGAGCAGCGGTTTGCCTTCCGTGCCTTGTGGCAGGCATTCCACAGCTCCTTCACTTTTACCCTACACTGCAATGTGTCCCAGTCATGGCCCCTTTCTGTCACGCATCGTGAAATCTGTCCATAGGTATCATAATTCCTACGGCTGGAGCGCAGCTGGGACTGCACAGCTTCCTCTCCCCAAATGCCGATGAGGTGACTTGCCCCAGGTTACCCACAGGCAAACCAGGAATAGAATCAAGGTCCTGAATCTCAGGCCACTGCTTCACCCACTAAGACATACTGCCTTTCTTTTTTCCTTATAGTAGCTCTCTGTGCAGCAGTGAATTTAATGGATTTTTATCTGAAAACACAACACATTTATAAGAGAGTTCTATCCTATAATTCAAAAATAGGCAGACTATTTATTTGTAATACTGTACAACACTGCTATAAACAGTACGTTGTGCAACTGTCTTTCCAGTGTAAGTCTTTGTATTCTAGCTTTCATCCCAGACTGACTTTTACAGCCCAGTTATAGCCACTTAAACACAGAGGTCAGGAGCAAAAACACTGACAGACTTTTAACTAGAGAACTGAACTGGGCTCTTACAACAACTCCTTCTTTTCAAACGTACACTAATTTTCCTTAAAAAAACAAAACAAAAAAACAACTATTTGAATTGACAGGTTTCAGAGTAACAGCCGTGTTAGTCTGTATTCGCAAAAAGAAAAGGAGTACTTGTGGCACCTTAGAGACTAACCAATTTATTTGAGCATAAGCTTTCGTGAGCTACAGCTCACTTCATCGGATGTAATGTAATGCATCCGATGAAGTGAGCTGGAGCTCACGAAAGCTTATGCTCAAATAAATTGGTTAGTCTCTAAGGTGCCACAAGTACTCCTTTTCTTATTTGAATTGAGGAAACTATATGGGCGTAAGAGGAAGTCACAGGATCTGGACTTTGCCCTGCTATTTTGTTAGCAGGAAGTAACACTGGAACATGATTACTGTTATTTTATGAAGCATGTCCTACTAAATTCCTTCTTTGTACTGCAAGATTAGTCAATATGGGAAAACACAGGGGTTTACTATTCCTGGAAATGACATATACAGACATGCCCCCCCCTTCTCCCGAAATTTTGGTGATAAACTATGGTAAAAAGAAAACAAACCTTTAGAAATTATACAAGTGATTTGGTACCCACTGAAACAGCAAAATGAATCTTAAGTGACAGTTTCTAGAGCCCACCAGGATATGTGAATGCAATACTCACTAGTACATTTAGGGCCCATAATGTGCATGAGTGGCAGCTGGCAGTGTGTACCCATCAGAGTGTATGACTGCGGTAGCTGGAAATCTTTTTTTCACAGTGAAGTAGTCTGGGAGATGTTTTAAATTGTTTTGTATTTGACAATCAGTGTCCCTAATTTGGTTTTGTTCTGAAAGGAGTTACCTTAATTTAGAAATATAACAGAGTTACTGTTATGAGAGAATGAGTGTTTCTTGGCAAAAGATCTGTCTTTTTTATTACTCGAAGAAAGAACACAGGGCAAGGAACCACAAGAACAAGTGGGAAGGACCGTGTCGGAAGTAATTCAGAGAGAATGTCAGGTATGTCTGTTTTGTTGCTTCTCTGAAGCCTTGTCTACAGCAGGGAATTTTTACCAAAAAAATCCCATTGTAAATACACAGGTGTGGATAGGACTTAATGGCTCTCTGGCATTAGTGATACAGTGCTGAAAAAGGCTGCTGGAGTCAGAAAGCTGTCTATACTGAGTTCCCGCCTTTGCAAATGCTTGTGTCACAACCAAGTGCAGTGTAGTAACAGCTTGAGAGAGAAAGTGTAAATGTAACCACAACAGGAGCTAAATTGCCTGTGTACTCTCTTTCAGCAATAAAAAGACATAGACCTTTTGTTTAACGAACTTGTGCCTGTACATGCTAGCCCACCAATAAACATACTGTGAGGTCACGAACCGGAGTTTCGTAGCTACCTAAGGGCAAGTCTACACAGCAATGACATCTGCATCAGGGGACCCAGGCACTATCTAGCTGCCCTCAACCCAGTTCAAAAAACTGTAAAGAGAAGCGACTTTAACTGTTTCATAAAAGACTAAAATCTTGAATATATCATTGGACATACTATCATGGGCAGGAGACTATCAGTTTCCCCAGTGGGCATGTCAGAGACCACCTTAACCTTTCTAATAGACATAAGTCACACTGCAAGCTGCTGCACTTCAGCACCAGGCATATTGCCAGCTGCCACCGCCCCCCCCACATTCACTCCCCTCCTCCTACCCCTCCAAGAATACTACCAGATGCCATGATCAACATCCCCCATGAATAACAGGTATGTGGATTACTTGCACGTAAGTCCTTATGGGTATTTGGTGCTTCTAAGCTGCACCCACATGCTTGAACAGACCTTAGGCCCACTGCTAGCTCCTGTGCTCATGTGTCCTGATGAGGTGTTAACTAGGATATGTCCAATAAATTGGAAATGCTTTGTAACCTTATCATTTGATTTGATAGTAACTATAGTGTTTGATGATAACTGGTGAGTCCCAGAAGTTAGTTGTATGAAGTTGTATGGCATCTAATTTGTTTAAACCGTTTTTCCCACTCAGCATGTGAAACATTCCTAGCTGTGAAAAAGTGGAATGTGGGAATGATTTCTATTAAGCATGTTTTTTCACCCTGAACAGCCCTGCTTGCAGGTAGAGATGGAAACATTTCTTTTGT
This sequence comes from Chelonia mydas, assembly GCF_015237465.2. Taxonomy (NCBI): domain Eukaryota; kingdom Metazoa; phylum Chordata; order Testudines; family Cheloniidae; genus Chelonia; species Chelonia mydas. Next base: position 9,646,184 of record NC_051252.2, on the reverse strand, counting down.
ACACAATAATATCACTGAAACAATAGCTCCCTCAGTAAAAAAATTAAGCTATTTTTCCAGATTTGGAAACTAGTAGTAACAATCTCATTTTATCCATTGCCAGTCATGCCTCCTATTTTCCTGGCTGAATGTTGGTAATTTTAGATACAAACATGCCTAATGTTTCTAATTAACAAAAAACATACAATGCCTTTGACATCGTTAGTTGTTAAGGTGTTAAAATACTGGAATTGTGTTTCTATTAGGGTTCCTTACCAAGCTATTTGTGGAATTCCCTTTAACTGTTTGCAATATAAGCAGTGCATTCTCAGAGAGTAGTACCCAAACCTGAAAAACACCTTTTTTGAGCCTTGCATAAAGTCAGCCCTGGATAATCAATATTTGAGTTTGAATGACCTAAGAGTTAAGGTAGCAGGCTGTGCTATGTTTGCAAATAGTGAGCAGGACTGTCCTACCATGCTGTGCTGGGGTGTGTGTATAGATTTTGAGCTGGACTATTTATAGACAGTTTGCTATATGCTGTGTGTGTATATGTAGACACTATGCTGAGCTGACCAGATGCCATGCTGGGTGTATATGCATTTGTGTATATTGTGGTAGGATTGTGCATTAGGCTGTTTACATATAATACGTACTTACCTGCGTGTAGATGCTTTGCTGGCTAAGTGTAGATACTGCATCAGGATGGGCTCTATGCATTTGTGTGTACGTATCCTGGAGGACTCTGCATGTTTGTAGATACACTGCAGTACTGCATGTGTGTGCGTACAGAAGGTCTGCAGGGCTGGTCTGGGGTGTGTGTGTGTGTGTATCTTATTGTCTGTGCAGAGATGACTGGCTTGACTGGGCTGGTGTGTGTGTGGATGGCCTGCAAAACTGGGCGGGGGTGTGTGTATCTTATGTTCTGTGTGTGTATAGATTTAGTCCTGAGGGCATTCTGCAGCAAAAAATTAAAAATTCTGCACCAAAATAATAAAAATTCTGCACACAATATTTTAAAATTTTGCAAAATTCTGCAAATTTTATTTGTCAAATAAATTTGAAGGTTCCACCATGGCACTGGGGAGCACAGGCCACTGGCTGTACAGAGGTGGGAGATCACTGTACTGCTCCCCCCCCAGGACACAGACTCAGCAGTGAGGCAGCACCCAACTCTGACACAGTGCAAGGACGGGGCCTGCCCCAGAAACACCTAAGGGCCCTGCCTCTTTGTGCCAGGTGCACCAGGTGTGGGTAGGCAGGCTCAGCCCGGCAGGATCCAAGTGTGGAGGGGCTTAGTATGGTGGGATCCAGGTGTGGGTTGAGATGGTTCTGTGTGGGGCAATCTGGGTGCAGGGGGATCTGGATACACAGGGGCTTGTTGGGGGGTTCTGGGTGCAACAATAATGGTACTCTGCGGGGGGGGTCCAGATGAAGGTGGTTGGGGCTCAGCAGGAGAGGTCGGGGGGGACAGAGCTCGGTACAGGAGTCTGGGTGTGGGGGGCTCAGTGAGGGGTCCAGATACTGGGGGAGTGGGGCTCAGTGGGGTGGGGATCCAGGTGCAGCTGGTTGGGGCTCGGTGGGGTGGTGATCCATGTATGGGTGGCTCGTCAGGGTAGTCCAGGTGCAGTGGGAGTGAGGCTCATCGAGGGGGGGGTTCTGAGTGTGTGTGGGGAGATGAGGCTCAGCAGGAGGGTCTGGGTATGAGGGAGTCTGGATGTATGGGGGTTGGGCAGATGGGGGAGCAGCTCCCTGTACAGAGATCTTTCCCCCTGCAGCTGAGGAGCAATGGTTGTAGAAAGTGTGTTGTGGGGTGAGAGGGGAGTTTTGTAGAGCTTCCTGTAGCTGGGGGAGAAATCTGGGGTGTGTCTGACCCGGCCCCAGATGCCGTGCAAGGGAAGAGGAAGTCCCGTGCTCCCCAGCCCAGCTGGGACTAGCAGCTGAGCCCAGCAGAGGGTAGGAGCCACCCTTCAGGTCTTCCTCAGTCCCACCCCGTGCCCCACTGTGATTTACCTCTCTGCCTGCTGCCCTGGGCACCTGAAACATACTGCTGGGGAGGGTCACATGACCGCTCTCGTGGCTTCCCTTGGCTTCCCCATCAGAAAGTCATTTTTCTGCAGGGAAGCAAAGAAATCTGCGGGGGACATAAATTCTGTGCACGCGCAGTGGCGCAGAATTCCCCCAGGAGTAATAGATGCAAGGTGGGTTGTGTGTGTTGATAACACTGATTTGTGGTTGCACTCCATTTTGTGGTGTTGTTAAACAAATTAAAGTGGATACAGGTTCTCTCTTCATTCACAAGAAGTTTGGCTGGGCAGGAGACTGGGGCCAACCTCTCCCTTGGGCTCGATGAGACCCTGTCCTATGGGGCATGTATGTGTGCTTGAGAGCTGGGCTGTATGGGATGCTGCTGTGGAGAGTGTTGTCGAAGACGTGAGCTCTCCCCTGGCCTGCTCGGAGGGGTTTGGGGGGTGGCTATTCCAGAGAGCCGGGCTCTCCCTGGGCTGTATGGGACCCTGCCTGGGGGGCACTGTTGAAGAGCTTAGCTCTTCCCGGACCCTGCCTGGGGGGATGGGGGCTAGGCCAGAGAGCTCTCCCCAGGCTGTATGGTACCCTGCTCAGGGGAATGATACCAGAGATCCGGGCTCTCTCTGGGTTCTAGGGGACCATGCCCGGGGGACGCTGTCAAAAAGCCAAGCTCTCCCCTGGACCCTGGCTGGGAATAGGGCAGGGGGTGGCTATGCCAGGCTCTCCCTGGGCTCTATGGGACCATGCCCTGGGGACACTGTCAAAGAGCCAAGCTCTCCCCTGGACTATCCTGGACCCTGCCTGGGAATGGGGCAGGGGGCGGCTATGCAGGGCTCTCCCTGGGCTATGGGACCCTGCCTGGTGGTGTGGGGCAATGACAAGGAACGAGGCTCTCTCTAGGGTTGTATGGGGCCCGACCTAAGGGGCAGTGCTGGAGATCAGGACTGCCTGGGGCCCTGCCTGGCGGGGGGGCAATGACAGGGAGCGGGGCTCTCTCCCGGGGCTGTCGGCAGGGGCCCTGCCTGGCGGGGGGGGGGGGCAATGACAGGGAGCGGGGCTCTCTCCGGGGGCTGCCGGCGGGGGCCCTGCCTGGCGGGGGGGGGGGGAATAACAGGGAGCGGGGCTCTCTCCCGGGGGTGCCGGCGGGGGCCCTGCCTGGCGGGGGGGGGCAATAACAGGGAGCGGGGCTCTCTCCCGGGGCTGTCGGCGGGGGCCCTGCCTGGCGGGGCGGGGGGCAATGACAGGGAGGGGGGCTCTCTCCCGGGGCTGCCGGCGGGGGCCCTGCCTGGCGGGGGGGGGGGGGGGGCAATAACAGGGAGCGGGGCTCTCTCCCGGGGCTGTCGGCGGGGGCCCTGCCTGGCGGGGGGGGGGCAATAACAGGGAGCGGGGCTCTCTCCCGGGGCTGCCGGCGGGGGCCCTGCCTGGCGGGGGGGGGGGGGGGCAATAACAGGGAGCGGGGCTCTCTCCCGGGGCTGTCGGCGGGGGCCCTGCCTGGCGGGGGGGGGCAATAACAGGGAGCGGGGCTCTCTCCCGGGGCTGCCGGCGGGGGCCCTGCCTGGCGGGGGGGGGGGGGGCAATAACAGGGAGCGGGGCTCTCTCCCGGGGCTGTCGGCGGGGGCCCTGCCTGGCGGGGGGGGGGGGGGGCAATGACAGGCAGCGGGGCTCTCTCCCGGGGCTGTCGGCGGGGGCCCTGCCTGGCGGGGCGGGGGGCAATGACAGGGAGCGGGGCTCTCTCCCGGGGCTGCCGGCTGGGGCCCGGCCGGGTGGGGGGCAGCCGGCGAGGCCAGGGACAGGGTGGGGAAGGTGGTGTCGGGGAGCCCTGGCCCGGGCGGGGCCGGATGGCGGGCCGGCGGCACCGCCCCTCACCTGGCCGGCGCAGGCGGGGCGGGCCGGCTCTTCGGCGGGCCGGGCCGGAGGTGCGCCTCAGCGGAGCCCGGGCACCATGGCCGCCGCCGCCGCCTCGCCCTGCGCGGAGCCGGCCGGCCGCAACAAGCCGGACAACACGGCCTTCACGCAGCAGCGCCTGCCGGCCTGGCAGCCGCTGCTGTCGGCGGGCACCGCGCTGCCGCTCTTCTTCTGCGTGGGCCTGGCCTGCCTGGCGCTGGGGCTGGGGCTGCACTTCTCCTCGGGCAGCATCCGCGAGCTGGAGCTCGACTACACCGGGGCGCCGGGCAGCGGCCACAGCTGCTCCCGCTGCGCCAACGCCAGCCGGGCGGCCGGGGCCGGGGCCTGCACCTGCTCGCTGCGCTTCGAGCTGCCCGAGCGCTTCCCGGGGCCCGTGTGCCTCTACTACCAGCTCTCCAACTACTACCAGAACCACCGGCGCTACAGCGTCTCCCGCGACGACCGGCAGCTCAGCGGGGACGCCGCGGGGCTCCGGAGCCCCGCCACGGAGTGCAGCCCCTTCCAAACGGACCCCCGGGGCGTCCCCATCGCCCCCTGCGGGGCCATCGCCAACAGCCGCTTCAACGACACCTTCGCCCTCTACCACCTGGCCAACGGCACCTTCCACCGCGTGCCCCTGGACAACCGAGGCATCTCCTGGTGGACCGACTCCAACATCAAGTTCAGCAACCCCGCCCTCGTCAATGGCACCCTGGAGGCCACCTTCAAGGGCACAGCCAAGCCCCCCAACTGGCCCCAAGCTGCCTACCTGCTGGACTCCAACCCCAACAACACCGGCTTCATCAACGAGGACTTCATCGTGTGGATGCGCATCGCTGCCCTGCCTACCTTCCGCAAGCTCTACCGCCGCGTGCGTGAGGGCAACTTCTCCTCTGGCCTGCCCCAGGGCACCTACTGCCTCAACATCACCTACAACTACCCTGTCCTCTCCTTCCAGGGCACCAAGAAGGTCATCTTCAGCACTGTTTCCTGGATGGGGGGCAAGAACCCCTTCCTGGGCATTGTCTACCTGGTCTTTGGCTCCGCCTGCATCCTCACTGGCTTTGTCATGCTGGCTGTGCATATCAAGTTCCAGCAACAAAACCAGATGGATGTAGAATAGAGAGATGGAGTCCAAATGCCCCCAAACTTTGGAGGAAGTTGTGCTTCAGATCCAAACTTTTCTGCTAGCATCCAGGCCTCATCCTTCTCTTTCACTGTTATAATTCTCATCTCAGTGGGTTTACTGTCAACTCTCACCACTGTAAGTGGGAGCAGAATTGGGCCTTCCGTGTCTGTAATGGGCTGAATGAAACCTCCTTCTCCTTGCCACAAAACTACGGGAAAGTTCAAACCTGGTTAAAACTCTACAGCTCCAACTTATTCAGACTGAGTGATAAGAGCATCACTTGGTGTATATCTGTGCACCTAAAGGATCACTGTCAGATTTTCTTTTTGCCTAACACAATTACCAATGTTTCTAATGACACCATAGACTTTTTTCTTTTTAGGAGTGGAAGAATTTCAACCTGTTTTTCATCCTACACTCTTTTCCTCTGTCTGGGTTTAACTTCTGTTTTTCTAACCTTTTTCTACCAATGAAAGTGAAGCTTGCTAGTCTGTTTATTTATAGATTCTAGTCAACTGCATATTCAGGTTACCATGCATTAGCACAATGACCTGCTGTTTGGATTGCAAACTTTACAGTGGATTGTCTTTAAAATCTAATCATATCGTTTAATAATCTTAACATTTCCATTAGGTCTGACAGGATTTTTACAGGACCTGTATTTGAGGCCTAAGTTATTGGTGCCTTTTTCTTTAAAGTAGTAAAAGGGACATTTGGCAGTATCTTAGAAAGACCAAAGATCAGCAAGAGACCGTTTTCAGAGTGATGAGCGCTACCATATTGCTTGAGCCCAAGGTGTAAAACGCTCCCATAAAGAAGCATCACTCTGCTGGTGGTTGATAATCCAATTGTCAACTGTTTTAATTTTAAAAATACTTTTTTTCTTTAAATTTTTGAAGAGTAGGAATGTATACTAGTCCTTAGTGAAATGGAAAAAATTGAACTGGAGCTGTCCAAAAGGATAAACTTTAAGCTTGATATTAATTCTTAGTGAGAGACTATCTTGTGAGATACCAGCTGGGTAAGTGGTAACAGTGATCCAAAACTATTTCTCTTCCCTCTTTCCTTCCTCTCTCTTGAGGTCTTGCTGGTAGATGCAGAGTGACTTTACCTATAAGCATCTTCTGAACAAAATTGACTAGTGGTGGTGGAGTCCACTTAATTTCACTTATGGCAAAAGGCTCCTTTCTTTCTCTGCTATAGATTTATCTTCCATTGAAAAGGGTAGAAGGATCTTACCTCGTCCATATGGTCTTTTTCTAAAAGATATTACTAAGAATGGCATTAAATAACTTTGAGACAAGAAACACTTATATGGCAATGAAAATTGGTCATCCAACTTGCTTATCTAAAATAAATAACTTCATAATATTTTCAACCAAAACATACCCAATCATGTGTTCAAAAACAGTGACCCCAGCTAGGAGACTAGTCTGGGTTCTCAAATATGTATTTTCTTGATATTTTATATTTATATATTTTGTTTCTGTCCTTTGCGGGTTTTTTTCCCCTCTTAAAGAGTTGAGTTGACAAGGAGTTAAAGTGACGGTACCTTGGGAACCATCACTTGATAGTGGTTGCTTATGAGAGGTACTCTGGTTAGCCCTGATTAGGGTTCCGTATTAGATGTCTGAATGTCTGTGGCATGTAGATGATCTCTAATTCACAATGTAACTGCTCCCCTTGTCACATCTATGTATATTTGAAGTCTTTGGGCAAGTGTGGAACCTCTTTTTAATTTTTTAAGTTGGGTGATTCTTACTGCAGAAAAGTTTCTTCAAACTGAATTATAAATGCAGGCTTATTATGACTTCAGAAGCAGTGTCTTTTATACCAGTGCTGTGAACTACATGTCAGTTGAAACTTGAAAAGTTATGTAAAGACTTAACCAAATTGCTTTTAGTTCTTTGAAAATGCTTTGAAGTACACGAGTAATTGTCTGTCTAAGAAATGACTTCGCATATTAAATGAACTTTTTTTTCAAGTTCACAGTGGAACTGGCTCTGTGGAATGCTGTAAGTGCAAGAAAAGGCCTTCATACGAACAAATATAATAGCAGTGTTTGGCCTGTGGACCAAATTCAGCTCTGTTCCACCCATGCAAATACCACTGAGGTTGCAAAGGTGTAAATGAGGGCAAACCTTGTCCTTTATATTGTTGTTAACATTATTCTTGCTAACTATTCTGTTTGAAAAATATATTTGCCCTGCAGTCTGATTCATCTGGGAAGTAGTCTGTAGGATGCGAATATACGTAACTTCATTCTTACTGTTAGGAATGCTAGCTGTCTGGATTGTGAAATGGGAGCATCACCCCGCAAACTGGTAACGCTGCTGGTTCTGCTGGTATCTCTTTAGCTTAATAACTGATGTGGATCTTCTGGAAGCCAACTCTGAGTGGAAAGGGCAAGCTCAACTTCAGTAGGGATAGTGTAGGGCTTTTTGTGGAAAGAACTCAACTACCTAAACCTGCTGTAGACCACATGCCTTCCAAAAACATTCACAAAGTGCAGGCCAGTTGAGCAAACCTGCCTTGAGAGGTGGTGACTAGATTATGCATGCAGATGAAATGGAGGAAGACTTCATTGTAGACTGGAGGCATAATGCTTCTTTCACTTACCCTGGTGTGCATAACTCCACTGAATCCATGGAGTTCTACTCTGATGTAACCAACATAAATTAGAGGAGAATCAGAATCTCGCTGACTTATGAGAGGCAAGTCTGCATAATTTTCAGTAACTGTTACTTGTCCATATTTTGTTTCCTCTGTATAGAAGACTTCCTCACTAAAGTGTGTGTAGTTTTTACTCCTATATTATATATCTTTCCCAGCATTTTAATAGCAGAGAGAATAAAGAAATACTTTTATTTCCCATTACCACCTGATGGATCCTTTCTAGTCTAAAGGAACTGCAGGTGACCCTCCTTTCTCCTCTCCCTGCAGTCCATTTTGATAACTTTATTAATAGGGAAATCAGGTAAATAGCTCATTTCCCCCATTGAAGGCATAGTTAAGAGTTTGACAATATGAATGAATATTGAATTACCTTCTAGAAAGAACCACATTGACTTTGTAAACTTTTTTAAGTTAAAAGGAGTTTATGGGGAGACTGTCCGTAATTATATTCAGAGTGCTTGGGGGCAGTCAAGGTCCCAATTTCTTAAAAATAGAACACCAGGATTACTTATTCTATATGACAGCCAGCAGGTGAACTTGTAAAGAATACTTGCGACAGTTTCACTGGGTGGCGGTTTAGATCAAAGCTTATAATGAACATTTATGATGCACAATAAAAGGACAATTAAACAATGCTTAACATTTATCTTGGAATCCCATAAGGCTTTTCTTCTGTAGTAATGACAACAATTTTTAATTCACTTACAAAGCCTCTCATACTGGTAAATCAGGAAGACAAAGCCTTTCAAAGCGGTACACAGTCTGGGTGAGCTTTGGTTCTTATTGGTATTCTGTTTGAAATTTAGTAGCCTTATTTCTTGTACCTGTAATTTTATGAGGAAAAGTAACTGCAGGAATGGTTTGTTAGTTATCTATCTACCTGATTGCCCCAGAATATTAAGTAATTACAGTTGCAAAATTGTGCCCACATTTTACTTTGCAAGTGCAAAAAAGGTAATCTGGGTTTTAAAACTGAACTGATCTTTTTAGAAAATGAACTACAGTGTTCCAGTGACAGTTGTGTTAATCCCAAATTTGTGCTGATAACACAGATTGGGATTGGATTTTCAGCACAGCAATAGGTTGGTGGGTTTTTGTTTTTGAAAGATCTTAACTAAAATTCAAAACAAATTTTATTTGGAGTGTTTTAAAGTCCTCCATTAGAACGAGAAGATTTTCTTTCTGTCATTTTAAATTCTGCACTAAAATGTTAATTCTGTTTCGTGGGATAATTCAACACATGTCATCTGGGATCAACTCAACTTTATTTTGAAGTTCACTTCAAAGGGTCCACTGTCAAAATAACTCCTTTCACTTGCAATACTATAAAATCTGAAAATCTAGCTATCCTGTTTATTCTTTTTCTACTTCAGGGTTTGGAGAGTGTAACTAGGCTCATAAATTTGACTTGTGCTTTATAGTTGTTTTCTGAGTCAATATCCTTTCTAGGTTTTATGAATTAACACAATGCTCTTTGTTTAACTCCAGGTCATAAACTTGCAGAGGGATATTTCAGTTGAGTGATGAAAATACTCCCGATCACAGTTTTTAAACAATTACATTTTGGGGGTTAAAACTAGTTGTTGTGACCTTTACTATGGTGAAGAGTGTGTTTGACTTTAGAAGTTGTAAAGAATGCATTTGAGGAGGAGTAGTGGGGAAAATTGATACAGGCACACTCAAACTTTCCGAGTACTGCACTGTATAGACTTGGGTGTGTATTAACTCTTAATAAAACGCTCTGAATATAGGTTTCTCTCCCTTTGATAGGATCAGTCTCCCCTGCTTTTGCAATGGAAACTTCAACAAATAGGTGGAAAAGGTCAATGGTATCTCATTTCACTGTGGTGAAATACCTTGGTTTCCTCTGTTGAATTACTACTGGTTTTGTGACAGACTTCTTCAGAACAGATGTCACTGCAACTCCTACAAAAGAGTTCCTTCTGGTTTCTTTTATAGCAGAAGCATGCCAGTGTCACAAAGGATTATGTTATGCCAGGAACAGGGGTTAAAGTAAGGGGGAGCAGCAAGGAGCACATCTCCTCCTTTGCTAATATCAGAGGGAGAGCAGCACTCCCAACACCTGCTCCCCCTCCTACTTGGCTGGTGCTCTGAGAGCCTCTTTTCTGTTTCAATTAACTCTAGCCATTAACCAGGACGTCAAGCCTTCCTCCTATAATGCTAGTAGTCACTGGCTGGGAACATGCACTGGCTCTTTCACTGGTATCTATATTAAGGCTTGGTATGAAAATATCAATTACTATAATTGACTATTATGGTTCAAGTACTAGGGGTGAGGGGAGTTTATAGCTTTATCAAATTGATCGTACTTCTTAGTTAAGTCAATGTTAATGGAGGGTACAGTGATTCCCAAATGAGTTCACCAAGAGAGGAAGTGTGGAGTCTTGTTATACTCTGATATTTTGAGGCTTGGTTTTGACCCATCTGTGTAACATTTAAAAACTAATAGCAAAGAAAAATGCATTGATGCTACTAATTTTAAAAATAGAGGGAGAGAGGTGTATGTGTGGAGGAACCTCCAAACAAAGTAATTAATTATTAAATGTTGCTGAGATTAATCAGAATTAAGGTTGAGATGTTCAGACCTCAAAGCCCATAGAGGATTCCTGAACTATACCTGGTAATCTGAACCTCCTCACATGCTTCCTGTACAATCTGTTATCTCGTCCTGCCTTTGAGATGTCCAAGCTACAATATTAATGCAACCTCAAGATCAACATGTTTAAAACTGAATTTATCTTTCTACCCCACCACACTCCTTTCCCAACTTCTTTCACTTCCGCTACCTTTCCCCCATTCCTCCCACATACTCATATACACCTTCTTGGCAAGCCTTGTGACATCCTCAATGAAATCCCTCAAATCCTTCCTCCTCTCTACTGCCAGCAGCCTTGCTTCTCTTGCCTCAGTTATTGGATCCTCCTTTGCGGCCTCTCCCCTCCAGTCTAGTCAGAATACTGCTTCTAAGAGCATCTTTCTGTCCCTGCATCTGACTGCACCATGCTCTTCAAATCCTGTCACTGACGACTCCTCTCCTCTTCCATCAAGTTCAGGCTCATTTTTCCCCTTCAAAGCCTTGAAGTACTCTGGCCACTCTTGCCTTCCTGCACACATGTTGTACAATATTCCCCCCACACACACACTTTCCCCCAGCTTCCTTAAGATGCTATTGGACGTGCATATGCAAAGTGAGGGCCTAATCAGAAGCTCAAAAAACTTTGCATTGAGTCCAATGGCTTTTTGGTTAAGGTCCATGATGCATAAATGCAATCACGCAACTGGTGTTAATGTTACCTTGTAAGTATGCACAGGTACGTGAGCTTGTATCAACACAGTTTCACCGTGGAGTGATGTCATTTTGAAGTAAAATGGAGGAAAAATAAAACTCTACTTAAAATGGGCTGTTGCCTGGACCTAAAACCTGTTTTGTTTCCTGTCAGGAAGAGGCAAGACTGTCCATTAATGATCAGTATCATATTTGTTTGAAAGGACAGAAGAATATTAATGTTTTAATCAACGTATCCCTGGTAGATGTCCTTTGAAGACACTGGAGCTCACCTAGAGCATCAGAATAGGTGTATAAAAGGTGTATTGGATGGCTCAATGGTCATTTCAGCATCCACAACTGGGGAAGCATTTTCATTGTTCATAGCTTCTTGAGGTGACTATTAAAATAATTCTCTCCCTTTAGCCCTGCCAGGAAACCCATTCAGGACAGCTACATCTCCACTTAATTTAAGATAACATACCCACTCAAATGTCTTTTAAAAACATTTTTTTTAAATCTTCCAGGATAAAAAATTATAGTAAATGACCATAGCTATAGCAGGATCATGCAGTAAGTGTCTTAGTGCTAAAACTGTGTTCCTCATTAAAGAGGAGATGAATCTATTCAGATGTTAGTAGAAGGAAAAAGTGTCAACGTAATAACAACAGCCATGAATCAGGGTAGTTGCTGTCGAAATAGAATGTCAGAATATATTTGGGAAGATATGTTTGAACTACGTGCAATTCCCCCAATCTGTAACTCTTGGCTAGAGTTACATCTCATCCAAAAGATGTGTAACTTCTTATAAATGAGGTCTACACCACTTGTGACTATTGAACATTCCATGGGTGATCCTCATGGCCAAATGCCAATATTGAGTAATTCGTTTTAGTGGAATATATTATCATTCTTCATTTCCTGTCCTCAGCTGTTATGCCACATTCTGAACTGTTTAACCACTGCTGCATTTCACTCTAGCATTTTAGTAACCGGGTAAAGTGATCTGGATATATCCCTTTCCTACTTCACAGGAATGCTGTGAGGCTGAATCGCGGTTTGCAAAATGTTCTGTGATTTTTGTCTCAAAGGTGGTATGTTAATGAAAATACTGAAACTCAAGGATGTTGCCTACCAAGCCAGGTGCTAGAATATTTTCAGGGGTTGCTGTTTTGTCCCTTCTCAGAATATCAAACCTTCTGATAAGAATATTGATCAGACCTATGGTTATGCTGAGTTGTTTTGGGAGATAAGCGGTATCTGAGCACAAAGAGTAAAACTGCCAGTTAATTGAACTAATGCTGTAACAATCAATTACAAAATAACACAAACAAATTTTTACTATCACCTGACTATGCTGAAGTTCAGCCACAGCTGCTCAATCACACATTGACAAGCAGCTGCTGAAGACATTTTAATATAAAATAGTAATCCTACTGGACAATTCTAATGGTTGGGTGACTAATCTATTTTCCTGCAAAGATCTTTACCCCAGGGATATGTGGTGAGACTGGTCCGACTGGCCCTTTCTGTAAATAGAAGGAGGCGGGGAGTTCCACAATTGCATCTGGTGTGTACACACCCATATCCTCCAATAGCAGTGTCTTTAAAACAAAGAAAGCCAAATGTGTTCTGTAATCTTACTCAGCCTTTAATATAAGGTTGGGTCTAATAGCAGGTTTTCATTTACTTTGCCTGTTTCTCTCATGTATTTTTTCTACTGATTATTTGTGACTATCTACTTTAAAATTACACACACAAACTAAATTAAAAGAGCTTTTAGGTTGCAAGGTCAAGCCTTCAAAAGTCAGGAAATGCCTGAATTAAGGCTGCCTGTGCATATCGCTGAGACAAAGATCTCTGCAATCCCCTGGGCATGATAGAAGTGTCCACTGGGATTTCAGCTTTTTCATATTAAAATGAATTCAGCTGATGATAATCAATGTGTGATTCAGCAGGTAACGGACAGGTGAGACGTCTCAGGAGAAGTGGCTGAACTTTAGCATATTGAGATGAAAATAAATGAATGCTGTTGTTTTGCAATTAGTTGTTACCGCATTCCTTCAATAAACTCTCAGCCTCCAATCATTAGGTGTTTTGGCTTAGGCCAGCAAGTTCTAGTCGCAGCCGCAGTTTCCCCTTCTGGCTTCTCATCCAATCTCTTTCTCTCCGCCTGCCCTCCCCCCAACCCTGGCCTCCAATAATATCCCTGCCTACTGTCCCAATTCTCTGTCCCCACTGGCTCACCATCCCAATCTACCTTACTGGGTTCCTTATCTAATCTCAGGATCCTCATTCTCCCCTCCCGGCTCCTTGTTCCAGTCTCCCTGCCTACCAAATGCCTTCTCTTTGGACCTCCATCTTTCCCCCACCTTCTGGCTCCTACATCAGTCTTCAACCCCCAGCTTCCAGTTCGTCTTCTCCCCTTCCTTCCAGGCTCCTTGGCTCAGATTAATAAAGGAATTCAGATGCTGTGATGCTGAGTTTTGCAATGCCTAATTTTTAGGCACCTAGAAAAATCACAGGAACAACAGCGTGGTGCACAAAGCCTCAGTTAGGCTCTTAAGCTCCTTGTACAATGAATGGGGAGAAACATGCACCCTTGAATGTGATCCACAAAAGCCAGCACGCTATGCTGGGAGCCGCCTAACATAGGCAGTGGGAGATGCTGATGAGAGGGGAGTGTCCAAATTCCTGCCCCTCTCACAGAGGTAAATGCCTAAGTCCAGGCTGCAGGGAGACACCGATCTCTGTTTAGAAATCTACAACCAGAAGAGTAATTGGAGCAGGGGGACTTGGAGCCTGGGTCACCCACCTCTCCAATTGGTTCCCTACCCACCAGGCTACAGTCATTATCACATTTTCCCTTGTTGGCTTAATGACTCTAATTGTTTATCCATTGGAACAGTTTCAACATGAGAGATTGAGGGAGACCCATGTCAGAATATCCAGTGGTTAGAGCACACACACCCCCTACAAAGTGAGAGACCCTAGTTCAAATCCTTTCTCCCCCTCTGGCAGAGATGGGGGGAATTGAGCCTGGGTCTCCACCTCCCAAGTGAGTGTGCTAACCACTGTGATGAACATTATAAAGTGGGCACTACCTCGTCCAGCCAGATTTTGAATGAGAACCAAGGCAGTGTGCAGCCTCTTCTCACACCTCCTGGCTCAGGTGAATGCCTGTCTTCCCTGCTTCTTGGATTGCTCTGGGGCTTAGATGAGAGAGAGGCACTTGGACATTCAGAGTGAGGCAGCAGTACATATACCTAGAGGCAGAAACTTAGGGGCTGAGGGAACTTTTACACTGAAAATTTAGGCGCTGAATTAGTTTACATGCCTCTGTGATTCTGCAGAGTTTTGTGGATCACAGCGGAGCCTAAAACTGAGATTTAGGCTTATACTGTCCTCACCCCTTATGCATTTGAATCAGATAGCTTCCTTCTTCATGTTGCCTGGGCTAATCAAGGGGGTCACTGAGAGCTCCCTGCTGTCTATTCCAGTGCCTGGACCTACACCCATCATGGCTTGTAGCAGCCCAAACCTGCAATTGCAGGGAAAGTCCTGCTTGGTCCTGGGCTGGAGTATCCCAGTGCATATGGGGACTTCGGAATTTAGCCACTCTGACAGGGTCGGGCCAGCTGGCTACAGAAGAGTAATTTTTTTTTTGAAGCAAAAGATGTTTTTATTTGCATAACACACTTATGAAGTAAAAACAGCAGCATATGCAATGTGTAACAAAGCAACCAATCACAATTGTTTTCTCATTAGCTTCAGGGGAGGCAAGTGTTCAAGCTTGCCTGGGCCCAGAGCGGGGGGCTTCCTCGACTCTCGTGGTCTTCCACCCTTCCGAGTTACCTGGTGGCCCAGAGCGAGGGGGCTTCATCGACTCTCGTGGTCTTCTACCCCCTTGAGTTACCTGGCGCCACGCCCGAGTGTCACCACCAATTCCCTCCTCTGAAAGCACCCAACAAGAGGGGCAGGCTGTGGGGTGGACAATCGGGGGGGGGCACGTGCACCCACGTGTGAAAGGACCCCTCTAAGGTGGTGGTGTCCGCAATGGCTGGGGCTGGGGTCCCTTACTCTCTCCCCCAATCAAAGGGTCAGACAAAGGGACCCGGACGGGGACACCAAGCAGAGAACCTCGGACAGCACCCACTGCTCCTCAAAAGCATCAAGGGAGGCGGTGGACGCCGCCCAGAGGAACTCCACCTGGATACGTGAACGGACCGAGGATTGGAAAACAGCCCCACAGTCACAGGAAACTCCATCGGCCAGCCTCCTCTCTCTGGTTTTGTAGATGGCCGTTTTAGCCAGGGCCAGGAGGAGGTTAACTAGGAGATCCCGCGACTTTGTGAGGCCACAGATGGGGAGTGCATAAATAAAAAGGTGAGGGGAAAAATGCAACCAAAAACGTAATAGGAAATTTGTGAGGAGCTGGAACAGGGGCTGCAGCCTGGCGCATTCCAAATATACGTGCGCCAGGGTTTCCCTCACACCACAAAAGGGACAAGTATCTGGGACGGGGGTGAACCGCGCCAAGTACGTGCCCGTGCTCACAGCTCCATGAAGGAGCCGCCAACTGATGTCCCTGATGGGCCTCGGAACCAAGGTGGAATATAGGCTGGCCCACCAGGGCTGCTCACCCTCCAAAGGTGGTAGAAGGTCTCGCCACTTTGTGTCGGGGTGGGACACTAGGGTGAGGGCGTGAAGGGTGTGGAGCACGAGCGTGTATAGATGTTTCCTTGGCGCTGTTTGGAAGTGTACCAGCTGCAGTGCATGCAGCCGGCTTGCAGTGAAGGGGTGAGGGGGTCGATTGGGTCTGCAGGGCAGGGGTCCAATTAAAAGATCCGGTGGGCCTGGGGTAGAGGGTGGGCGGGGCGTGCCCCCAAGCAGGACCCGGTCGAGGTAAGCTCGAGCAGCGGGCGGCAAAGCAGCCTTCGCCTCCTGAAGTACGCTCCGGGGGTGCAAGGTCTGGAGAGCCCCATGCGCCAGGCGAGCGTCAGGGGATCCAGTCAGTCTCCCCGGTTGTAGTCCAGGAGGTCTCCGACTCTCATGACTTCTGCCAGGATCAAGCTTTGGCGCACCGAGTGGGACTCTGCCACCTGCACATGGAGCTGGGGGTTGTGTAGCAGGGGCTCCGCGAGGAGATCTACCCCCTCGGTGGCCGCCACGGACCTGGTCATTAAAAACAGTTTCCAAGTCCGGAGGAGGTCCTGGTAGAAGACCGGCAGCCCTGAGAGGTCTCGCGGAAGACCTCCCGGATGGAGATAAAAGAGCTGCCTGTCATATCGGAGCCCTCGGATGCAGCGCAGGATGGCGTGCGCCAGTGTGCTCCACGCCGAACTGCCTGCACCATATAGGAGCCTCTGTAGGGCCTGGAGGCGGAAGACACGGACCTGAGTGTGTAGACACTTCAGGCCCTGTCCTCCTTCCTTCAGGGGCAGATGAAGAACCCCTACAGGGGCCCAGTGCGTTCCTGACCAAAAGAACCCCAGAATCGATGTCCAGAGGTTGGTCAGGAAACCCGGGGCCGGGACCAGGGTGTTGAGCCAGTACCAGAGTATGGACAGGACTAGTTGATTAAGCACCAGCGCTCTCCCTCGGAGGGAGAGACATCGGAGTAGTCCCGTCCATTTCCGGAGCCACTCTATCACCCCGCCCTCTAAATTTTCCCAGTTTTCCAGCAGAGAGGGATGCGTGGCAGAAAGGTAAACACCGAGGTAGAGCAGCGGACCTGCGCTCCATGGGATGGTCTGAAGCGCGGGTGGGAGGGAGCTCACCTGCCACCAGTCTCCTACCGCCAAGCCAGAGCTCTTGACCCAGTTGACCCGGGCAGAGGAGGCTGCCGAATAGATGGCCTGGCAAGCCTCCACCCGCGCCAAGTCGCCGGGGTCCTGGATCAGGAGGAGCACGTCATCGGCGTACGCCGACAGGACCAGCTGCAGCTCCGGCTCCTGCAGCACCAACCCTGTCAACTTCCTGCGGAGGAGACAGAGGAAGGGCTCGATCGCCAGAGCATACAGCTGGCCCGAGAGGGGGCACCCCTGCTGTACTCCTCGTCCGAAGCTGACCGGTTCGGTCAGGGTCCAGTTGAGCTTAACCAGACACTCTGCAGAAGCGTACAGCACCCGGAGAAAACCCACAAACAGGGGTCCGAAGCCAAACGCCTGCAGAGTGCTCAGGAGGTACCCGTGGTCCACCCTATCGAACGCCTTCTCCTGATCTAGGGACAGGAGGGTGAACGACAGACCGTCTCTATGCCCGAGTTCCAAAAGGTCCCGAACCATAAATAGGTTATCAAAGATACTGCGGTCCGGGACGGTGTAGGTCTGGTCTGGGTGGATCACGTCCGCCAGCACAGACCCTAGCCGCAGCAAGATTGCTTTCACTACGATTTTGTAGTTTGTGCTGAGGAGCGAGATGGGACGCCAATTTCGTAAATCGCGGAGGTCCCCTTTCTTCGGCAATAAGGTGAGCACAGCTCGCCTGCATGAAAGAGGGAGGACCCCGCTCTGCAGAGACCAGACGGTGACTAGGTCTGTGCCGAGGATGTCCCAAAACACGCGGTAGAACTCCACGGTCAGCCCGTCCATGCCTGGAGACTTATTAGTGGGCATACGACGGAGGGCTTCCGAGAACTTGGCCTGAGTGAGAGGCAAGTCTAGCCGGTCTCAGTCGCTCGCACTGACCATAGGGAGCTCCTCCCAAAGCACTCTGCAAGCGCTAGGGTCAGTCGGATCTGGGGAGAAAAGACTTGCGTAGAAGGCTTGGGCCCTCCTGCACATCTCCGCCGGTTCCGTGAGGGGGTGCCGTCTTCTACCAGGAGGCAGGTGACGTGTTTCTTGGCCCCCCTCGTTTTCTCCAGGGCATAGAAGAAGCGGGATCTGCGATCCATCTCCCGAAGGAGGCGGATGCGGGATCGAACAAAGGCGCCCCGGGCCCGATGGTCCTCGAGGGCCCGGAGCTCCTCCTGCTTCTCCCGGCATGCTCCGCAGAGGAGCGGGTCTTCGGGGCTGGCAGCCAGACGCCTCTCCAGCTCTAAGACCTCCCGTTCCAACTGCTCTATCGCCCCATTTCTCTGTCGGCTGGTGCCCCAGGTGTAGTCGCGGCAGAAAAGCCGGGCGCGCACCTTCCCCAGGTCCCACCATCACTGCGCCAAGGGAAAGGCACACCGCTGCCCTCGCCAGGCCAGCCAGAATTCCTGGAAGGACGTCACGAAGCCCTCATCCTCCAACAGGCTGTTGTTAAGATGCCAATAGGCCGGCCTTGGCCTCTCTGCACAGAGGGAGGCTGTCACGGTGGCTAGGTGATAGTCAGAAAATGGGGCCAGCTGAATGCTGGAGGAGTGAGCTCATGAGAGATGGAAGCATGATAAATAAATGTGGTCCAGCCGGGAGTGGCTCGACCGATGGGCTTCCACCCGGACAAAGGTGAACGTGGAAGTGTCATCCGGGTGGTGGTCACACCAGATGTCCACTAGGGAGTGATGTTCAACTATCTCCCGGAGGGTGTCTGCGGCGGCCAGGCACTGCTCAGTCCCCGAGCGGTCTCGCTCCTCGAGGGTGGTATTAAAATCCCCTCCCAGGACCAGGCACTCGTGAGAATCTAAGGTGCCGAGGAAGGCGGACGCCTGCTGATAGAATTGCAGCCGCTCCGGGCCCGAGGTCGGGGCATAGACGTTAATAAGGTTAACCACGAGCCCCTCTATATGGGCCTGGAGATGCAGCAGGCGACCCTGCATGGCCTTGGCGACCCCTAGCACCTCGGGCCGTAGGTCAGGGGAGATCAGGGTCACCACTCCAGCCTGCCGAATCGTGGAATGGCTAAAGTAGACCCTGTCCCCCAACTCCAGCCACCAACTATCTTTGGCCGTCAGATCCGTATGGGTCTCCTGCAGGAAAATCACAGAGTACCCTCCCTCTTGAAGGAAGGAGAGCACCTGGGACCTGCAGAGAGCCATCCTACAGCCCCGGGTGTTCAACGTTGCGATGGTGAGAGGTGTCATGGGAAGGGCCGGGGGGGGATCCTCACTGGCAGGGATGCTCGCATCCCCCAGCGGGCCGTGCAACAGTCCTTGACCCATCCCGTAGGTGAGTAATTGGTCATGGAAGACGTGGACCCGCCAGTAGGCCGCGGCATCCTGCTTCCCCATCCCTTTACTTTCCCCCATGAGGGCCCTTGTGGCCCGGAGGATTTGAAAAAAATCCCCCCATTGCTGGAGAGCAAGCTGTACCTTGTTGCGGGAGCCACTGACATCCTCTAAAAATTTCCGCAGCTCTCCTCGCAGCTCAAGGGGGGGTGGGGTTACGGTTTCCTGGTTGTTCCCCGGTGGGGCCCTTGGTGCAGCCCTGTAGCCCACTAAAACGGGCAAGCAGGGTACGGACCCCTGACGGGGTGCCTGATGGGCTGGAGCTTCTAGGCCTGCCTCAAGCCCTGGGGCGATAGGGGGCGGTGGAGGGAAAATAACAGCCCCTAATGGGTCGGGGCAGGAGAATGCAAAGGCCGCTCCCTGGGGGTCATCGGTTGGAAAAGGGAAGGAGACAGCCCCGGGGGCGGCGATAACATCGCAGAAGGTAGACTGGATAGGGGTAGGGGCAGGGGAAGAGGCGAGGTTCTGGGTTTTGGGAGGCAAGCAGCTGGATGGTGGCGCCTCCCAATCAGGCTCAAGGGTTAAGGGGGTGGGGAGGGAGCTCTCAGTGATACCGGGCGCGGGCTCTATGGTGGATTTAGCGGCCACAGCATCAGGAGGTGGATTATCTTCTGTTGGGCCACCGCCCGGGAAGGAAATCGATTGCTCCGCACCAACGGGGGGCGCCCCTGGTGGCTCGTGTCCCGGCCACCGGCTGTCACCTGAGCAGGCTCGGTGGTTGTCAGCAGGGTGCCATCAGCAGCCGGGTTGATGGAGGAGTCCAGGGGCTCCTCGGAGGTGGGGGCAGAAGCAGCAGTTAGGGGGAAGGAGCATGGGGAAAACAGGGATGGAGTGAGGTCTCCTAAATCCAGGTTTGCTGGCAAAAGGTCGTCCTCCCCCTGGGCGACCGGGGTCAGATCTAGGGCCTTGATCTCCTGGAACATGGAGGAGAGGACACTTTCCGTCGCCCTGGGGTTCTCCCCGCTGGCACCACCATGACGGTTGCCTCGGGGTTCACGGGGGCTTCGGGTAGTGTCAGGACAGAAGGGGCTTCCTCGAGGGTCTCGGAGGGGAGGGTCTCCCGTGGAGGGGAGACACTACCTTCCGGTGCTACCACGTCTTTCCCGGCTGACACCGGTGGATGGGACGCACTCGTGGGCAAAGCAGAAGGTTCGGCATCGGTGCCCCCCTTCTTGGTCTTCCGGGGAGCCTCCACCCGGGTAGATGAGGTGGAGCTCGAGCCTTCCGCTTGCCTCGCTTCCCCTGGACTACGGCCCAGCCCTCCATGGCATCATCTGGGGGCTGGTTAGCAGGGGTCGTATCAGGGGGTAAAGGCGATGGCTCAGGGACTTGCAGGGGGGACGGTGGGGTGGCATAAGGGAGGGAGGATTCTCTCTGGGGCAGGCTCTCTCCCATGCTTGGTGGTATCCCTGCCACACCCTCCTCCATAGGCCCCGCCAGATTGTCAGCAGCGAGGGCGGGGCTCTCCCGCTCGTCTGGGCGTTGTAGGGGAGAAGTGGTGGTCCGAAGAGGAAGGGGGGCGGGTTCGGGTATCAGGTGGCCAGGGGCGTCGGCAATGACGGGGCCGATGTTCTGCTTGGTCTCGGGGATCCCAGGTGCCCCTCCTTGCCGGGCTAAGGGGCAGTCCCTCCGGACATGCCCTGACGCCCAGCAGAGGTAGCACCGGGCTTCCCCTGTGGAGAAATACACCCGGTAACGGGCCCCCTGGTGGGGGACTAGGAAGGACCCCTCAAGCGCCTCTCCATCATGCGCCGCCACCGGCAGTAGAAGCTGCACTTGCCGGTGGAAGGAAAAGATGTGACGGAGGGGTCCTTGCAGCCCAACGGGAGAGGGCTGATGACAGAAACAGGTTTCCCCAGGGTGGAAAGGGCGGGTAACAGGGCAGCATTGGGGAGAAAAGGAGGGACAGAGGTCAGGACCAGGCGGACGCCCAGGTCCTCCAGTGGCTCTAGGCGGACAAACACCCCCCCCCACCGCCAGGCCCCTGTCCACCACCTCCTGGGTGGCAGCCTCCGATGCTAAGAAGAAGACAACCTTCCCATACGTTTTGGAGGCTGCCACAATGGCCGAGGGCCCCACCACCCTCGCCAACGCCCGCACATAGGTCTCCACATGGGGCGAGGCAGGCACCAGGAGGCATCAGACACCGTGCTTCCTTGTCATGGTGGGGAAGGGGCCCCGGCTGCTGTTGATGGTGGCAGAGGCGGTGGGCGGAAGAGATGACGAGGCGGCAGGCGGGGGGGCTGCCGCCGCCCGGGCATACGTCCTGGGGGGTGAGGGAGGGACACCCACAGAGCCAGTGGAGGGAGCAGCGGGGAGGGACGCCGTGGTCGGTGGCGGGGCCGCAGCAGTGGGGGTGGCCCCTGCCACGGAGGGCCTGGTGGTTTTAGCGGGGCCCTTCCCCTTCTTCTTGCCCCGGCCTTTCCCGCCGGCTGGGGGGGCTTCCCTAGAGTCTGGGGAGGTGATGGGCATGGCAGCGGCTGAGGTCACCCGGGTGCCCTCCATTGCCGATGCCCCAGCGGGGGCGGTGGCAGGTGGTTAACAGGAGTTGGGGTCAGGTAAAAAGGGACAGGCTGTGGGATGGGCAGTTTCGGGGGAGGGCACATGAACCACAGTATGCTTGTCCAGAGAGTCCTGTTTGGTTGGCTGGTGCTTCTGGCCCACACGGTGGAATCAGGGCAAGCTGCTAAGTCCAGAGGCAGATGTTAAACAGCCAGCATTGACGATGGAGGGGGCAGTGATGAGGATAGTAGTGTTGGGGTTGGGAGGACACAGATGGATCAGGGGGCAGTTCCGTGCCACACCCCCTGTGTCCCTACAAACACAGTCAAGGCCTCCCCCCACACGAGAGCACAGTTCGAAAGTTACTCAGTCTTGGGCCCCCTCCACGGCAATTTGTAGATTCCCTGGGCGGTGTTCCTCCAGTAGACGGCTGTTTCTCTGTCTGTTCCGGGCTTTCTTTTTCGCATTCCAGGGATGCCGGAGCGGATGATAAGAAATTCTCTCAGCCGGAGATGGGTCCGCAGACAAACAGCAAGCGGCTGGGTCTGGGGGATGCATCCTTCCACTCCCCCCGTCCGGGGAAGCGGGCCGGCAGGTCCCCCCTCTCTCGGGGGGGGGGGGGTTTCAGCTGGAGCGGCAGCAGCGTCCGAGGGCGGGCGGGTGGGAGGTGGCTAACAGCAGGCCGGCAGCCAGCCAGCACTCTAGCAATAGCAGAGAAAGAAAAAAAAACAACAAAAAGAAAAGAAAGGGGGGAGAGCGTCTGGCCCGGTCAGGGGGGAAGCCAAATACAGGGGCAAAGAGCAAGGAAAGCCCAGGCCAGAGGGCAGCAGCAGGAGAGCAGGCTAAGTAGGTCCCTTTTCCCTGGGTAAGGTAACAGGGAAGGTTCTAGAACAATCAGGAACCTTCTGGAGACAATTAAGACAGGCTGATTAGAACACCTGCAGCCAATCAAGAAGCTGCTAGAATCAATTAAGGCAGACTAATCAGGGCTCACTTCAGTTTGTGATGTGTGTGTGTGTGTGTGAGGAGCTGGGAGCAAGAGGCACTAGGAGCTGAGAGTGAGAAAGCATACTGTTGGAGGACTGAGGTGTACAAACATTATCAGACACTAGGAGGAAGGTCCTATGGTGAGGATAAAGAAGGTGTTGGGGGGAGGCCATGGGGAAGTAGCCCAGGGAGTTGTAGCTGTCGCACAGCTGTTCCAGGAGGCACTCTAGACAGCTGCATTCCACAGGGCCGTGGGCTGGAACCCGGAGTAGAGGGCGGGCCCGGGTTCCCTCCAAACCTCCCAACTCCTGGTCAGACACAGGAGGAGTTGACCTGGACTGTGGGTTCAGAAAAACAGCCAAGCTGAGGGCTGCCGTGAAGCTCCAAGGCGAGCAAATCCGCCAATAAGCGCAAGACCCACCAAGGTAGAGCAGGAACTTTTGTCACACTGCTAAAATCTAAGAAGTCTCTAATGAGTTTGAGAATTGCCATTGGTGTTTCAAAGGCTTATAACCTGGCCAAATTTTGAGCAGATTTTCACAGGGATGGCTAATGGCACATCCCTGACACAAAAGCTACCCCCCACCCTCCTGATAATTTTAAGGCCATTCTCCAAAGCATGGGGGTGCTATAACTTTGAAAAGAAAGTCACCAGAATATTTAAACACGGTCAAAACATAATTTTCCCTACCCTCATTTTCAGACATAGCTGAATGATTTTGGCGGATTTCTGCCCACCCCCAAACAATTCAGCCTGAAGCGGATGGTTGGTATGGAAAATTCCAGCCCAAATGGTTGAAGCTTATAAGCAACTGAAAATAAGAACTTATAAAAGGAAGTACCAGGAAACCTTAACGATAGGCAATGCTACCAGCCCTGACTATAGTAAACAAACAATTTGTCTTGATTTGTTAACCAAAGTTTAAACATATCTATAATCCATTGCTGAGAATGGGGAGAGGCTGTGTGAAGTTACAGCTCTCTAGAGAAACTCTTTAATCTCATTTTCTTCCTTGCTAGGAGAGAGCACTTACAACTGTCTGTGCTCTGACTATAACAACATAAGATGAGACAGTTAAAATATGGTGGTTCCATAATTCAGCTCCTGTAGTTGTGTTAAAAGCGTAGACTGGTTTTACAGGGACCCTAGTAGGTTCCATCTAGGCTACAAGTCAAAACTGTGTTATAACTGGGTCCACTAATTCAATTATAGTGGTAGCATGGGTAGTGCAGAAACTGCATTCAAACATGCCGACTATAGTAAAAGGCATAACTAGATGACTAGATGTGGGACATGTATAATCTCAGTAGGGATGAGTGAACATCTCAAACCATATTTTGGGCTCTCAGAGTTTGCAAAACTAATTTGAGGGTTTTTTTTAACCCTTTTTTTCCTTTGCAATCAAAAGCCACTTTTCATTTTCCCCCAGCACATCCCACTTCAGGTTGATTCCACCTTTTTCTTTTATGGATTAAGGAAAGAGGAGCCTCCTCTGAAATCTAGACGTCAAAATCTGAGTTTCCTGTAGGCAGGCTTCTCCATATTGACTATACATATTTTTCCATTAGAATTTTTTCTTTTTTCTTTGCTCTTCTTATTCAGTTTTTCCTGAGTGGAATACAAACTCTAGTATTAGTCAAACTTTTAAACTGCTAGAGCCAAATGCATCTGTGGTATAGCTCCACTGGAATTTCACCAGGGATTAATTTGCTCCAGAATCTGCATGTTTAAATTGGGCAAAATGAGTAGTCTATCTCTCATAGTCAGGTTATTAGGTTTTTCTCAGGATCCTGTCCTGAATTTCTAACACTGTACTTCTTGGTATTAGCAATTTTTGTTTGCATTTTATTCTAAAATTCGGACACTCTCCTGATTAGGGTCTATGTCAATGAATTGTAGGTGCACCTTTCCATTGCACAATAGGATTCTCTTGACAGAAAAAAATCCAAAATGTTTTGGGTAATTTTGTTTTCCTTCCTCTTCAGTGATGCTTGAGCCAGAAATAGCAGCTTACAACAGACCATGAACAGAGTCTCTCTGAATAAGGGAGAGAGTATAAGCTAAGTAAATGTTTCACAAGTTATGCAAATTTTAATTTCTAGAGGTAATCTGCCAAGGGAAATTTTCTCAATCTATTTATAAAAACACTGTCAGCAAGTAGAGGCCCAGTGGGGAAGTGGCAGCAGTCAGATGGAAAAAAGCTTCTACACACTAGTTCTAGTAGATGGGATTGGGATCCATTAAATAGAGAAATGCAACTACGTCGTTCATAGGCTAGAAGACATAGGGCTGTAATATGCTGTGAAGAAGGATGCATTAGTGTTGTGCAGGAAAATTCTGGTCACTCCATCTGGGTTCACCACTGTGATGAAAAGGATAGGATGTAGCCTGAGAATGGTACCCAGAAAATACTTTATATGAACTCTGACTAAGAAACCTGTCTGCCAGCCTCTTTGGTGACTTGATAGCTGGAGAAGGATCTTCCTGTGCAAGAAGTTTCCCAAGGGTTCACCAAACATAACACATTAGCTACATCTGCTCAATAATAGTCAATAAATGTTTGTATGTGTGATTGTAGAAACTAAACTCTCCAAGTGCTGGCAGAGTGAGTGTAGTGAAAGTGTCTGTCATACAGTGAATGAAACTATCAGAATTGTAGGGCTGAAAGGACCTCAAGATGTCATCAAGTCCAGTGGTCTGTGCTGAGGCAGGACCAAATAAACCTAGACCATCCCTGACAGGTGTTGTTTTTCCGAAGTGTTCTTAAAAACCTCCAATGATGGGCATTCCACAGCCTCCCTGGGAAGCCTATTCCAGAGCTTAACTACCCCTGCAATTAGAAAGTTTTTCCTTATATCTAACTTATATCTCCCTTGCTACACATTAAGCCCCTTACCACTTGTCCTACCTTCAGTGGGCATAGACAACACCATCGTCATTATAACAGCCCTTAACGTATTTGAAGATATCAGGTTCCCCCTTTGTTGTCTTTTCTCAAGACTAAGCATTCCCAGTTTTTTAAATCTTTCATCATAGGTCAGGTTTTCTAAACTTTTTATCATTTTTGTTGCTCTCCTCTGGACGTTCTCCAAATTTTTCCATGTCTTTCCTAAAGTGTAGCACCCAGAATTGGACACAGTGCTCCAACTGAGGCCTTACCAGTGCCAAGTAGAGCAGGAGAACTACCTCCTGTGTCTTACATAGTACACTCTTGTTAATTCATCCCAGAATATTAGCTTTTTGTGCAACTGCATCACATTGTTGACCCATTCAATTTGTGATCTACTATAACCCCCAGATCCTTTTGAGCAGTACTACCACCTAGCCAGTTATTCCCCATTTTGTAGTTGTACATTTGATTTTTCCTTCCTAAGTGAAGTATTTTGCACTTGTCTTTGTTGAATTTAGATGAATTTGTTAAGGCTGTTTTGAATTCTGATCTTCTCCTCCAAAGTGCTTGAAGCTCCTCCCAGCTTGGTGTCATTTGCAAATTTTATGTGTACAGAAAAATCTGCCTTAGAGACCACCTCTGAAGAGAGACCATCTACTTGCAGAGGCCATGGAACATCACCCCTCTCTGGAGTAAAAACTTTTGAAGAGAGACCACCTCTTACAAGCAATCACTTATATTAATTCCCATGAATGGTCATTCTTGGCAGGTTTTACTGTACTTGCCACTCCGTTATCCAAGTCATTAATGAAAATATTGAGTAGCATCCTTTACCATCTCAAGGACAAGTAAAGATGTTTTAAGATTAGATTCTCCTTGACATTCCAGGAAGATGTAGTGATCCTATCTCACCACATGTATCCGTTAGAGGGAATGACACACTAAATGATGGGAAAGAACCTATGCAGTATCTTGCAGTGTTTTAAAAAGTCAGTGCACTTACCTAAGTATTAAGTTGTACGTTTACTGATACTTATGATTTCTGGTGCTGGAGGAGACTTTCTTACAGAGTTGAGATAAGGACAAACTGCCATTTATTTTAACTATATTTTAGGGGTTTGGTGCTGGATTGACAGTTCTGAAAACTGAAGTACTCTGTGCATAGAATAGTCACAGCATGAGCAAGCACAGTGCAAGTTTCCCAACACTATCATGCTGCTATACCTAAACAACACTGTTGTTGTGGCACCTCGTCTTGTATAGAGAGAATAATTGTCTCCATGAACCATTCAGTCCTTAATTTCTCTGCTGAGACTGTCAGAGGTACATATTGGTGCCTGTAGCAGATACAGGTTTTTATTCTTATTTATCACGGTAGTGCCAACTGAGAGAGGGGCCCTGTTGTGCTAGGCACTGTGCAAACAGAATGGGAGAGACCCTGCCACAAAAAGTTTAAAATCGAAATAGATGACAGACAAAGAATAGGCAAAAGGGATAGAACATACAAGCAGAGCAGTGGTTTGCAAACGTAATGTTACGTCCATAATTTTGTTTTGTTTTTTTAAATCCTTGGGAACTGAGAGAGGGTTCTTGGATATGGATGCCTGTCTATTGGACCCTGCCCTGAAACCCACCAACTTATTTCACGTACGGTAGGGTGACCATATTTCCCTAACCTGAAAATGAGACACTGCCTGGCGTTGCCTTTTGCTCAACCCCTGCCACTCAGGCTGGCCCAAGCCCCGCCAAGCGGGGCCTACCCAAGATGCTTGGCATTGAAGAGATCTTCCTCTTCGAGCTCAAAGAATACTTAAGGGGAAGTGGGAAAACATTATTTTCTAAAGACAGTTCAGAGACCTAGGAAGGAGACCGATCATAAGCAGGTTGGGATGTTGGAGAGACTATTGCGTATCATCCTGATTAGTCTGGGAGTGCCGTGAATGTATCTCCTTAATAAAACCATGATCATCTGAAGTAAGGGGGAAGTTGGGAAGAAAAAGGGTTTAACCCCTATTCTGACTATGTAAATGCCATTGACAAAGGGAGAGGACCCTTGGGGATCTAAAATCATCTTTACATACAGGACCATTTTACGCTGGCAGTCTATTCAGCCTTTCCACAGAGTAAGAATTTCTAGTAACTGCTGTGTAGGATTAATGACAAATTGTCAATATAGGAACTTCAGATATAAATCCTTCCCAAACCCAATTCACTACCTGAAACAATATCTACGCTACACTCATACGAGGTTCCTGGTAATATTGTTAAATACAGATCCTGTGGTGACAGATGTGTCACCCAAGTCTTCAGTTAAATTGCCCTGCCACTGGTTCATCCCATTCTCCCCAGGAACTCAGAGACACCTCACTCTACTTGTAGCTCTTTTTAGGTTAGCCTCAGTGCGGTCTGGCCTTCCTGGGTCCTTGCAGGACCATTTTTGGTCCTGTATGTCATCTCGTTATTGGGTGACCCTGGTCTGTTCTAGCTTGCCTCACTTAGAACAGCTGTGGTTTGGATTTGGCCAAGAATACATAGCAAGTCAGTAACCAAATCAGGATTAGAATTTTTAGATGTTCCTGACTCTCAGCTTCATTTTCATGGCTCTATACATTGTTTCCATTAGAGATTAACAACTTCATCTCCATTCATACTGACATGGGTTGGATATAAGTCAAAACTCTACAAGTGCACAGCTTCCTAATTCATTATGAATCCCAGAGCCATCCATTCTGTCATCTCAAAGGTTTTGAAAAATTCTGATAAAACACGTGAGCCTTTTGGGAGTTGGGACACCTGTACCACAGTGCTGTTCCTCAAAATGCTGGAAATGGTCATGCCACTGTTATGAAACTGGTACATAATGATAGCCCAGAGCAATATTAAAGCCTAATTGGATAGGATTTATTGCTTGAAGTTTCCTTCCAAATCCACTTCAACTCTTTGGAAACACCAGACACTCCTCAGAGAATAGCAGAGAACATAATTTGTCAGAAATAATGGAAGTTTTGTTCCTTTTGTCATTTATTAAACACTTTTGGTCCAGCCAAAGCTCCACTGTGGTCTCATACCAGCAGCCTTGCAAACCAGCAGCAAATTTCTCTGCTGCTGGCAGGCAGCGCTGCCTTCAGAGCTGACCCGCCTTGTGGCCGGAGAGCAGCGGCTGCTGCCCGCGGCGACCGCTCGGAAGGCCGCGCTGACCACCAGCAGCAGTGGAGAAGGTTACGTCTCCAGTGCTGCCGGGAGGCATCGCTGCCTGTACAAGTCAGGGACGAATGCCCACTTTGGGCAAAAAAGTAGGGACAGCTGGGACAGAGCTGAAAAAGGGGACTCTCCCGGCCAAAATGGGATGTGTGGTCGCTCTAATGTAGGGAAAGCTATCAGGCAGGCTATCAGAAAAAGATTTTTAGGCACTCCTGATATCTACTTTTGAACCAGCCAAATAGAGCTGGAGGATCGCTCATATTGATCTCTGGAGCCATCCAGTCCCCCCACTTTTATATCTAAATACATTATATACATAGATATAGAAAAAAGCAGTGAATGCTTGAGAAGTGGCTGGCAACTTGCAGGAGGTCAGACTAGATGATCATGATGATCCCTTCTGACCTTAGAGTCTATGTGTCTGAGTCTCTGACGCAGGCTCTATTGCATGAGGAGATCCAGCCCAACGTGGCTGCAGAGTTTAAACGCTTAATTTGAGGACCAGAAATAACTGCCAATTTTTAAGAAACTAAGAGTTCAAGGGGCTTTACAACTTGAACTTTTAGGGTCTAAGGGAGATTTTTTTTAAGTGCTTTGTTTCATCCTCTTGCACCCATCCTCACTCAAGATAAACTATTTCATTACCACTACTTCTCGGTTTTACTTTCTTGGTGCTGAGCTAAACACATTGGAATTATTTTCCTACTATTGCATGTGTGGGACTTTTCTGGCAGATGTTTTTTCTGATTTTACACAAAGCAAAACATCCTCTTTCACTCTGCTTCTGGAGAGCCTCAGACTTATTTTTAACTATAATTCAGGGTCAGCAGGGAAGGAACTGTCCCTTTCAAAGTCGATTAATTGAATACAGTACAATGTAATAGCATTCTCTTTACATAGCTTCTATCCTACAAGGTCTGTCCTGAGGTGCTTTCCAGTTCTGCAAACAGTATATGCTATACATTTACAACAAGAAGTAGTTGTGTAAAAACATTAAATTGTGAAAAACTGAAGAGTTCACTCCAAAGCCTGTTGAAGTGAATGGGAATCGTTCAGCTGACTTCAATGCATTATGGCACTGGCTCAAACAGAGAGATGTGCTAGGCAGTTTGTATGCTGGGATTGCTATATCTTTTACCAGATTTAATCATATCGCTGTTAGCTTCTCCTTTTCCTTCTTCCTCCTGTTTGTTTGCTTTCTCTCCAACTGTTGTCTCTCATCATTTGCTAAGATTGTAAGCTCTTCAGGGCAGCAGCAATCTTTCATGTGTATACTATGCCTACTGCAATGGGGCCCTGAACTCTCAGTGGGCCCTCTAGGTGCTTCTGCAATACAAATAATAACAAATAACTAATAAAGTAAATGATGGGGACAGACAGAAAAGCTGCTTGAGTTTCATCCCATTACTCCTGGCTGTACTCTAGTAACACGATTGCTGATCTGTACATAAGAATGCAAAATTCAAATGGACAACTAACAGTCCTGAAAGCATCTAGGAATAACAAAAGTAAACTTAGGTTGTGCAATAACCACCATTTCCTTTTTTTAAAACCATGGTGTAATCCTGGGTTATTTCATTTTAACTGCCTTGGTAACAACAGCATGTGATCAGCATGATGATGTTTCTAGCCCCTTCTACTTTATATTCTTCTATGAATCCCTTCCAGTTTTGTCCATGTCTTTCTAGTATTGAACCCTGTAACCCCCAAGGGTCATTATGACTCTCTTAGATCCCCAAGGGTCCTCTAGATTTCAGGTCAAGCCCTCAGCCTGCCCCCCAACAGAGCCATCAAGGAAGAACTCCACAAGGGGATTCTCTAGAGCAGAGGTGGGAAAATTACAGCCCGCGGGCCACATCCGGCCCACGGGACTGTCCTGCCTGGCCTCTGAGCTCCTGGCCTGGGAGGCTAGCCCCCAGCCCCTCCCCTGTTGTCCCCCCTGCCCCGCAGCTATGCCGCCACACGGGCAGCGCTCTCAGCAGCGGGGCTGCGTGCTCATGCAGACATGCTGCTCTGAGTGGCATGATAAGGGGGCTGGGGGGTTCGATAAGGTGCAGGGAGTCTTGGGGGGGCAGTCAGGGAGCAGGGAGTGGTTGGATAGGGGGTGGGGTCCCGGGGGAGGTGGTTGGTGTGGGGGGTTGTTAGGGGCTTATTCCTTCACCTGCTTACTTCCCTGGTCCTTCTTGCATGAACAGAGAGCAACAATACCTGGAGTCCAAAGGTGCAAACAATTCGATGTTTATTGGGGTGAACTTTCAACAAGCAATGATTCCAGTTTTCTTCCTTAGTGTCCCCCTTCCCAGCTCTGACACCACAGAGCCTTACCTGTGTCCCTGTTCCCATTCCCCCCTTAGCAAAACATGATTCCAATTTCCCCATCCCCATTCCCATTCCCCTCCACTTACTTCCTGATTGACTGCAGACTATATAGTAAAACTTGAGTTCCGCTTAGCTATACCTTAACCAATCATTTTACTGAAATTTAACTAACCAATCCTAACATATTGTAACATGATTATTTAACCAATTATATCCCACCACCTTAATTAGTTTACACCCAGCAAAATTAATTATACAGCAGACAGAAACAATCACAGAACCAGACAGAGACCATCCAAATAAACAATAGCAAAGTGGGAACTATAATGACAAAACAATACAGAAGTGAGGATTTCACGACTACATCTATAAAGACATAAGGGTTTCCCAGCTGTGTCTATTGATAAGTGAGTTCTTACTGAATAGAAAACTATTAAACTAAATTTCTTTTTACAACCTCTTCTTTGAAAGGGACAGTTCCTTCCCTGCTGACCCTTTCTCTGGAGGTGATAGATCGGATCACCTTTCTAACAGCCCTAGATTGCTTTATTTCAATGTGACTAGTTTGGAATGTGAGGATGTGACCGTACACTTCCTAGCTTATGGCTGCCTCTGCTGCTTAGCCAAAGGCCTTAGCCTAAGAACAGGGCCTCAGACTGTCACAGTAATAGAAGGCTCTTACACTGGCAGACAGTGATTTTGATTCTTTCTTTCTTTCTTTTATACCTCTATAACTAGCTAAGTGATAAGAATACGCCTAAATTAGCGTATAGGCCTTTACAGACAGGCCTGAATATCTATATCGTAATGGGGGTCCTGGGAGGGGGCGGTCAGGGGATGGGGAACAGGGGGTGGTTGGATAGGGCAGAGGTTCTGGGGGGGCAGTCGAGGAGCAGGGGGAGTTAGATAGGGGGAGTCCCGGGGGGCAGTTAGGGGCGAGGGTCCTGGGAGGGGGCGGTCAGGGGACAAGGGGCGGGGGAAGGGGCTTGGATGGGTGGAGGGTTCTGAGGGGGGCGGGAAGTGGGAGGGGGTGGACAGTGGGCAGGGGCCAGGCTGTTTGGGGAGGCACAGCCTTCCCTACCCGGCCCTCCATACAGTTTCGCACCCTGATGTGGCCCTCAGGCCAAAAAGTTTGCCCACCCCTGCTCTAGAGACATCCTCCCCAGAACCCTTTCCTGCAGGTTTTCTACCAAAGGGGATGTTCTGAATCCAGGGTTATCCCACTTGTTGAAAGTCTGTATCTTGGATTACCTTTCTACACAGATTTTTTACCTTTGGTGTAATCTGACTGTATTATTTAAACCCCCTTTGCATTTTTTTTTGGCCTTATTCATGTTTGCCTTCCCACATTAGTAATATTTCTTGTTAGTTTCATTAATATGTTTACCCGTCATTACCACTCTGAAACCTCTTACCTTGCCAGGCCAATGTCCTGTAGGTCCCTTTCTCTCCCCAGCATCTCCTCAGCTCCGTCTAGTCTGACCCTACACTTGGAGAATCAGAGAAGGGAGGGCATTCCAAGCATGCTCCTCATCTTAATCCCAAACACCTCTTCCACACAGCTGCAAGATAGGACTCCATAATATTGGGTATTGGTAACTATAGAATATGAAGCTGTAGACAATATGGCGATTCTGTGAAATTACTGCACCTTTAAGATCTGGAGCATTGTGTGTGGCAGAGTTTGAAAGGTTGGCTAGTTGCTGCTGAGAGTGGGCTGAAGACGGAACCTGAGAGTGAAATGGTGCTGGATGAAGACACTTACAGAAACTGAGTCAGTATGTATCTCTCTGGGGTTCTGATCCTGCAATATATTCTGTGTGGGTACTGGGTTGGGGCCTTAATTACGGAAGATATCAACTCTGACCGACCAATAAGAGAGCTGTTGTAGGAGGGTATATCTCCATTGAAGTCAAAACATGAGGTATACACCAAGGCCCAGTCTGGCCTTAATATTCTTTGTCATAGGCTAAAATTCAAGGGAAGTACATACACTGACTTCTAGAGCTAGTAATAACCCAGACTAATTTATCTGACAAGTTGTCATTGTGCTTTGAATAAATTACGCACAAATATATTGTTTGTTGTTTGACCAGCTCTAATACCTGTCTTTTCTTTTTTATATTACAGCAGCTCTTATGGACTCTGAACTGAATTGTGTGAGACTCTGTACCTACGCATAGTAAGAGACAGCCCTTAGCACAAAGCGATTACAATATAAACAAACAACTCAGACAAAGGAAGGGATATTTCCCCCATTTTACAGATGTGGAAACTGAGGCACAGAGCCAAAGTGACTTGCCCAAGGTCACAGAGCTGTCAAATGAATTAAGTTTGCCTGAGTTCCAGACTAGGGCCTTATTTATAAGACCATCCTTCCCCTCTTCCTCACGGTGCTTTCCCTTGGCTGTGCCTGCTTACCCTAGACCATTTGTGCGACAGTCTCTTGGGAGACTTGTATTATTTTTGTGATTGTTGTTGGCTCAATTAGTAATGCATGTTATAGTTATACTAAATAATAAGATAAAAAATCTGTCATAGAACTCTGTACTCTTACAGTAAGTAAGGGTGGCAGGTGGATGGTAAAAGCCCTATCAGCTGTTATAACTCAGACGCTGTGCACTTGTTTCACCACATGGCAGCAGTGCTGGATTGCAGATCCCTGCCTTCATGCTCCATTCAGTTTATGCTAGTGGAATGGACCAATGCACACAGCCCCTTTGCAAACCACTAAAAGTAGGATGGAGAGGGATGGCCGGGGCTGGATTGCCTAATAGGCAGACTAAGCACGTGCTTAGGACACCAGCAAAGGAGGCACCAAAAAAAAATGTGATTTTTGATATTTCAAAAAAAGCATCGAAGTAGTCATCATGGGAAAAATCAGAACTTTGTTAGACTTCCTTACACTCCACTACACACTCTTCCCCTGTTTTTCTCTTCTCTTTTACCACACAAGTCAAGCTCTCCCAGAAAAAGAATTGGATTTGAAAACATGTGCAGACCTCTGTCAATCATTAGCAGACCACTTACACACTTTGAGGAATGATTTCGAAAGATTTGGAGACATATCAAAAGATATCTTGCCTGATACTAACTACAAAGAAGCCCAGTCCCGCAAGCGAATCAGGAAAAAAACAAGCAAATGATAGCAGTGCAACAGAAACAGCATTGAATCCTAGAGATAAATTTTGTGTATCTACTTACTATGCTATAATTGATACACTTGAAGCTCATCTGAAGAGGAGAGGTGAAGTGTACAAAGAAGTATCAAGTATCAGAGTAGCAGCCGTGTTAGTCTGTATCCGCAAAAAGAAAAGGAGTACTTGTGGCACCTTAGAGACTAACAAACGTATTTGAGCATAAGCTTTCGTGAGCTACAGCTCACTTCATCAGATACATGTCAATGAAGTGAGCTGTAGCTCACAAAAACTTATGCTCAAATAAATTTGTTAGTCTCTAAGGTGCCACAAGTACTCATTTTATTTTTAAGTATCAAGTAGATTTTCTTTTCTAAACGATATGGACTATCTGACGAACAATATTCACAAGGTTCCCAAAAGCTAGTTGACTTGAACATGAATCTCTGTGGAGAAGTACGGCAGTTCCACTGTTATATGCACACAAAGTTTAGTGAAACAGGAAAAATGAAATTCAGTCAAATCTGACACACTACTGAAAGACAGAATACGATGTGTATTTCCAAATGTGGAGATCGCACTATGTATTTGTCTAACATTGATGATTACTAACTGTTCCACAGAATGCTCTTTTTCTCAGCTGAAAAGAATAAAAAACCCTCAGAGAACAACAATGTGTCAGGACAAACTTGATTCACTTTCCCTATTGTGTATGGAAGCGGACATGCTTCGTCGAGTCAGCTTCAATGAATTTATCCAGAATTTTGCAATCAGAAAATCTAGAAAGAAGCTATTTTAATTTCAGCATACATGTAAGTTTTTTGTGTCATTTTGAAAAATAAAATTTCATTTTATGGTATAGTATTGTTTTTATTTTGAATTACATATGGGGGGGCACCATAATCTTTTCAGTGCTTAGGGCCTCTAAAGGTCTTAATCCGGCCCTGGGGATGGCCTTAACAAAAACTAGGAGTTTGGCATTTTTCCATGACTTGTTTATCTGGATGGGCAAAGAGCAAGATTGAAAAGGTTTGGTTCAGAGAAACTTTCAAAGGTCAGGTTTCAGAGTAGCAGCCGTGTTAGTCTGTATTCGCAAAAAGAAAAGGAGGACTTGTGGCACCTTAGAGACTAACAGATTTATTTGAGCATAAGCATCCGATGAAGTGAGCTGTAGCTCACGAAAACTTATGCTCAAATAAATTGGTTAGTTTCAAAGGTCAGGCTTTTCCTAAACTTATTTCAGTTTATCCAAATTTTGTCAGCCTTCCTTTCCATAATCATCCAGAGAGTGATCTACCCAAGACCACTTAATAGCCCCCAGCACACTCAGGGAATCTGAATTAGGCAATACCAAGGGCTAACTAGAGAAACTATTGAAAGGTTAGGAGTAGGTACTGGCAGAGAGTCTCAGTCACGTGGGGAGGAGGACAGTGGTAAAAGCGGTCCTTGTGTGATGCTGACAAAAGTTGGATTCAGATTCAAGGATGGGCAAAGCTTTGGCATACTTTTACATTTCCCCAAAGCTGTTTGCTCATGCTTCATCTGCCCACATCTTCTCTGCTTGTAGATAATGGGCCAGATCCTCAACTTGTGTAAATGGGTATGCCTCCATCGAAGTGAGTGAAACTGTGCTGATTTACGTCACCTGAGGATCTGGCCCTATATATTTACATAAATGCACACACACATTCCACGATTGGTAGAGATTTTTTTAAATTTTGTTGTGATCTCTTCTTAAATGTTGGTTATGGACTTTGGAAGGAATGCAGTCACCCTTGTTCTTGACTGTACTGCCTTGCTACAGCAATACAGGGATAATGCTATTGAGTTAATGGGATTACACCAATTAAAAGTGATGTGAAATCAAAACTGGAAAGAGCAAATCAGTGGATGAGACACTAACTATATATAGTTGCCTCATTGTCAGTCATTCTGCTGATATAGCATAACATGGGAAGGAGAAGGATGATCTTGTGATTAAGGCACAGCACATGGAATCAGGAGTGCTAGATTCTGTTGGTAACAGCTGCTGACTCTGTGACTTTGAGCATGTTTCTGAATTGCACTATGTCCCAGTTTACGCATCTGTAAAATGGGGATAATAACTTACAAGGGTATTTTGAGGCTTATTTAACATCAGCAAAGTATTTTGATATCCTCTGAAAGTACTATAGCAAAGGTATATAGTATTTTTTTTTTTAATTAAAAGAGGAACTCCTTGCAGTTTGAAGGCCAGCTGTTGGTACAGCTGGAGAGGGATAATGTTACTATTTCAGCTTCTATCAAGATGCAAATGTTTTGTTGTTGTTGTTGCTTCTCTGGGAGAATATTAATGACATTTAATTTATGAGAACAAAGATTTATCAGTTTCCTGATCTTTACAGTGAAGGTCATCCTTACATCAATTTATTTGAGCATAAGCTTTCGTGAGCTACAGCTCACTTCATCGGGTTCCACAAGTACTCCTTTTCTTTTTGTGAATACAGACTAACACGACTGTTACTCTGAAACCATCCCTACATCAGCTATCTGGCAGACATTGCACTAATGTTGCTGGTTTCTCAGGAGAAAATAGTGGGCCATTCATAAAATGTAGCTGTGTAGACAGAATCATAGAAATGTAGGACTGGAAGGGATCTAGTCTAACCCCTGTGCTGAGGCAGGACCAGCTAAACCTAGACCATCCCTGACAGATGTTTGTCCAACCTGTTCTTAAACTTCCAATGACTGGGATTCCACAAACTCTCTTAGTAACTGTTTCACTGCTTAACTATTCTTATGATTAGAAAGTTTTTCCTAATATTAATTCTAAATCTCCCTTGTGGCAGATGAAGCCAATTTCTTCTTGTTTACCTTCAGTAGACATGGAGAACAATTGATCAACATCCTCTTTTTAACAGCCCTTAACATAGTTGAAGACTGTTATCATGTCCCTCCCTCAGTCTTCTTTTCTCAGGACTAAATTTATCCAGTTTTTATAACAAATGTAAATTGTAACTGAAAGATCAATCTTATGCAGGCAGATTTAACAAGTGGGTCTCTTCTTAGATGTTAATTTTTTGGTTTTGTCCTGTTTTGTTTATAAATCTATGGCAGGAGACCATAGAACTTTGCCATTACTGTATGTAATTGATTCCATATAACCAATTCTAGCTCTTATCTATCTCTTTTTCCTTTTATGAATAAACCTTTAGATTTTAGATTCTAAAGGATTGGCAACAGCGGGATTTGTGGGTAAGATCTGATTTGTATATTGACCTGCGTCTGGGGCTTGGTCCTTTGAGATCGAGAGAACCTTTTTTCTTTTACTGCAGTATTGGTTTCAATAACTATTTATCCCCTTAACAAGTGACACTGGTGGTGATAGTGGGAAACTGGAGTGTCCAAGGGAATTGCTTGTGTGACTTATGTTAGCCAGTGGGATAAAACCAAAGTCCTCTCTGTCTGGCTGGTTTGGTTTGTCTGAAAGGTGGAAAAACCCCAGCCTTGTAACTGCCCTGCTTTAAACAATTTGTCCTGAATTGGCACTCTCAGTTGGGTCCCACCAGCAGCATTACAGGATGTCTGTCCAATCGCTCCATATTCCACCTTGTCACAGTCCATCAGTCCAGAGATACAGGATCGCTCCCAGGGTTCATTCTTATAGCTGTTTTTCCCGGAAAGTAGTCTGGCAAGTGTTCCCATCACAGTATGGGTCTGTAAATTTCCCATTGTTGAACACAATGACCCATGCTTTGAAGTTAGCAGGCTTCTTCATGCTTACAGTTCTAAGGCTTCAATCCCATTTGATGGGCAATTCAATTACAGAGACATACATAATGCATCTAGTTACAGCCACCGAGACAATCCTTCATTAGTTTTCATGAAGTTTTACAGATTAAGTAAATTCTCATTCTCATGCTAACACACCTTTTGATCTAGGGTTAACTAAGTGTCCAGATACACATAATGTAAAACAAGATAAGTGAAAACAATATCATCATTTTCTCTTGATAATTTCTATTAGCATGCAAGTGAATTAGCCTGCTGCCTTGCTCTGAGCTGGCAACCTGCTAGACAGTATCACAACCCCATCACAGGGTATGTCTGCATTTAGCGTTGGAGGTGTAATTCCCAGCTTGAGGACACATCCAGCCCCTCCCCCACCCAGCTCTGCTGTGGTCCCCCCCCGGCCATGTCCCCAGCTCCCAGCCCTGTGTCTCGTCCTGCCCCAAGCCTTGGCGCATCTCCACTCCTGGCCCCCCACCAGCTCTGAGCCTTGGCCACTGGCCACAGCTCCATTCCTGGCCTGGGGCTGAGGCTGGGGGAAAACCCGGAGCGGAGCTGCAACTAGCCATGGGCCTGGCTGCTGGCCTCCACCACAGCTGGGCTGTGGCTCTACTCATGTCCCCACCCCTAGCCTTGGCCCCGGCCTTGGCGCTGCTCCCAGCCCCCGACCCACCCCCTGCTGTGGCCCTAGCCTCGGCCCCCTTACCCCTGTCCACGTCCCCGCCCCCAGCTGCGGCCCCGCTCCCAACCCTGGCTCCAGTGGGATGGGGGGAGTGGACAGAGGTAAGGGGGGCATGACTCTCAAAAGTTTGGAGACTGCTGGTGTAAATGCACCCTAAGCTAGGCTGAACCTGCTATGGCCCCGTCATGCAAACGGCTCCTCACTGGAATGTGTCCACTGACATGAATGAGACTGTGCAGGCAGAGGTCTCCCTGTCCACAGAACAGCTGGCAGGATCAGGGCCCAATCCATTCTGAGCAACCCTTAGATGGGAATGTCTTTTGGTCACTACTAACCTGAGTTAGTATCAAATCAGTTGCCTGTGGGATTGATCTTGCACAATGCTAAGCACCCTAGCCCTAATCTAGCAGAGCACTTAACACAGAGTTAACTTTAATCACACAAGTAGCCCCCATTAAAGTCTGTGGGAGACTATTTGCATGCTTAAGGTTAAGCAAATGCTTTTATGTATCTTGTTGGATCAGGACCCGAGTTCTCAGCGCCAGGCAGGTTCAAGTACTGAAAGAATCTTACTCAATCCCTTGAGAGAGCCAGTCTCCCCATGACTAAGGATAACCATTGCTTTAGGTATTTAGGGCCAAAATTTTCAACATCTGTGAGGACCCAGCATTTCTGGGAATCCGGCTCAAGGTATCTTTCAAGTTAGGCAATGAACAATTAAGACGAAAAATCTGATGCCACTTCTGAAAATGGAGGCTCTGCTCTATCGTGCCTCAGTCTGAGTGCGGGCGGACCCCTCTCCTGCAGAGCACCCATTGGACCCAAAGTGCTCAATACCTTTCACAGCTGAACCCTTGAAAACGGGTGGATTCTATCACTAGAGCTTTAGAGTGGAGCTTCTGGTGCTGTCAGCAGGCAATTCTCACACCCTCCCGCCTCTGGCAAGTTTAACCTTGATTAA
Source organism: Chelonia mydas (assembly GCF_015237465.2). NCBI lineage: Eukaryota > Metazoa > Chordata > Testudines > Cheloniidae > Chelonia > Chelonia mydas. The sequence continues at coordinate 9,606,605 of NC_051252.2, read as the reverse complement.
CCTTAGATTTTCAGCAGATCACAATCAGGCATCACTGTTGTCAGTAGGAGAGAATTCCTAGAGTTGATAAACCAGACTGAACTAAGAAATCTTAACATGAGGTCTCTTACTTTCTGTTTTCTGAAGAGGACTTGGCACTTATTTCTGGTGTCAGAAGCTCTTCTTGTCATTGTATGATACTGTAGTCTTCCCTGAATCCTGACGGAAACTGGCCCTTTGTGTGGTGAGTGGTTTGAGAATTGTTTCTATGAGTCAACACTGCTAATGTTTATTTCCTTTCTGGTACTTTTCTAAGAAACACAATTGTTGTTTTTAATCTGGGGCCTCTCCAGTTTCTATATTACATTTACCTGTTTTGACTAGGGGAAAACAATAATCCATCTTGCTGGAATGTGCTGCTTCCTGTATCAGTACTAAAATGCGTGGAATGCAATGGCTTTCGGTAGCTGTATTTCATTGTTTTAGCAGAACTTTGCAAGTTTCCCAGTCTTCTGCAGCTGACTTCCACTCAGACCTTCATAGAATATCAGGGTTGGAAGGGACCTCAGGAAGTCATCTAGTCCAACCCCCTGCTCAAAGCAGGACCAATCCTCAATTAAATCATCCCAGCCAGGGCTTTGTCAAGCCTGACCTTAAAAACTTCTAACGAAGGAGATTCTACCACCTCCCTAGGTAACACATTCCAGTGTTTCACCACCCTCCTAGTGAAAAAGTTTTTCCTAATATCCAACCTAAACCTCCCCCACTGCAACTTGAGACCATTACTCCTTGTCCTGTCATCTTCTACCACTGAGAATAGTCTAGAACCATCCTCTTTGGAACCACCTCTCAGGTAGTTGAAAGCAACTATCAAATCCCCCCTCATTCTTCTCTTCTGCAGACTAAACAATCCCAGTTCCCTCAGCCTCTCCTCATAAGCCATGTTTTCCAGACCCCTAATCATCTTTGTTGCCCTTCGCTGGACTCTCTCCAATTTTTCCACATCCTTCTTGTAGTGTGGGGCCCAAAACTGGACACAGTACTCCAGATGAGGCCTCACCAATGTCGAACAGAGGGAACGATCACGTCCCTCGATCTGCTGGCTATGCCCCTACTTATACATCCCAAAATGCCATTGGCCTTCTTGGCAACAAGGGCACACTGTTGACTCATATCCAGCTTCTCATCCACTGTCACCCCTAGGTCCTTTTCCCCAGAACTGCTGCCGAGCCATTCAGTCCCTAGTCTGTAGCAGTGCATTGGATTCTTCCATCCTAAGTGCAGGACCCTGCACTTATCCTTGTTGAACCTCATCAGATTTCTTTTGGCCCAATCCTCCAATTTGTCTAGGTCTCTCTGTATCCTATCCCTACCTGCCACCGTATCTACCACTCCTCCTAGTTTAGTATCATCCGCAAATTTGCTGAGAGTGCAATCCACACCATCCTCCAGATCATTTATGAAGATATTGAACAAAACCGGCCCCAGGACCGACCCTTGGGGCACTCCACTTGATACTGGCTGCCATCTAGACATGGAGCCATTGATCACTACCCGTTGAGCCCGACAATCTAGCCAACTTTCTACCCACCTTATAGTGCATTCATCCAGTCCATACTTCTTTAACTTGCTGACAAGAATACTGTGGGAGACCGTGTCAAAAGCTTTGCTAAAGTCAAGAAACAATACATCCACTGCTTTCCCTTCATCCACAGAACCAGTAATCTCATCATAGAAGGTGATTAGATTAGTCAGGCATGACCTTCCCTTGGTGAATCCATGCTGACTGTTCCTGATCACTTTCCTCTTGTGTAAGTGCTTCAGGATTGATTCCTTGAGGACCTGCTCCATGATTTTTCCGGGGACTGAGGTGAGGCTGACTGGCCTGTAGTTCCCAGGATCCTCCTCCTTCCCTTTTTTAAAGATGGGCACTACATTAGCCTTTTTCCAGTCGTCCGGGACTTCCCCCGATCCCCATGAGTTTTCAAAGATAATGGCCAGTGGCTCTGCAATCACAGCCGCCAACTCCTTTAGCACTCTCGATGCAACGCATCCGGCCCCATGGACTTGTGCACGTCCAGCTTTTCTAAATAGTCCCTAACCACTTCTTTCTCCACAGAGGGCTGGCCACCTACTCCCCATGCTGTGTTGCCCAGCGCAGCAGTGTGGGAGCTGACCTTTTTTGTGAAGACAGAGGCAAAAAAAGCATTGAGTACATTAGCTTTTTCCGCATCCTCTGTCACTAGGTTGCCTCCCTCATTCAGTAAGGGGCCCACACTTTCCTTGGCTTTCTTCTTGTTGCCAACATACCTGAAGAAACCCTTCTAGTTACTCTTAACATCTCTTGCTAGCTGCAGCTCCAGGTGCGATTTGGCCCTCCTGATTTCATTCCTACATGCCCGAGCAACATTTTTATACTCTTCCCTGGTCATTTGTCCAATCTTCCACATCTTGTAAGCTTCTTTTTTATGTTTAAGATCCGCAAGGATTTCACTGTTAAGCCAAGCTGGTCGCCTGCCATATTTACTATTCTTTCGACACATCGGGATGGTTTGTCCCTGTAACCTCAATAGGGATTCTTTGAAATACAGCCAGCTCTCCTGGACTCCTTTCCCCCTCATGTTATTCCCCCAGGGGATCCTACCCATCAGTTCCCTGAGGGAGTCGAAGTCTGCTTTCCTGAAGTCCAGGGTCTGTATTCTGCTGCTTCCCTTTCTTCCCTGTGTCAGGATCCTGAACTCGACCAACTCATGGTCACTGCCTCCCAGATTCCCATCCACTTTTGCTTCCCCTACTAATTCTTCCCGGTTTGTGAGCAGCAGGTCAAGAAAAGCTCTCCCCCTAGTTAGCTCCTCCAGCACTTGCACCAGGAAATTGTCCCCTACATTTTCCAAAAACTTCCTGGATTGTCTGTGCACTGCTGTAGTGCTCTCCCAGCAGATATCAGGATGATTAAAGTCGCCCATGAGAACCAGGGCGTGCGATCTAGTAGCTTCTGCGAGTTGCCGGAAGAAAGCCTCATCCACCTCGTCCCACTGGTCCGGTGGTCTATAGCAGACTCCCACCACTACATCACTCTTGTTGCTCACACTTCTAAACTTAATCCAGAGACACTCAGGTTTTTCTGCAGTTTCATACCGGAGCTCTGAGCAGTCATACTGCTCCCTTACATACAGTGCTACTCCCCCACCTTTTCTGCCCTGCCTGTCCTTCCTGAACAGTTTATAACCATCCATGACAATACTCCAGTCACGTGAGTTATCCCACCAAGTCTCTGTTATTCCAATCATGTCATAATTCCTTGCCTTCACCAGGACCTCCAGTTCTCCCTGCTTGTTTCCAAGGCTTTGTGCATTTGTATATAGGCACTTGAGATAACCTGCTGATCGCCCCTCATTCTCAGTATGAGGTAGGACCCTCCCCTCACAGACGTTCCTGCCTGTGCTTCCTCCCGGTATCCTGCTTGCCCACTTACCTCATGTTGGACATTTTCCCAAATCCCAATCTATTACATTCTATTTCTCAACTTCTAGTCTCCCTTCCTCCCACTTACTTTTTGTCCTCCATTGCTGAGTTTTATCTATTATATGGCCTGATCCTATAAGGCACCAAGCCACCCACAATTCACATTGGAATCAATGAGGGTGCAGGTTACCAGAACCACCTATGATCAAGTTATAAACTACTGGGGGGCAGTGACTTGTAGTTTGTGGGTTTTGTATTTGTTGGTAAAGTGCTATGCACACCCGTGATACTGAGTCATTAATAACCGGGCAGGACAGACTTGTCTTCAACATGACAGAGTCTGCAGCACCTAGTCATCTTGTTCAAGTTCTACACCGTGGCCTAAACAGGTCCTTTGTGTCAATAATACAAATGGTTTAACAGTTTGAATAGCTTTTCTTGAAGTAGAGTGAGGAAATTGTGCTGGACTAGACAACGCCTTCATAGCTACCCTAATGCAGAGCTCTGTATGGCAGAAAGTCAAGGACACACTACTAAAATATACAGGCCAAAAGAAGTTTTATAAAGACAGTTAGGATGGGGCCTAAATAGTAGTTCTTAGAACAGAAAAACACATCCTTAACTATAGTCATGACCAGGTTATGAAAAATACAGTTGCTTATAATATGCCAGTTGTCTCACAGGGACCTCCCAGCACTGTTGATCTTCTGACTTTAGCTGTTGCCTAATCAGGCCCAGATAAAAATAGTGAAGCCAGTGAAAGTGGGAATTTTTTTCTTAATCATGTACTCTGTGCGGCAACTTTATACCACACTGGGAGAATACATTCATAAAGGTCAGAAATGTGTGAAGATAATGGGAGTGATGACAAAGCAGAGGAGAAATTTCCAATGGATTCAAGAAAACAAAAAAGCGGTCTGTTAAGGAGTATTTTTCTTTGTCTCATGAAGCCTGCATAAGAATTTTCCTAGGTTCATGCCATAAAAATACAAACCAAACTTGTCTGGGAAAGCGTTACAGAATCTGTGGCCCCCTCTTCCTCTGATAATTTATCCTCTTGGAGGCCTCCAACACCTTGGTAAAGTTTGAGGCTGGTATGAGGCTTTGATGTCTTAGGGGATCACTGTGGCAACCATCCTGCACTGTTATGAAGGACCCATGGGTCAAACACATGCTCTTGCACATGCCACGCCAAGAGTCCTAAACCACTGTGATGCAATAAATTCATTGTACAAGGGAGACTGCACAGATGGTGGATTACTTGCCCCACTTGCCACACCCATAGGCCCATCTGCCACTCTCACACATCAATACAAATCTCCCAGTACCATGCCTGTAGAAACAAATCAACGCAACCATCCACACAACAACACAACCAATGTACACAATAATCCTAAACACACATTCCTTCATGGCAGCAAATGCCCCTCCTTCGCTATCCACTCAAATCCACTAACTCTCCCAGCACCACACAGTCCACACATAACAATACAACCAGTACAGACAATAACCCAAACACACATAACCCCTCTCCAGAGCACACCCCTTCTCATTTGCCATCTGCACAAATCAACACAGATCTCCCAGACAACACAATCCAGGCACAAATCAACACAATCCACATACAACAACAACACAACCAGCACGCATAAAAGCTCCAAACATCACTCTGAAGGCGAGAATGTCTGTTGAGTCAATGTGAAGTGATGGAAACAGCTACAAGCATGGCTGAGAACTCTTTTTGTTTAGAATATCCCCAGGTTCAATCAGCACTGGGATTTGTGGTCTGTTACTGTCCAACAGTTAAGTTCCCAGACATTTCTGGCTTTTTTACACATGACTCTGAATTATACCTGGGCAACAGCATTGGTTTTCTGCTCCTGGTACAAATATAACAATGAGAAACTGTAATGACTCTTGTAATGGTTTAAAATCAATATTGCACACTGGCAAAGAAAGACCCAATCTGAATAATTTAGATCCACTTCCAAATCAGAACTTCCCAAAAGATTTAGGGAGTCAAGTCTTGTGTTCTTGGACCAGCCCATCATTATTCATCAGATGATGTTTGGTATGATATCACCGTTACTTTCCAGCGATGTGCAGCACTCACAAGGGAATGCCAGGGTTAGATTACCTGTGCCCTATTCCTTTAAGGATTGAATGTCTGCTGAGATCAAAGGGGGGATGGCTCAGGTTGCAGCAGCAGATTTGTGTGTTGGCTCTGAAAAGACTTAGGCCTTGGCTACACTCGCAAGTTGAGCACATTAAATCAGCCCCACGTGCCCTAACTCCCGAGGCGTCCACACTGGCAAAGCACGTAGAGCACCAGGACTCCGCAGCTGGAGCACCCCTGGTAATCCACCTCCACGGGAAGCATAGAGGTTGCTGCGCCCCGGCTGGAGCGCCGCAGTGTCAGTGTGGACGCCCTGGTCCGTTAGTGCGCTCTGACTGGTCTCCAGGAAGTGTCCCACAATGCCTGTTGTAGTCACTCTGGTCATCACTTTGAACTCTACTGCCCTGCCCTCAGGTGACCAACCGTTAGACCCGCCTTTTAAATTCTCTGGGGATTTTGAAAATCCCCTCCTGTTTGCTCAGCCAGGCATGGAGTGCTCTCAGCCAATCTTTCCAGGTGACCAGGTGATCCCCAGTATGGAGCAATGGCAAGGTGCTGGACCTCATCAGTGTTTGGGGGGGAGGAAGCTGTCCAGTCCCAGCTGCACTCCAGCCGTAGGAATTACGATACCTAAGGGCAGATATTAAGGGCCATAATAGAAAGGGGCCATGACCAGGATGCACTCCAGTGCAGAGTTAAAGCGAAGGAGCTGTGGAGTGCCTACCACAAAGCGTGGGAGGCAAAACGCCGCTCCGGTGCCACCCCCACGACCTGCCGGTTCTACAAAGAGTTGGACAAGATACTTGGGGGCGACCCCACCTCCACTCCGAAGAGCACCATGGACACTTCAGAGGCTGTGGCAGCCCAGAGTGCAACAAGGCAGGAGGAGGAAAGCAGGAGCGAGGGTGCTGAGGAGGAGGGGGGCCCAGAGCCAGAGGACAGTCCGGCATCCATAGATGCATGCAGCCAGGAGCTGTTTTCAAGCCAGGAGGAAGGTAACCAGTTGCAGCGGATGGTGCTTGCAGAAGAACAAACAGCAGATGAGGTGCCCGGTAAAGCGGCTTTTATTTTGAGAAGGGAGTTGTTGGATGCAGGTTGTTGGGGCGAGGATGGTTGCAGAAAGAAGGGTTAGGGCTGCGTGCATGCCTAGATGCAGAATAGGGTGTTAATATACTCTGTCACATTGTGGTAATCGGTCTCAGTGATCTCCTCGAAGGTCTCATGCAGAAGCTGGGCAATCTACTTGCGTAGGTTCCTTGGCAGAGCTACCGTGCTCCTTGTCCCAGTAAGGGTAACATACCTGCACCACTGTGCCGTGAGGGGCAGGGGGACCATTGCTGCACACAGGCAAGCCGCATAAGGGCCATGTTGGAAGCCATGTTGTTACAGAAGACCCTCCGTTGCTTCCCAGGTCACCCTCAGCAGCGAGATATCTTCCAGGACAAACTCATCGTGTGGAAAATGTGAGGACAGTGTTGAGTACAGGGGCCCCCTGAAGCTGTTGGCTCTCCCCAAGGCACAGAAACCCAGAGGACAGTACAGCCCTGGAAAAATCGGTCCCCCCAGTCCCTATGGTTACTCACCATTTCGGGGCTCTTGTGGGTTATGCACACTTGCCTTGGGACAGGCAGCGTGTGCTATTGTGTGCACTGTGCTCATCTATAAGTACGGGGGAATCATTGCTCTGTCTGGTGTTAACAATGCTGCCTCTGTTAAATGTTGCATTTTGGCTTTACAGATGCAACATTGAGATCCCAGCCGTCCTTGTTATCAATGGCTGAAAGGCTGCAAAGACTCAGGAAGCAGCCACGAAGAAGCAAGGAGGACCTTCTGCATGAAGTCATGCAGCAGTCCCTTACTGAAAATCAAAAAGTACAGGAATGGCGGGAGACCGAAAGGAGGGTCCGCCAGGAGAATGCGGATCGCTGGCACCAAAGCACGGAGCGGCTAATAAGCTTTATGGAGCCCTAGTGGACTCGATGCAGGCGCTTATAGCACTGCAGATGGAGCAGATCCGCCCCCGCCCCCGCCTGCAGCCCTTGCCCCAAAACTCTTTCCCTTGTGGCCCCATGTCAGCACCAGCCCACTTTCCCCAGCATCCAGTTTCTTATCACCACCAGCTGCCTCCAACACCGGTAGCTTCACCACCCAGCCCTGCAAACTACGACCCTTACCCACTGTTCTCAACCCCCATCACCATGCATTATAGCCACCCTGAAGTTCAGCACTCTTTGAACGGCACTCCAGACAGGAAGGCTGAATATGGTAACAGGACATACGCAAATCTGTGGTTGTTCCGTTCCCCACCCCGCTCCCTTCCCTCCTCCCACACAGCACAGATGTGTCATGCCATGTGTGTTTCCCCAGCAGTTGTGTTTCTTTTCAATAAATGAATTTTTTGGTTTTGGAAATGTTCTTTATTGCATTAAGTAAAAGATAGCATAGCCCAGGAAAGCAACAGGCACTGCTAGTCAGTGCATCATACGTAGCAAACGCAGATGCCTACTAGCACTGGAACCACTCCCGCGCAGGGCAACAAACATTATTGGTGGCTTTCAGCATCGAATTGCTCCCTCAAGGCATCCCTAATCCTTACAGCGCTGTGCAGGGCCCCTCTAATAGCCCCAGTCTCTGGCTGTTCAAATTCAGCCTCCAGGTGTTCAAGCTCAGCAGTCCATGCCTGAGTGAAGCTTTCACTCTTCCCTTCACAAATATTATGGAGAGTACAGCACGCAGATATAACCGTGGGGATGTTGTCATCGGTCAGGTCCAGCTTCCCACACAGACAGTGCCAGCGGCCCTTTAAACGTCCAAAAGCACTCAACAGACATCCTGCACCGACGCAGCCTGTTGTTGAACTGCTCCTTGATGCTGTCAAGGCTCCCTGTGTAGGGTTTCATAAGCCATGGCATTAAAGGGTAGGCGGCGTCTCCAAGGATCACAATGGGCATTTCGACTTCCTCTACAGTGATCTTCTGGTCTGGGAAGAAGTCCCATCTTGCAGCTTCCTGAACAGGCCTGTGTTCTGAAAGATGCATGCGTCAAGCACCTTTCTGGACCAGCCTGCGTTAATGTCTGTGAAACGCCCACGGTGATCCACAAGCGCCTGGAGAACCATAGAGAAATACCCCTGCCGATTAACATACTCGCAGGCTAGGTGGGCTGGTGCCAGAATTGGAATGTGCGTGCCATCTATCGCCCCTCCGCAGTTAGGGAAACCCATTTGTGCAAAGCCAGCCACAGTGTCATGCACGTTGCCCAGAGTCACGGTTCTTTTGAGCAGGATGCAATTAATCGCCCTGCACATTTGCATCAACACGATGCCAATGGTCGACTTTCCCACTCCAAACTGGTTAGCGACCCATCGGCAGCTGTCTGGAGTTGCCAGCTTCCAGACTGCAATAGCCACCCACTTCTCCACCATCAGGGCAGCTCTCAATCTCGTGTCCTTGTGCCGTAGGGCTGCGGCGAGCTCCTCACACAGTCCCATGAAAGTGGCTTTCCTCATCCGAAAGTTCTGCAGCCACTGCTCGTCATCCCAGGCTTGCATGACGATGTGATCCCGCCACTCAGTGCTTGTTTCCCGAGCCCAATAGCAGCATTCCACTGCGGTGAGCATGTCCGTGAATGCCACAAGCAATCTTGTGTCATATGTGTTATGCGAGTCGACATCATCGTCGGACTCCTCACTGTCACTCTGTAGCTTAAGGAGTAACTCGACTGCAATTCGTGATGTGCTGGCGAGACCCATCAGCATATTCCTCGTCAGTTCGGGCTCCATTCCCGCAGACCGAAAGGGAGAACAGAGCGTGCAGTACAAAAAACATTGAAAGATGCCGCCGAATGTGGACGGAAGCACAGGGATTGCTGGGATGCGAAGCGATGCATCACGGGGCATTGGGACAGGACCCAGTATGCCCCGCGCCCCCCCTTCCCACAAGCCTCAGTGTCAGAATGGGAAGAGGTGCTCTGTGGGATAGCTGCCCACAATGCACTGCTCTCAATGCCTCTGCAAG